>NC_071087.1:71495051-71804051 GCF_027358695.1 Spea bombifrons
ATGTTGGTTGTTATTTGGGCTGCTGAAGGCATGATTTAAAGCAGTTTTGGTGAATTAGAAACAAAAAAAGTTTTTTTGCAAAAAAGTATGGTGCTAGGTGTAGATAGCTTCATCATTTGAAAAGTAGATAGCTTCATGTTTTCATCCAAATACTGTATTGCTTGTAGCTTCCACATACTGCACCCCACAACATTACTTTAATGTTGGTTGTTATTTGGGCAGCTAAAGGCATGATTTAAAGCAGTTTTGGTGAATTAGAAACAAAAAAAGTTTTTTTGCAAAAAAGTATGGTGCTAAGTGTAACAAGCTTCATGTTTTCATCCAAATACTGTATTGCTTGTAGCTTCCACATACTGCACCCCACAACATTACTTTTATGTTGGTTGTTATTTGGGCTGCTGAAGGCATGATTTAAAGCAGTTTTGGTGAATTAGAAACAAAAAAAGTTTTTTTGCAAAAAAGTATGGTGCTAAGTGTAACTAGCTTCATGTTTTCATCCAAATACTGTATTGCTTGTAGCTTCCACATACTGCACCCCACAACATTACTTTAATGTTGGTTGTTATTTGGGCTGCTAAAGGCATGATTTAAAGCAGTTTTGGTGAATTAGAAACAAAAAAAGTTTTTTTGCAAAAAAGTATGGTGCTAGGTGTAGATAGCTTCATGTTTTCATCCAAATACTGTATTGCGTGTAGCTTCCACATACTGCACCCCACAACATTACTTTTATGTTGGTTGTTATTTGGGCTGCTGAAGGCATGATTTAAAGCAGTTTTGGTGAATTAGAAACAAAAAAAGTTTTTTTGCAAAAAAGTATGGTGCTAGGTGTAGATAGCTTCATCATTTGAAAAGTAGATAGCTTCATGTTTTCATCCAAATACTGTATTGCTTGTAGCTTCCACATACTGCACCCCACAACATTACTTTAATGTTGGTTGTTATTTGGGCTGCTAAAGGCATGATTTAAAGCAGTTTTGGTGAATTAGAAACAAAAAAAGTTTTTTTGCAAAAAAGTATGGTGCTAAGTGTAACTAGCTTCATGTTTTCATCGAAATACTGTATTGCTTGTAGCTTCCACATACTGCACCCCACAACATTACTTTTATGTTGGTTGTTATTTGGGCTGCTGAAGGCATGATTTAAAGCAGTTTTGGTGAATTAGAAACCAAAAAAAGTTTTTTTGCAAAAAAGTATGGTGCTAAGTGTAACTAGCTTCATGTTTTCATCCAAATACTGTATTGCGTGTAGCTTCCACATACTGCATCCCACAACATTAATTTTATGTTGGTTGTTATTTGGGCTGCTGAAGGCATGATTTAAAGCAGTTTTGGTGAATTAGAAACAAAAAAAGTTTTTTTGCAAAAAAGTATGGTGCTAAGTGTAACTAGCTTCATGTTTTCATCCAAATACTGTATTGCTTGTAGCTTCCACATACTGCACCCCACAACATTACTTTTATGTTGGTTGTTATTTGGGCTGCTGAAGGCATGATTTAAAGCAGTTTTGGTGAATTAGAAACAAAAAAAGTTTTTTTGCAAAAAAGTATGGTGCTAGGTGTAGATAGCTTCATCATTTGAAAAGTAGATAGCTTCATGTTTTCATCCAAATACTGTATTGCTTGTAGCTTCCACATACTGCATCCCACAACATTACTTTTATGTTGGTTGTTATTTGGGCTGCTGAAGGCATGATTTAAAGCAGTTTTGGTGAATAAGAAACAAATAAAGTTTTTTTGCAAAAAAGTATGGTGCTAGGTGTAGATAGCTTCATGTTTTCATCCAAAGTATTGCGTGTAGCTTCCACATACTGCACCCCACAACATTACTTTTATGTTGGTTGTTATTTGGGCTGCTAAAGGCATGATTTAAAGCAGTTTTGGTGAATTAGAAACAAAAAAAGTTTTTTTTGCAAAAAAGTATGGTGCTAAGTGTAACTAGCTTCATGTTTTCATCCAAATACTGTATTGCTTGTAGCTTCCACATACTGCACCCCACAACATTACTTTTATGTTGGTTGTTATTTGGGCTGCTGAAGGCATGATTTAAAGCAGTTTTGGTGAATTAGAAACAAAAAAAGTTTTTTTGCAAAAAAGTATGGTGCTAGGTGTAGATAGCTTCATCATTTGAAAAGTAGATAGCTTCATGTTTTCATCCAAATACTGTATTGCTTGTAGCTTCCACATACTGCACCCCACAACATTACTTTTATGTTGGTTCTTATTTGGGCTGCTGAAGGCATGATTTAAAGCAGTTTTGGTGAATTAGAAACAAAAAAAGTTTTTTTGCAAAAAAGTATGGTGCTAGGTGTAGATAGCTTCATGTTTTCATCCAAATACTGTATTGCTTGTAGCGTCCACATACTGCATCCCACAACATTACTTTTATGTTGGTTGTTATTTGGGCTGCTGAAGGCATGATTTAAAGCAGTTTTGGTGAATTAGAAACAAAAAAGTTTTTTTGCAAAAAAGTATGGTGCTAGGTGTAGATAGCTTCATGTTTTCATCCAAATACTGTATTGCGTGTAGCTTCCACATACTGCATCCCAAAACATTACTTTTATGTTGGTTGTTATTTGGGCTGCTGAAGGCATGATTTAAAGCAGTTTTGGTGAATTAGAAACAAAAAAAGTTTTTTTGCAAAAAAGTATGGCGCTAAGTGTTACTAGCTTCATGTTTTCATCCAAATACTGTATTGCTTGTAGCTTCCACATACTGCACCCCACAACATTACTTTTATGTTGGTTGTTATTTGGGCTGCTGAAGGCATGATTTAAAGCAGTTTTGGTGAATTAGAAACAAAAAAAGTTTTTTTGCAAAAAAGTATGGTGCTAGGTGTAGATAGCTTCAAGTTTTCATCCAAATACTGTATTGCTTGTAGCTTCCACATACTGCATCCCACAACATTACTTTTATGTTGGTTGTTATTTGGGCTGCTGAAGGCATGATTTAAAGCAGTTTTGGTGAATTAGAAACAAAAAAAGTTTTTTTGCAAAAAAGTATGGGGCTAGGTTTAGATAGCTTCATCATTTGAAAAGTAGATAGCTTCATGTTTTCATCCAAATACTGTATTGCTTGTAGCTTCCACATACTGCACCCCACAACATTACTTTAATGTTGGTTGTTATTTGGGCAGCTAAAGGCATGATTTAAAGCAGTTTTGGTGAATTAGAAACAAAAAAAGTTTTTTTGCAAAATAGTATGGTGCTAGGTGTAGATAGCTTCATGTTTTCATCCAAATACTGTATTGCGTGTAGCTTCCACATACTGCATCCCACAACATTACTTTTATGTTGGTTGTTATTTGGGCTGCTGAAGGCATGATTTAAAGCAGTTTTGGTGAATTAGAAACAAAAAAAGATTTTTTGCAAAAAAGTATGGTGCTAGGTGTAGATAGCTTCATCATTTGAAAAGTAGATAGCTTCATGTTTTCATGCAAATACTGTATTGCTTGAAGCTTCCACATACTGCACCCCACAACATTACTTTAATGTTGGTTGTTATTTTGGCTGCTAAAGGCATGATTTAAAGCAGTTTTGGTGAATTAGCAACAAAAAAAGTTTTTTTGCAAAAAAGTATGGTGCTAAGTGTAACTAGCTTCGTTTTCATCGAAATACTGTATTGCTTGTAGCTTCCACATACTGCACCCCACAACATTACTTTTATGTTGGTTGTTATTTGGGCTGCTGAATGCATGATTTAAAGCAGTTTTGGTGAATTAGAAACAAAAAAAGTTTTTTTGCAAAATAGTATGGTGCTAGGTGTAGATAGCTTCATGTTTTCATCCAAATAATGTATTGCGTGTAGATTCCACATACTGCATCCCACAACATTACTTTTAGGTTGGTTGTTATTTGGGCTGCTGAAGGCATGATTTAAAGCAGTTTTGGTGAATTAGAAACAAAAAAAGTTTTTTTGCAAAAAAGTATGGTGCTAAGTGTAACTAGCTTCATGTTTTCATCCAAATACTGTATTGCTTGTAGCTTCCACATACTGCACCCCACAACATTACTTTTATGTTGGTTGTTATTTGGGCTGCTGAAGGCATGATTTAAAGCAGTTTTGGTGAATTAGAAACAAAAAAAGTTTTTTTGCAAAAAAGTATGGTGCTAAGTGTTACTAGCTTCATGTTTTCATCCAAATACTGTATTGCTTGTAGCTTCCACATACTGCACCCCACAACATTACTTTTATGTTGGTTGTTATTTGGGCTGCTGAAGGCATGATTTAAAGCAGTTTTGGTGAATTAGAAACAAAAAAAGTTTTTTTGCAAAAAAGTATGGTGCTAGGTGTAGATAGCTTCATCATTTGAAAAGTAGATAGCTTCATGTTTTCATCCAAATACTGTATTGCTTGTAGCTTCCACATACTGCATCCCACAACATTACTTTTATGTTGGTTGTTATTTGGGCTGCTGAAGGCATGATTTAAAGCAGTTTTAGTGAATAAGAAACAAATAAAGTTTTTTTGCAAAAAAGTATGGTGCTAGGTGTAGATAGCTTCATGTTTTCATCCAAAGTATTGCGTGTAGCTTCCACATACTGCACCCCACAACATTACTTTTATGTTGGTTGTTATTTGGGCTGCTGAAGGCATGATTTAAAGCAGTTTTGGTGAATTAGAAACAAAAAAAGTTTTTTTGCAAAAAAGTATAGTGCTAGGTGTAGATAGCTTCATCATTTGAAAAGTAGATAGCTTCATGTTTTCATCCAAATACTGTATTGCTTGTAGCTTCCACATACTGCACCCCACAACATTACTTTAATGTTGGTTGTTATTTGGGCTGCTGAAGGCATGATTTAAAGCAGTTTTGGTGAATTAGAAACAAAAAAAGTTTTTTTGCAAAAAACTATGGTGCTAAGTGTAGATAGCTTAATGTTTTCATCCAAATACTGTATTGCGTGTAGCTTCCACATACTGCATCCCAAAACATTACTTTTATGTTGGTTGTTATTTGGGCTGCTGAAGGCATGATTTAAAGCAGTTTTGGTGAATTAGAAACAAAAAAAGTTTTTTTGCAAAAAAGTATGGTGCTAAGTGTTACTAGCTTCATGTTTTCATCCAAATACTGTATTGCTTGTAGCTTCCACATACTGCACCCCACAACATTACTTTTATGTTGGTTGTTATTTGGGCTGCTGAAGGCATGATTTAAAGCAGTTTTGGTGAATTAGAAACAAAAAAAGTTTTTTTGCAAAAAAGTTTGGTGCTAAGTGTTACTAGCTTCATGTTTTCATCCAAATACTGTATTGCTTGTAGCTTCCACATACTGCACCCCACAACATTACTTTTATGTTGGTTGTTATTTGGGCTGCTGAAGGCATGATTTAAAGCAGTTTTGGTGAATTAGAAACAAAAAAAGTTTTTTTGCAAAAAAGTATGGTGCTAGGTGTAGATAGCTTCATGTTTTCATCCAAATACTGTATTGCTTGTAGCTTCGACATACTGCATCCCACAACATTACTTTTATGTTGGTTGTTATTTGGGCTGCTGAAGGCATGATTTAAAGCAGTTTTGGTGAATTAGAAACAAAAAAAGTTTTTTTGCAAAAAAGTATGGTGCTAGGTGTAGATAGCTTCATGTTTTCATCCAAATACTGTATTGCTTGTAGCTTCGACATACTGCATCCCACAACATTACTTTTATGTTGGTTGTTATTTGGGCTGCTGAAGGCATGATTTAAAGCAGTTTTGGTGAATTAGAAACAAAAAAAGTTTTTTTGCAAAAAAGTATGGTGCTAAGTGTTACTAGCTTCATGTTTTCATCCAAATACTGTATTGCTTGTAGCTTCCACATACTGCACCCCACAACATTACTTTTATGTTGGTTGTTATTTGGGCTGCTGAAGGCATGATTTAAAGCAGTTTTGGTGAATTAGAAACAAAAAAAGTTTTTTTGCAAAAAAGTATGGTGCTAGGTGTAGATAGCTTCATCATTTGAAAAGTAGATAGCTTCATGTTTTCATCCAAATACTGTATTGCTTGTAGCTTCCACATACTGCATCCCACAACATTACTTTTATGTTGGTTGTTATTTGGGCTGCTGAAGGCATGATTTAAAGCAGTTTTGGTGAATTAGAAACAAAAAAAGTTTTTTTGCAAAAAAGTATGGTGCTAAGTGTAATTAGCTTCATGTTTTCATCCAAATACTGTATTGCTTGTAGCTTCCACATACTGCACCCCACAACATTACTTTTATGTTGGTTGTTATTTGGGCTGCTGAAGGCATGATTTAAAGCAGTTTTGGTGACTTAGAAACAAAAAAAGTTTTTTTGCAAAAAAGTATGGTGCTAGGTGTAGATAGCTTCATCATTTGAAAAGTAGATAGCTTAATGTTTTCATCCAAATACTGTATTGCGTGTAGCTTCCACATACTGCATCCCAAAACATTACTTTTATGTTGGTTGTTATTTGGGCTGCTGAAGGCATGATTTAAAGCAGTTTTGGTGAATTAGAAACAAAAAAAGTTTTTTTGCAAAAAAGTATGGTGCTAAGTGTTACTAGCTTCATGTTTTCATCCAAATACTGTATTGCTTGTAGCTTCCACATACTGCACCCCACAACATTACTTTTATGTTGGTTGTTATTTGGGCTGCTGAAGGCATGATTTAAAGCAGTTTTGGTGAATTAGAAACAAAAAAAGTTTTTTTGCAAAAAAGTATGGTGCTAAGTGTTACTAGCTTCATGTTTTCATCCAAATACTGTATTGCTTGTAGCTTCCACATACTGCACCCCACAACATTACTTTTATGTTGGTTGTTATTTGGGCTGCTGAAGGCATGATTTAAAGCAGTTTTGGTGAATTAGAAACAAAAAAAGTTTTTTTGCAAAAAAGTGTGGTGCTAGGTGTAGATAGCTTCATGTTTTCATCCAAATACTGTATTGCTTGTAGCTTCGACATACTGCATCCCACAACATTACTTTTATGTTGGTTGTTATTTGGACTGCTGAAGGCATGATTTAAAGCAGTTTTGGTGAATTAGAAACAAAAAAAGTTTTTTTGCAAAAAAGTATGGTGCTAGGTGTAGATAGCTTCATGTTTTCATCCAAATACTGTATTGCGTGTAGCTTCCACATACTGCATCCCAAAACATTACTTTTATGTTGGTTGTTATTTGGGCTGCTGAAGGCATGATTTAAAGCAGTTTTGGTGAATTAGAAACAAAAAAAGTTTTTTTGCAAAAAAGTATGGTGCTAAGTGTTACTAGCTTCATGTTTTCATCCAAATACTGTATTGCTTGTAGCTTCCACATACTGCACCCCACAACATTACTTTTATGTTGGTTGTTATTTGGGCTGCTGAAGGCATGATTTAAAGCAGTTTTGGTGAATTAGAAACAAAAAAAGTTTTTTTGCAAAAAAGTATGGTGCTAGGTGTAGATAGCTTCATGTTTTCATCCAAATACTGTATTGCGTGTAGCTTCCACATACTGCACCCCACAACATTACTTTTATGTTGGTTGTTATTTGGGCTGCTGAAGGCATGATTTAAAGCAGTTTTTGTGAATTAGAAACAAAAAAAGTTTTTTTTGCAAAAAAGTATGGTGCTAAGTGTTACTAGCTTCATGTTTTCATCCAAATACTGTATTGCTTGTAGCTTCCACATACTGCACCCCACAACATTACTTTTATGTTGGTTGTTATTTGGGCTGCTGAAGGCATGATTTAAAGCAGTTTTGGTGAATTAGAAACAAAAAAAGTTTTTTTGCAAAAAACTATGGTGCTAAGTGTAACAAGCTTCATGTTTTCATCCAAATACTGTATTGCTTGTAGCTTCCACATAATGCACCCCACAACATTACTTTTATGTTGGTTGTTATTTGGGCTGCTGAAGGCATGATTTAAAGCAGTTTTGGTGAATTAGAAACAAAAAAGTTTTTTTGCAAAAAAGTATGGTGCTAAGTGTTACTAGCTTTATGTTTTCATTAAAATACTGTATTGCTTGTAGCTTCCACATACTGCACCCCACAACATTACTTTTATGTTGGTTGTTATTTGGGCTGCTGAAAGCATGATTTAAAGCAGTTTTGGTGAATTAGAAACAAAAAAAGTTTTTTTGCAAAAAAGTATGGTGCTAGGTGTAGATAGCTTCATCATTTGAAAAGTAGATAGCTTCATGTTTTCATCCAAATACTGTATTGCTTGTAGCTTCCACATACTGCACCCCACAACATTACTTTAATGTTGGTTGTTATTTGGGCAGCTAAAGGCATGATTTAAAGCAGTTTTGGTGAATTAGAAACAAAAAAAGTTTTTTTGCAAAAAAGTATGGTGCTAAGTGTAACTAGCGTCATGTTTTCATCCAAATACTGTATTGCTTGTAGCTTCCACATACTGCACCCCACAACATTACTTTTATGTTGGTTGTTATTTGGGCTGCTGAAGGCATGATTTAAAGCAGTTTTGGTGAATTAGAAACAAAAAAAGTTTTTTTGCAAAAAAGTATGGTGCTTTGTGTAGATAGCTTCATGTTTTCATCCAAATACTGTATTGCGTGTAGCTTCCACATACTGCACCCCACAACATTACTTTTATGTTGGTTGTTATTTGGGCTGCTAAAGGCATGATTTAAAGCAGTTTTGGTGAATTAGAAACAAAAAAAGTTTTTTTGCAAAAAAGTATGGTGCTAAGTGTAACTAGCGTCATGTTTTCATTCAAATACTGTATTGCTTGTAGCTTCCACATACTGCACCCCACAACATTACTTTTATGTTGGTTGTTATTTGGGCTGCTGAAGGCATGATTTAAAGCAGTTTTGGTGAATTAGAAACAAAAAAAGTTTTTTTGCAAAAAAGTATGGTGCTAAGTGTTACTAGCTTCATGTTTTCATCCAAATACTGTATTGCGTGTAGCTTCCACATACTGCATCCCAAAACATTACTTTTATGTTGGTTGTTATTTGGGCTGCTGAAGGCATGATTTAAAGCAGTTTTGGTGAATTAGAAACAAAAAAAGTTTTTTTGCAAAAAAGTATGGTGCTAAGTGTTACTAGCTTCATGTTTTCATCCAAATACTGTATTGCTTGTAGCTTCCACATACTGCACCCCACAACATTACTTTTATGTTGGTTGTTATTTGGGCTGCTGAAGGCATGATTTAAAGCAGTTTTGGTGAATTAGAAACAAAAAAAGTTTTTTTGCAAAAAAGTATGGTGCTAGGTGTAGATAGCTTCATGTTTTCATCCAAATACTGTATTGCTTGTAGCTTCCACATACTGCATCCCACAACATTACTTTTATGTTGGTTGTTATTTGGGCTGCTGAAGGCATGATTTAAAGCAGTTTTGGTGAATTAGAAACAAAAAAAGTTTTTTTGCAAAAAAGTATGGTGCTAGGTGTAGATAGCTTCATCATTTGAAAAGTAGATAGCTTCATGTTTTCATCCAAATACTGTATTGCTTGTAGCTTCCACATACTGCACCCCACAACATTACTTTAATGTTGGTTGTTATTTGGGCAGCTAAAGGCATGATTTAAAGCAGTTTTGGTGAATTAGAAACAAAAAAAGTTTTTTTGCAAAAAAGTATGGTGCTAAGTGTAGATAGCTTCATGTTTTCATCCAAATACTGTATTGCGTGTAGCTTCCACATACTGCACCCCACAACATTACTTTTATGTTGGTTGTTATTTGGGCTGCTGAAGGCATGATTTAAAACAGTTTTTGTGAATAAGAAACAAATAAAGTTTTTTTGCAAAAAAGTATGGTGCTAGGTGTAGATAGCTTCATGTTTTCATCCAAATACTGTATTGCGTGTAGCTTCCACATACTGCACCCCACAACATTACTTTTATGTTGGTTGTTATTTGGGCTGCTGAAGGCATGATTTAAAGCAGTTTTTGTGAATTAGAAACAAAAAAAGTTTTTTTTGCAAAAAAGTATGGTGCTAAGTGTTACTAGCTTCATGATTTCATCCAAATACTGTATTGCTTGTAGCTTCCACATACTGCACCCCACAACATTACTTTTATGTTGGTTGTTATTTGGGCTGCTGAAGGCATGATTTAAAGCAGTTTTGGTGAATTAGAAACAAAAAAAGTTTTTTTGCAAAAAAGTATGGTGCTAAGTGTTACTAGCTTCATGTTTTCATCCAAATACTGTATTGCTTGTAGCTTCCACATACTGCACCCCACAACATTACTTTTATGTTGGTTGTTATTTGGGCTGCTGAAGGCATGATTTAAAGCAGTTTTGGTGAATTAGAAACAAAAAAAGTTTTTTTGCAAAAAAGTATGGTGCTAAGTGTTACTAGCTTCATGTTTTCATCCAAATACTGTATTGCGTGTAGCTTCCACATACTGCATCCCAAAACATTACTTTTATGTTGGTTGTTATTTGGGCTGCTGAAGGCATGATTTAAAGCAGTTTTGGTGAATTAGAAACAAAAAAAGTTTTTTTGCAAAAAAGTATGGTGCTAGGTGTAGATAGCTTCATCATTTGAAAAGTAGATAGCTTCATGTTTTCATCCAAATACTGTATTGCTTGTAGCTTCCACATACTGCACCCCACAACATTACTTTTATGTTGGTTGTTATTTGGGCTGCTGAAGGCATGATTTAAAGCAGTTTTGGTGAATTAGAAACAAAAAAAGTTTTTTTGCAAAAAAGTATGGTGCTAAGTGTAGATAGCTTCATCATTTGAAAAGTAGATAGCTTTATGTTTTCATTAAAATACTGTATTGCTTGTAGCTTCCACATACTGCACCCCACAACATTACTTTTATGTTGGTTGTTATTTGGGCTGCTGAAGGCATGATTTAAAGCATTTTTCGTGAATTAGAAACAAAAAAAGTTTTTTTGCAAAAAAGTATGGTGCTAGGTGTAGATAGCTTCATCATTTGAAAAGTAGATAGCTTCATGTTTTCATCCAAATACTGTATTGCTTGTAGCTTCCACATACTGCACCCCACAACATTACTTTAATGTTGGTTGTTATTTGGGCAGCTAAAGGCATGATTTAAAGCAGTTTTGGTGAATTAGAAACAAAAAAAGTTTTTTTGCAAAAAAGTATGGTGCTAAGTGTAACTAGCTTCATGTTTTCATCCAAATACTGTATTGCTTGTAGCTTCCACATACTGCACCCCACAACATTACTTTTATGTTGGTTGTTATTTGGGCTGCTGAAGGCATGATTTAAAGCAGTTTTGGTGAATTAGAAACAAAAAAAAGTTTTTTTGCAAAAAAGTATGGTGCTAAGTGTTACTAGCTTCATGTTTTCATCCAAATACTGTATTGCTTGTAGCTTCCACATACTGCACCCCACAACATTACTTTAATGTTGGTTGTTATTTGGGCTGCTAAAGGCATGATTTAAAGCAGTTTTGGTGAATTAGAAACAAAAAAGTTTTTTTGCAAAAAAGTATGGTGCTAGGTGTAGATAGCTTCATGTTTTCATCCAAATACTGTATTGCGTGTAGCTTCCACATACTGCATCCCAAAACATTACTTTTATGTTGGTTGTTATTTGGGCTGCTGAAGGCATGATTTAAAGCAGTTTTGGTGAATTAGAAACAAAAAAAGTTTTTTTGCAAAAAAGTATGGTGCTAAGTGTTACTAGCTTCATGTTTTCATCCAAATACTGTATTGCTTGTAGCTTCCACATACTGCACCCCACAACATTACTTTTATGTTGGTTGTTATTTGGGCTGCTGAAGGCATGATTTAAAGCAGTTTTGGTGAATTAGAAACAAAAAAAGTTTTTTTGCAAAAAAGTATGGTGCTAGGTGTAGATAGCTTCATCATTTGAAAAGTAGATAGCTTCATGTTTTCATCCAAATACTGTATTGCTTGTAGCTTCCACATACTGCACCCCACAACATTACTTTAATGTTGGTTGTTATTTGGGCAGCTAAAGGCATGATTTAAAGCAGTTTTGGTGAATTAGAAACAAAAAAAGTTTTTTTGCAAAAAAGTATGGTGCTAAGTGTAACTAGCTTCATGTTTTCATCCAAATACTGTATTGCTTGTAGCTTCCACATACTGCACCCCACAACATTACTTTTATGTTGGTTGTTATTTGGGCTGCTGAAGGCATGATTTAAAGCAGTTTTGGTGAATTAGAAACAAAAAAAGTTTTGTTGCAAAATAGTATGGTGCTAGGTGTAGATAGCTTCATGTTTTCATCCAAATACTGTATTGCGTGTAGCTTCCACATACTGCATCCCAAAACATTACTTTTATGTTGGTTGTTATTTGGGCTGCTGAAGGCATGATTTAAAGCAGTTTTGGTGAATTAGAAACAAAAAAAGTTTTTTTGCAAAAAAGTATGGTGCTAAGTGTAACTAGCTTCATGTTTTCATCCAAATACTGTAGTGCTTGTAGCTTCCACATACTGCACCCCACAACATTACTTTAATGTTGGTTGTTATTTGGGCAGCTAAAGGCATGATTTAAAGCAGTTTTGGTGAATTAGAAACAAAAAAAGTTTTTTTGCAAAAAAGTATGGTGCTAGGTGTAGATAGCTTCATCATTTGAAAAGTAGATAGCTTCATGTTTTCATCCAAATACTGTATTGCTTGTAGCTTCCACATACTGCACCCCACAACATTACTTTAATGTTGGTTGTTATTTGGGCAGCTAAAGGCATGATTTAAAGCAGTTTTGGTGAATTAGAAACAAAAAAAGTTTTTTTGCAAAAAACTATGGTGCTAAGTGTAACTAGCTTCATGTTTTCATCCAAATACTGTAGTGCTTGTAGCTTCCACATACTGCACCCCACAACATTACTTTTATGTTGGTTGTTATTTGGGCTGCTGAAGGCATGATTTAAAACAGTTTTGGTGAATTAGAAACAAAAAAAGTTTTTTTGCAAAAAAGTATGGTGCTAAGTGTTACTAGCTTCATGTTTTCATCCAAATACTGTATTGCTTGTAGCTTCCACATACTGCACCCCACAACATTACTTTTATGTTGGTTGTTATTTGGGCTGCTGAAGGCATGATTTAAAGCAGTTTTGGTGAATTAGAAACAAAAAAAGTTTTTTTGCAAAAAAGTATGGTGCTAGGTGTAGATAGCTTCATCATTTGAAAAGTAGATAGCTTCATGTTTTCATCCAAATACTGTATTGCTTGTAGCTTCCACATACTGCATCCCACAACATTACTTTTATGTTGGTTGTTATTTGGGCTGCTGAATGCATGATTTAAAGCAGTTTTGGTGAATTAGAAACAAAAAAAGTTTTTTTGCAAAAAAAGTATGGTGCTAGGTGTAGATAGCTTCATGTTTTCATCCAAATATTGTATTGCGTGTAGATTCCACATACTGCATCCCACAACATTACTTTTATGTTGGTTGTTATTTGGGCTGCTGAAGGCATGATTTAAAGCAGTTTTGGTGAATTAGAAACAAAAAAAGTTTTTTTGCAAAAAAGTATGGTGCTAAGTGTAACTAGCTTCATGTTTTCATCCAAATACTGTATTGCTTGTAGCTTCCACATACTGCACCCCACAACATTACTTTTATGTTGGTTGTTATTTGGGCTGCTGAAGGCATGATTTAAAGCAGTTTTGGTGAATTAGAAACAAAAAAAGTTTTTTTGCAAAAAAGTATGGTGCTAAGTGTAACTAGCTTCATGTTTTCATCCAAATACTGTATTGCTTGTAGCTTCCACATACTGCATCCCACAACATTACTTTTATGTTGGTTGTTATTTGGGCTGCTGAATGCATGATTTAAAGCAGTTTTGGTGAATAAGAAACAAAAAAAGTTTTTTTGCAAAAAAAGTATGGTGCTAGGTGTAGATAGCTTCATGTTTTCATCCAAATACTGTATTGCGTGTAGATTCCACATACTGCATCCCACAACATTACTTTTATGTTGGTTGTTATTTGGGCAGCTAAAGGCATGATTTAAAGCAGTTTTGGTGAATTAGAAACAAAAAAAGTTTTTTTGCAAAAAAGTATGGTGCTAAGTGTAACTAGCTTCATGTTTTCATCCAAATACTGTATTGCTTGTACCTTCCACATACTGCACCCCACAACATTACTTTTATGTTGGTTGTTATTTGGGCTGCTAAAGGCATGATTTAAAGCAGTTTTGGTGAATTAGAAACAAAAAAAGTTTTTTTGCAAAAAAGTATGGTGCTAAGTGTAACTAGCTTCATGTTTTCATCCAAATACTGTATTGCTTGTAGCTTCCACATACTGCACCCCACAACATTACTTTTATGTTGGTTGTTATTTGGGCTGCTGAAGGCATGATTTAAAGCAGTTTTGGTGAATTAGAAACAAAAAAAGTTTTTTTGCAAAAAAGTATGGTGCTAGGTGTAGATAGCTTCATCATTTGAAAAGTAGATAGCTTCATGTTTTCATCCAAATACTGTATTGCTTGTAGCTTCCACATACTGCACCCCACAACATTACTTTAATGTTGGTTGTTATTTGGGCTGCTGAAGGCATGATTTAAAGCAGTTTTGGTGAATTAGAAACAAAAAAAGTTTTTTTGCAAAAAACTATGGTGCTAAGTGTAACTAGCGTCATGTTTTCATCCAAATACTGTATTGCTTGTAGCTTCCACATACTGCACCCCACAACATTACTTTTATGTTGGTTGTTATTTGGGCTGCTGAAGGCATGATTTAAAGCAGTTTTGGTGAATTAGAAACAAAAAAAGTTTTTTTGCAAAAAAGTATGGTGCTAGGTGTAGATAGCTTCATGTTTTCATCCAAATACTGTATTGCGTGTAGCTTCCACATACTGCACCCCACAACATTACTTTTATGTTGGTTGTTATTTGGGATGCTGAAGGCATGATTTAAAGCAGTTTTTGTGAATTAGAAACAAAAAAAGTTTTTTTTGCAAAAAAGTATGGTGCTAAGTGTTACTAGCTTCATGTTTTCATCCAAATACTGTATTGCTTGTAGCTTCCACATACTGCACCCCACAACATTACTTTTATGTTGGTTGTTATTTGGGCTGCTGAAGGCATGATTTAAAGCAGTTTTGGTGAATTAGAAACAAAAAAAGTTTTTTTGCAAAAAACTATGGTGCTAAGTGTAACAAGCTTCATGTTTTCATCCAAATACTGTATTGCTTGTAGCTTCCACATAATGCACCCCACAACATTACTTTTATGTTGGTTGTTATTTGGGCTGCTGAAGGCATGATTTAAAGCAGTTTTGGTGAATTAGAAACAAAAAAAGTTTTTTTGCAAAAAAGTATGGTGCTAAGTGTTACTAGCTTTATGTTTTCATTAAAATACTGTATTGCTTGTAGCTTCCACATACTGCACCCCACAACATTACTTTTATGTTGGTTGTTATTTGGGCTGCTGAAAGCATGATTTAAAGCAGTTTTGGTGAATTAGAAACAAAAAAAGTTTTTTTGCAAAAAAGTATGGTGCTAGGTGTAGATAGCTACATCATTTGAAAAGTAGATAGCTTCATGTTTTCATCCAAATACTGTATTGCTTGTAGCTTCCACATACTGCACCCCACAACATTACTTTAATGTTGGTTGTTATTTGGGCAGCTAAAGGCATGATTTAAAGCAGTTTTGGTGAATTAGAAACAAAAAAAGTTTTTTTGCAAAAAAGTATGGTGCTAAGTGTAACTAGCGTCATGTTTTCATCCAAATACTGTATTGCTTGTAGCTTCCACATACTGCACCCCACAACATTACTTTTATGTTGGTTGTTATTTGGGCTGCTGAAGGCATGATTTAAAGCAGTTTTGGTGAATTAGAAACAAAAAAAGTTTTTTTGCAAAAAAGTATGGTGCTTTGTGTAGATAGCTTCATGTTTTCATCCAAATACTGTATTGCGTGTAGCTTCCACATACTGCACCCCACAACATTACTTTTATGTTGGTTGTTATTTGGGCTGCTGAAGGCATGATTTAAAGCAGTTTTTGTGAATTAGAAACAAAAAAAGTTTTTTTTGCAAAAAAGTATGGTGCTAAGTGTTACTAGCTTCATGTTTTCATCCAAATACTGTATTGCTTGTAGCTTCCACATACTGCACCCCACAACATTACTTTTATGTTGGTTGTTATTTGGGCTGCTGAAGGCATGATTTAAAGCAGTTTTGGTGAATTAGAAACAAAAAAAGTTTTTTTGCAAAAAAGTATGGTGCTAAGTGTTACTAGCTTCATGTTTTCATCCAAATACTGTATTGCTTGTAGCTTCCACATACTGCACCCCACAACATTACTTTTATGTTGGTTGTTATTTGGGCTGCTGAAGGCATGATTTAAAGCAGTTTTGGTGAATTAGAAACAAAAAAAGTTTTTTTGCAAAAAAGTATGGTGCTAGGTGTAGATAGCTTCATGTTTTCATCCAAATACTGTATTGCTTGTAGCTTCCACATACTGCACCCCACAACATTACTTTTATGTTGGTTGTTATTTGGGCTGCTGAAGGCATGATTTAAAGCAGTTTTGGTGAATTAGAAACAAAAAAAGTTTTTTTGCAAAAAACTATGGTGCTAAGTGTAACAAGCTTCATGTTTTCATCCAAATACTGTATTGCTTGTAGCTTCCACATAATGCACCCCACAACATTACTTTTATGTTGGTTGTTATTTGGGCTGCTGAAGGCATGATTTAAAGCAGTTTTGGTGAATTAGAAACAAAAAAAGTTTTTTTGCAAAAAAGTATGGTGCTAAGTGTTACTAGCTTTATGTTTTCATTAAAATACTGTATTGCTTGTAGCTTCCACATACTGCACCCCACAACATTACTTTTATGTTGGTTGTTATTTGGGCTGCTGAAGGCATGATTTAAAGCAGTTTTGGTGAATTAGAAACAAAAAAGTTTTTTTGCAAAAAAGTATGGTGCTAGGTGTAGATAGCTTCATGTTTTCATCCAAATACTGTATTGCTTGTAGCTTCCACATACTGCATCCCACAACATTACTTTTATGTTGGTTGTTATTTGGGCTGCTGAAGGCATGATTTAAAGCAGTTTTGGTGAATTAGAAACAAAAAAAGTTTTTTTGCAAAACAGTATGGTGCTAGGTGTAGATAGCTTCATGTTTTCATCCAAATACTGTATTGCGTGTAGCTTCCACATACTGCATCCCAAAACATTACTTTTATGTTGGTTGTTATTTGGGCTGCTGAAGGCATGATTTAAAGCAGTTTTGGTGAATTAGAAACAAAAAAAGTTTTTTTGCAAAAAAGTATGGTGCTAGGTGTAGATAGCTTCATCATTTGAAAAGTAGATAGCTTCATGTTTTCATCCAAATACTGTATTGCTTGTAGCTTCCACATACTGCACCCCACAACATTACTTTAATGTTGGTTGTTATTTGGGCAGCTAAAGGCATGATTTAAAGCAGTTTTGGTGAATTAGAAACAAAAAAAGTTTTTTTGCAAAAAAGTATGGTGCTAAGTGTAACTAGCTTCATGTTTTCATCCAAATACTGTATTGCTTGTACCTTCCACATACTGCACCCCACAACATTACTTTTATGTTGGTTGTTATTTGGGCTGCTAAAGGCATGATTTAAAGCAGTTTTGGTGAATTAGAAACAAAAAAAGTTTTTTTTGCAAAAAAGTATGGTGCTAGGTGTAGATAGCTTCATGTTTTCATCCAAATACTGTATTGCTTGTAGCTTCCACATACTGCATCCCACAACATTACTTTTATGTTGGTTGTTATTTGGGCTGCTGAAGGCATGATTTAAAGCAGTTTTGGTGAATTAGAAACAAAAAAAGTTTTTTTGCAAAAAAGTATGGTGCTAGGTGTAGATAGCTTCATGTTTTCATCCAAATACTGTATTGCGTGTAGCTTCCACATACTTTTCAAATATTTTTTATTACAGTTTTATAAAATACAAAACAAAAGTAAATGTAATTATAACATCAAACAGATGAGACTGTCAAACAGTATCGCACATACAATATACAGTGTACAATAATAATTCAAATTGAAACCATAGAATTGGGAAATAGTAGTTACAACAATTATCACTCGAAAGAGAGAAAAAAAAAACAAGGGGGGAAAAAACAGGGGGGTAAAATGGAAATGGAAATTATTAAAATCTTCAATCCGGAAGTCTCTGTCTTCACTTTAACCAAAGTTATCTCGCCATATAAAAAAAATACATATGGATGAAAGATTAAGAAGAAGCGTGCAGAAATGTAAAATTAAAAAAATAATAATTTAAAGGAACAAAAAAGATAAACTAAAGTAAAAATTTCTTTCTAATTTTCTCTTCCCAGGTGTCCCAAAAAAATAAAAGTTGTGTTTTAAAAGCTGAGGGTGGCCTAATGGAAGATTCATAAGATTTATTCTCCAAAGTCATATACAAGATTTCTTTTATAGTCGGAACAACTCCTGTTTTCCAATACTTAGGGATAAGGATAGTAGCTGCAATCAGCAAATGACCTATGATGATCTTATCTATTTTAGGCAAATCAGACGGAAAATGTTTAAAAATACATAGTTCTGGCCCAAGTACCTCAATCTCGCTATTTATAAGCCTAATTATTGGTAATAAAGAGTCCCACATAGGTTTAATTAATGGACAATCCCAAAAAATATGAAGGAGATTACCTGGGCCATTACAGCCTCTCCAACATTTAAAACTTGTAGTCATCTTCATGCGAAAAAGCCTTTCCGGGGTCAGGTACCATCTGTATATTATCTTAAAATGATTTTCAAAATGTTGTGCGCATTGTGTTATGCCCCTTAGTCCCGAGAACACATCATTCCAGACAGCTAGATCGTATGTTTTACCTAATTCCTCTTCCCAGGCCGATAAAAATTTAAGTTTTTCTGAAACCTTCGAGGAGAGGGAAGAGTAACACAATGAGATAGTACCTGTCAGGTCCGGGGCATTAATATAAACTGTCTCTATATCAGTCAAAGCTAAATGAGACTGATCCACATCAAAATCAGATATATTAAATCGTTCTTGAATAATTTGAAGAATGAAGTCATAATCACATTGCCTGTCAGCATCTAAATTATATTTTTTTTGTAATTTTGGAAATGATAGAGCCGAATTATTCTTAAAGAAATCATTAATAGAAAAAATATGTTTGCCATTCCAGTAATCTATATCTAGGTCTGGAAGAACATATCTCAAGGAACCAAGTGACATCGCCCTGGACCAAGTAATAGATCCTGGTAGTTTATTAAATAATCTATCCCAAGAGAGTATAGCCAATTTAGTTGAGGGGTACATTTTTGTAAACCTGGGCCGATTAGAATGTGAAACCCATAAAACATCTTTTATACAAAAAGGTTTTAGTTTATTAATTTCCATAATAAGCCATCTAGGCCAATCCCTGTCCAAATTAAATTTGAAAGCGCTAGACGCATTCGATGCATAATAATAATTCCTAAAATCTGGCACCCCCAATCCGAAATTGTCTCTAGAATTAGTCAAAGTGGTAAATTTGACTCTGCTAGGCTTCTTCCTCCATATAAACTTTATGAGGGCAGAACGCACCGAATCAAAAAAAGAAATAGGCACACTTAAAGGTATGGCTCTTAAAAAATACAAAATCTTAGGGAGAATAACCATCTTAATGGAGTGTATTCTACCCAACCATGAAATCTCAAGATTGTCCCACCTCTCAAGATCCAGTAGCAAAGAGGGCCAAAAAGTCTTTAAATTGTAAGCATACATATGTTTTAAATTTTTACATAAATTAATGCCTAAATAGGAAATGAAGCTCTTCCTCCAGTCAAAGTCATACGATCTTTTAAGAGCAGTCAAATCATTCCTCTTTATATGGAATGGTAATGCCTGTGTTTTGCTATCATTAATTTTATAAAAGGACACTTCACGAAATTCTCTAAGAAGAGAAAATAAATGACCCATAGAAGTAGCTGGATCACTTAACGTAAGAATTACATCGTCTGCAAATAAACCCAATTTGTGAGTATCTCCATCTATTGTAACACCCTGAATATTACTATCAACTCTTATTGCCTCAGCCAAAGGCTCAATAGCTAAAGCAAAAAGTAAAGGTGACAAAGGGCAACCCTGCCTAGTCCCATTGGATAACGAGAATGAGTCGGACAAAACTCCAGAGGCCAGCACTTTTGCAGTAGGCTTCTGATACAAAGCAAAAATAGCTTTTCTCAAAGCAGCTGGGAACCCAAACCGAATCAAAACATCTTCCAAATATCCCCAATGGACCCTATCAAATGCCTTTTCAGCATCGAGTGATAAAAATAAAGAGGGGTGTTTAGATTTTTGAATATATGAGATCAAATTAATAAAACGTCTCGTATTGTCTGTTGCTTGACGTCTGGGAATAAAACCTACTTGATCATTATGAACAAGCAGAGGCAATAAACTTGAGATACGATTAGCTAATATTTTCGAGTATAATTTGGTGTCATTATTAATTAGAGAAATGGGCCTAAAATTGGAACACCTATCAGGTTCCTTCCCGGGTTTAGGTAAAGTAGAAATTTGGGCACAAAGGGATTCATCAGGAATATAGCCATTTTTCCAATATTCGTTAAACAATTTCGTTAAATGTGGCAATAAGATATTTTTAAATTTGTGATAGTATAGAGCAGAAAAACCATCAGGACCCGGTGCCTTACCAGATGGAGTATCTTTAATAGCTTGAAGCACCTCCTCCAAAGAAATGTCCGACTCAAGAAATTCAACATGAAAATCAGGGATTCTAGGGAGATTAGTTTTATCCAAAAATTCAGTTATTTTAGCAGAGGTTGGTTGCGTTTCCAGAGGGGAATCTTTAAGGTTATAAAGTGACTTATAATATGCAGCAAAAGAATTAGATATGTCCCTAGGATGTAAAATTTTCTGGCCAGAATCATCCAATATATAAGCTATTCTAGATTGTATAGTTTTTTGTTTTAATTTATTCGCTAATAAATTAGAGGCTTTATTACCCTTTGAGTAAAATGACATTTTTAAAGATCGTAAAGTTTTAGCAGTCTTTTCCAAATTAAGTTTATCCAATTTTGTTTTCACGTCTTTAATTAAAGCTGAAACAGAGAAAGAAGGGCCTAACTTATTTGCTAAATTTAAATTATATAATTCTTTCTCCAAAGTTTTAACATTTGCAGACGATGTTTTCCTAATATAAGAATTTCTCTGAATAAAATGTCCTCTTAACACAGCCTTATGAGCATTCCAAATAGTAGAATATGGAATATCTTCAGTAATGTTTTCTTCAAAATATGAAGATAACGTTTTTTCAGCCAAGATTTTTTCATCTATGTTATTCAAAATGAAATCATTCAGTCTCCAAGGTCTATAAGGAACATGTGGTATTGTTTCATGAATACCCAAAATAATAGGAGCATGATCTGACCATTTAAAATCTAAAATTTCAGCTTTCTCAATGAAAGCTAACATATTTTCAGGCACTAGAAAGCGATCGATACGAGAGTACATATTGTGGCCAGCTGAGTAAAAAGTATAATCTCTTTCATTAGGATGTAGGAGACGCCACACATCATAGTAACATTTGGATTGCAACAATTTGGAGCACCTCTTTGCAGTGGACATATAAGAATTTGAATTGGAAGAGGATTCTTCCCTCGAGACATCACTTTCAGGGTCCAATACGAAATTAGTATCACCACAAACAATCACTCTCCCCCTACATTCATCAAGAGCTGTTTGCATAACGGTTTTCAAATATTGAAATTGGGAACTCGTTGGAAAATAAACGTTGAAAATGGAATAATCTACGTTATTCACTTTACCCACCCATAACACATATCTACCGTCAGGATCAATAATAGTTGCCAAAGTCTTGATAGCCAATGATTTGTTAAAAAAAATAGAAGTTCCCCTAGCCTTTGAAGAAAACTTAGAATGAAATTGAATGGGATAATACCTAGCAAAAATGTGGGGATTAAAATCATTTTTAAAGTGGGACTCCTGTATGCACAAAACATCTACACGCTTCTCCCTAGCCTCCTTCAACAACAGCCTTCTTTTATGAAAAGAGCCCAATCCCTTAACATTAAAGGACATTATTTTCAATACCATTGATTATAAGGAACATCAAAAATGAACACAAGACTGTGAATGGCTAAAACACAAAATAAAGGGATTGGGCCTAACACATCAAATTTTAAAAACATGAAAGGGTATTGTAAAGGAGGTACAAGCACGCACAGCGAGAGAACCAAAAGAAACAAAATAAGAAGTATCACACAAGAGCTTCCATTGATTACAAATGGGTAGGGGAAAAACAACAAAACTAAAAAAGAAATGATTCCCTTCCTAATGGGGAACCAACTAAATTTGGAACAAATAAAATATATACCAAAGATAAAAAAATAGGCCCAAAGAGAGGAGTAAAAAGAAATTAAAAATATACTCCTCTCCATTGATGGTAAAAAAAAAAGGCCTTACTGTTGGGGTGGTAGCGAGAGAACAGTGAGGACAGGGATAATGTAATAATTAATAACGTTGCATAAAAACGAATGAAAAAAATAAAAAATAAAAGAAATCTATTAAAGACCCACACATATAAGAAAAAAAATAGAAACAAAAGAAAACAAATAAAAATGGAAATAAATAATAAAAAAGAAACATTATCAACAAGTAGCCAGTTCGAATTAAGACAGTTAAAAAAAGACCTCAAAAATATATGGATAGTTTTAAAACAATAGCTGGGCGGTGTCCCTGTAGCAGTGTTTCTTAACAACATATCCATGCTCCTGCAGAGATACTGCAATGTTTATTTAACAAAGAAGTTCCGGTTGTTTACTCCTGAGAACAATAGAGGAATAAGGAAATTCCAGAGATTTGAAATAGGTGTGGCACGCCCAGTCAGCGCCATCAACTTGCAAAAAGAAAACAAAAAATAGAAAAACACGGAAAAAAAATCAATGTCTATATGTATAGAGCACATATCAATAAATCAAACCTATTACTCCGCAATAATGGCTCCTTCATCCAATATAGCTGCAGCTTCTGCAATTTTGGTATGCATTCTGCGATCAAATCTTTGTCCCTTAGATTCGTGACGTCTTGGCGAAAATATTTGTAAAAAATCCTTTCCCTCTTCCGGTGATGTTATAACATAGTTCTGACCATCATGCCTAAATAAAACTTTAACAGGGAATCCCCATCTGTATCGGATATTCAGAGCTTGTAATTCCCTTGTAAGAAATTGAAAATCTTTTCTTCGTGACATAGTGGAAGCAGAAAAATCTTGAAAGAATTTGAGGTTTGTATACTCCTCACAGAGATTAGCACCCGTTCTCACAGCAGTCAGGAACTCATCCTTAACATGGAAGAAATGTAATCGTGCTATAGTGTCCCTTGCAGCCTCCTTAGGAGCTCGGTTGGACTTCGGCAGCCGATGGCATCGGTCAATCAAAATCTCTGGTTCAGCACGATTTTTCAGAACTGAGCCAATAATTTTTTTAACATATGCGCCTAGATCTTGATTTTGTATGGATTCAGGTATATTTCTGATCCGTATATTATTGCGCCTACTACGATCTTCCAAATCAGCAATTTTTAGCTTACTTAGCTCGAGTTGGTGTTCCAGCAGATCCACACGCTTTTCTAACTCTAAATGTGAGTTCCTCTGCAGACCAAGAGCCTGTTCAGTACGATCCACACGAATGTCCAGTTCGTTTATATCCTTCTTAATAACGGAAATCTCTTTCATCAAATCATCACGAATCCCATTCCTGAGATCCGTAAGCAGCTTTATTAATCGAGGTTCCGTAACAGTCATACCTGATCTCTCAAACTCCTCACCCATCTTAGCCTGTTTCTTACGTGGGGACTCAGTGTCTTCAATCACGAGCTTTTCCACAGGTTTCGAGGCACCCGAAGTTTTGGTTGAAAACTTCTGCTTTTGCATCTTCCAATCAGTCCAATAGTAGTTCGATTCTGGAACGGGTCCACAGTTGAATGCTGTTTTTTTAATGAAAAAAGCCCAAATCCTCACAGAGCTCTTGCACTATGCTGCCATCTCACTCGATGGTCAAGCCACGCCCCGTAGCTTCCACATACTGCATCCCAAAACATTACTTTTATGTTGGTTGTTATTTGGGCTGCTGAAGGCATGATTTAAAGCAGTTTTGGTGAATTAGAAACAAAAAAAGTTTTTTTGCAAAAAAGTATGGTGCTAAGTGTAACTAGCTTCATGTTTTCATCCAAATACTGTATTGCTTGTAGCTTCCACATACTGCACCCCACAACATTACTTTTATGTTGGTTGTTATTTGGGCTGCTGAAGGCATGATTTAAAGCAGTTTTGGTGAATTAGAAACAAAAAAAGTTTTTTTGCAAAAAAGTATGGTGCTAAGTGTAACTAGCTTCATGTTTTCATCCAAATACTGTATTGCTTGTAGCTTCCACATACTGCACCCCACAACATTACTTTTATGTTGGTTGTTATTTGGGCTGCTGAAGGCATGATTTAAAGCAGTTTTGGTGAATTAGAAACAAAAAAAGTTTTTTTGCAAAAAAGTATGGTGCTAAGTGTTACTAGCTTTATGTTTTCATCCAAATACTGTATTGCTTGTAGCTTCCACATACTGCACCCCACAACATTACTTTTATGTTGGTTGTTATTTGGGCTGCTGAAGGCATGATTTAAAGCAGTTTTGGTGAATTTGAAACAAAAAAAGTTTTTTTGCAAAAAAGTATGGTGCTAGGTGTAGATAGCTTCATGTTTTCATCCAAATACTGTATTGCTTGTAGCTTCCACATACTGCATCCCACAACATTACTTTTATGTTGGTTGTTATTTGGGCTGCTGAAGGCATGATTTAAAGCAGTTTTGGTGAATAAGAAACAAATAAAGTTTTTTTGCAAAAAAGTATGGTGCTAGGTGTAGATAGCTTCATGTTTTCATCCAAATACTGTATTGCGTGTAGCTTCCACATACTGCACCCCACAACATTACTTTTATGTTGGTTGTTATTTGGGCTGCTGAAGGCATGATTTAAAGCAGTTTTGGTGAATTAGAAACAAAAAAAGTTTTTTTGCAAAAAAGTATGGTGCTAAGTGTTACTAGCTTCATGTTTTCATCCAAATACTGTATTGCTTGTAGCTTCCACATACTGCATCCCACAACATTACTTTTATGTTGGTTGTTATTTGGGCTGCTGAAGGCATGATTTAAAGCAGTTTTGGTGAATTAGAAACAAAAAAAGTTTTTTTGCAAAAAAGTATGGTGCTAGGTGTAGATAGTTCATGTTTTCATCCAAATACTGTATTGCGTGTAGCTTCCACATACTGCATCCCACAACATTACTTTTATGTTGGTTGTTATTTGGGCTGCTGAAGGCATGATTTAAAGCAGTTTTGGTGAATTAGAAACAAAAAAAGTTTTTTTGCAAAAAAGTATGGTGCTAGGTGTAGATAGCTTCATGTTTTCATCCAAATACTGTATTGCTTGTAGCTTCCACATACTGCATCCCACAACATTACTTTTATGTTGGTTGTTATTTGGGCTGCTGAAGGCATGATTTAAAGCAGTTTCGGTGAATAAGAAACAAAAAAAGTTTTTTTGCAAAAAAGTATGGTGCTAGGTGTAGATAGCTTCATCATTTGAAAAGTAGATAGCTTCATGTTTTCATCCAAATACTGTATTGCTTGTAGCTTCCACATACTGCACCCCACAACATTACTTTAATGTTGGTTGTTATTTGGGCAGCTAAAGGCATGATTTAAAGCAGTTTTGGTGAATTAGAAACAAAAAAAGTTTTTTTGCAAAAAAGTATGGTGCTAAGTGTAACTAGCTTCATGTTTTCATCCAAATACTGTATTGCTTGTAGCTTCCACATACTGCACCCCACAACATTACTTTTATGTTGGTTGTTATTTGGGCTGCTGAAGGCATGATTTAAAGCAGTTTTGGTGAATTAGAAACAAAAAAAGTTTTTTTGCAAAATAGTATGGTGCTAAGTGTAGATAGCTTCATGTTTTCATCCAAATACTGTATTGCGTGTAGCTTCCACATACTGCATCCCACAACATTACTTTTATGTTGGTTGTTATTTGGGCTGCTGAAGGCATGATTTAAAGCAGTTTTGGTGAATTAGAAACAAAAAAAGTTTTTTTGCAAAAGAGTATGGTGCTAGGTGTAACTAGCTTCATGTTTTCATCCAAATACTGTATTGCTTGTAGCTTCCACATACTGCACCCCACAACATTACTTTTATGTTGGTTGTTATTTGGGCTGCTGAAGGCATGATTTAAAGCAGTTTTGGTGAATTAGAAACAAAAAAAGTTTTTTTGCAAAAAAGTATGGTGCTAGGTGTAGATAGCTTCATCATTTGAAAAGTAGATAGCTTCATGTTTTCATCCAAATACTGTATTGCTTGTAGCTTCCACATATTGCACCCCACAACATTACTTTAATGTTGGTTGTTATTTGGGCAGCTAAAGGCATGATTTAAAGCAGTTTTGGTGAATTAGAAACAAAAAAAGTTTTTTTTGCAAAAAAGTATGGTGCTAAGTGTAACAAGCTTCATGTTTTCATCCAAATACTGTATTGCTTGTAGCTTCCACATACTGCACCCCACAACATTACTTTTATGTTGGTTGTTATTTGGGCTGCTGAAGGCATGATTTAAAGCAGTTTTGGTGAATTAGAAACAAAAAAAGTTTTTTTGCAAAAAAGTATGGTGCTAAGTGTAACTAGCTTCATGTTTTCATCCAAATACTGTATTGCTTGTAGCTTCCACATACTGCACCCCACAACATTACTTTTATGTTGGTTGTTATTTGGGCTGCTGAAGGCATGATTTAAAGCAGTTTTGGTGAATTAGAAACAAAAAAAGTTTTTTTGCAAAAAAGTATGGTGCTAAGTGTTACTAGCTTCATGTTTTCATCCAAATACTGTATTGCTTGTAGCTTCCACATACTGCATCCCACAACATTACTTTTATGTTGGTTGTTATTTGGGCTGCTGAAGGCATGATTTAAAGCAGTTTTGGTGAATTAGAAACAAAAAAAGTTTTTTTGCAAAAGAGTATGGTGCTAGGTGTAACTAGCTTCATGTTTTCATCCAAATACTGTATTGCTTGTAGCTTCCACATACTGCACCCCACAACATTACTTTTATGTTGGTTGTTATTTGGGCTGCTGAAGGCATGATTTAAAGCAGTTTTGGTGAATTAGAAACAAAAAAAGTTTTTTTGCAAAAAAGTATGGTGCTAGGTGTAGATAGCTTCATGTTTTCATCCAAATACTGTATTGCTTGTAGCTTCCACATACTGCATCCCACAACATTACTTTTATGTTGGTTGTTATTTGGGCTGCTGAAGGCATGATTTAAAGCAGTTTTGGTGAATAAGAAACAAATAAAGTTTTTTTGCAAAAAAGTATGGTGCTAGGTGTAGATAGCTTCATGTTTTCATCCAAATACTGTATTGCGTGTAGCTTCCACATACTGCACCCCACAACATTACTTTTATGTTGGTTGTTATTTGGGCTGCTGAAGGCATGATTTAAAGCAGTTTTGGTGAATTAGAAACAAAAAAAGTTTTTTTGCAAAAAAGTATGGTGCTAAGTGTTACTAGCTTCATGTTTTCATCCAAATACTGTATTGCTTGTAGCTTCCACATACTGCATCCCACAACATTACTTTTATGTTGGTTGTTATTTGAGCTGCTGAAGGCATGATTTAAAGCAGTTTTGGTGAATTAGAAACAAAAAAAGTTTTTTTGCAAAAAAGTATGGTGCTAGGTGTAGATAGTTCATGTTTTCATCCAAATACTGTATTGCGTGTAGCTTCCACATACTGCATCCCACAACATTACTTTTATGTTGGTTGTTATTTGGGCTGCTGAAGGCATGATTTAAAGCAGTTTTGGTGAATTAGAAACAAAAACAAGTTTTTTTGCAAAAAAGTATGGTGCTAAGTGTAACTAGCTTCATGTTTTCATCCAAATACTGTATTGCTTGTAGCTTCCACATACTGCACCCCACAACATTACTTTAATGTTGGTTGTTATTTGGGCTGCTAAAGGCATGATTTAAAGCAGTTTTGGTGAATTAGAAACAAAAAAAGTTTTTTTGCAAAAAAGTATGGTGCTAAGTGTAACTAGCTTCATGTTTTCATCCAAATACTGTATTGCTTGTAGCTTCCACATACTGCACCCCACAACATTACTTTTATGTTGGTTGTTATTTGGGCTGCTGAAGGCATGATTTAAAGCAGTTTTGGTGCATTAGAAACAAAAAAAAGTTTTTTTGCAAAAAAGTATGGTGCTAAGTGTAACTAGCTTCATGTTTTCATCCAAATACTGTATTGCTTGTAGCTTCCACATACTGCACCCCACAACATTACTTTTATGTTGGTTGTTATTTGGGCTGCTGAAGGCATGATTTAAAGCAGTTTTGGTGAATTAGAAACAAAAAAAGTTTTTTTGCAAAAAAGTATGGTGCTAGGTGTAGATAGCTTCATGTTTTCATCCAAATACTGTATTGCTTGTAGCTTCCACATACTGCATCCCACAACATTACTTTTATGTTGGTTGTTATTTGGGCTGCTGAAGGCATGATTTAAAGCAGTTTTGGTGAATAAGAAACAAAAAAAGTTTTTTTGCAAAAAAGTATGGTGCTAGGTGTAGATAGCTTCATCATTTGAAAAGTAGATAGCTTCATGTTTTCATCGAAATACTGTATTGCTTGTAGCTTCCACATACTGCACCCCACAACATTACTTTTATGTTGGTTGTTATTTGGGCTGCTGAAGGCATGATTTAAAGCAGTTTTGGTGAATTAGAAACAAAAAAAAGTTTTTTTGCAAAAAAGTATGGTGCTAAGTGTAACTAGCTTCATGTTTTCATCCAAATACTGTATTGCGTGTAGCTTCCACATACTGCATCCCACAACATTAATTTTATGTTGGTTGTTATTTGGGCTGCTGAAGGCATGATTTAAAGCAGTTTTGGTGAATTAGAAACAAAAAAAGTTTTTTTGCAAAAAAGTATGGTGCTAGGTGTAGATAGCTTCATCATTTGAAAAGTAGATAGCTTCATGTTTTCATCCAAATACTGTATTGCTTGTAGCTTCCACATACTGCACCCCACAACATTACTTTAATGTTGGTTGTTATTTGGGCTGCTGAAGGCATGATTTAAAGCAGTTTTGGTGAATTAGAAACAAAAAAAGTTTTTTTGCAAAAAACTATGGTGCTAAGTGTAACTAGCTTCATGTTTTCATCCAAATACTGTATTGCTTGTAGCTTCCACATACTGCATCCCACAACATTACTTTTATGTTGGTTGTTATTTGGGCTGCTGAAGGCATGATTTAAAGCAGTTTTGGTGAATTAGAAACAAAAAAAGTTTTTTTGCAAAAAAGTATGGTGCTAAGTGTTACTAGCTTCATGTTTTCATCCAAATACTGTATTGCTTGTAGCTTCCACATACTGCACCCCACAACATTACTTTTATGTTGGTTGTTATTTGGGCTGCTGAAGGCATGATTTAAAGCAGTTTTGGTGAATTAGAAACAAAAAAAGTTTTTTTGCAAAAAACTATGGTGCTAAGTGTAACAAGCTTCATGTTTTCATCCAAATACTGTATTGCTTGTAGCTTCCACATAATGCACCCCACAACATTACTTTTATGTTGGTTGTTATTTGGGCTGCTGAAGGCATGATTTAAAGCAGTTTTGGTGAATTAGAAACAAAAAAAGTTTTTTTGCAAAAAAGTATTGTGCTAGGTGTAGATAGCTTCATCATTTGAAAAGTAGATAGCTTCATGTTTTCATCCAAATACTGTATTGCTTGTAGCTTCCACATACTGCATCCCACAACATTACTTTTATGTTGGTTGTTATTTGGGCTGCTGAAGGCATGATTTAAAGCAGTTTTGGTGAATTAGAAACAAAAAAAGTTTTTTTGCAAAAAAGTATGGTGCTAAGTGTTACTAGCTTCATGTTTTCATCCAAATACTGTATTGCTTGTAGCTTCCACATACTGCATCCCAAAACATTACTTTTATGTTGGTTGTTATTTGGGCTGCTGAAGGCATGATTTAAAGCAGTTTTGGTGAATTAGAAACAAAAAAAGTTTTTTTGCAAAAAAGTATGGTGCTAAGTGTTACTAGCTTCATGTTTTCATCCAAATACTGTATTGCTTGTAGCTTCCACATACTGCACCCCACAACATTACTTTTATGTTGGTTGTTATTTGGGCTGCTGAAGGCATGATTTAAAGCAGTTTTGGTGAATTAGAAACAAAAAAAGTTTTTTTGCAAAAAACTATGGTGCTAAGTGTAACAAGCTTCATGTTTTCATCCAAATACTGTATTGCTTGTAGCTTCCACATAATGCACCCCACAACATTACTTTTATGTTGGTTGTTATTTGGGCTGCTGAAGGCATGATTTAAAGCAGTTTTGGTGAATTAGAAACAAAAAAAGTTTTTTTGCAAAAAAGTATTGTGCTAGGTGTAGATAGCTTCATCATTTGAAAAGTAGATAGCTTCATGTTTTCATCCAAATACTGTATTGCTTGTAGCTTCCACATACTGCATCCCACAACATTACTTTTATGTTGGTTGTTATTTGGGCTGCTGAAGGCATGATTTAAAGCAGTTTTGGTGAATTAGAAACAAAAAAAGTTTTTTTGCAAAAAAGTATGGTGCTAAGTGTAATTAGCTTCATGTTTTCATCCAAATACTGTATTGCTTGTAGCTTCCACATACTGCACCCCACAACATTACTTTTATGTTGGTTGTTATTTGGGCTGCTGAAGGCATGATTTAAAGCAGTTTTGGTGAATTAGAAACAAAAAAAGTTTTTTTGCAAAAAAGTATGGTGCTAAGTGTTACTAGCTTCATGTTTTCATCCAAATACTGTATTGCTTGTAGCTTCCACATACTGCACCCCACAACATTACTTTTATGTTGGTTGTTATTTGGGCTGCTGAAGGCATGATTTAAATCAGTTTTGGTGAATTAGAAACAAAAAAAGTTTTTTTGCAAAAAGGTATGGTGCTAAGTGTTACTAGCTTCATGTTTTCATCCAAATACTGTATTGCTTGTAGCTTCCACATACTGCACCCCACAACATTACTTTTATGTTGGTTGTTATTTGGGCTGCTGAAGGCATGATTTAAAGCAGTTTTGGTGAATTAGAAACAAAAAAAGTTTTTTTGCAAAAAAGTATGGTGCTAGGTGTAGATAGCTTCATGTTTTCATCCAAATACTGTATTGCTTGTAGCTTCCACATACTGCATCCCACAACATTACTTTTATGTTGGTTGTTATTTGGGCTGCTGAAGGCATGATTTAAAGCAGTTTTGGTGAATTAGAAACAAAAAAAGTTTTTTTGCAAAAAAGTATGGTGCTAAGTGTAACTAGCTTCATGTTTTCATCCAAATACTGTATTGCTTGTAGCTTCCACATACTGCACCCCACAACATTACTTTTATGTTGGTTGTTATTTGGGCTGCTGAAGGCATGATTTAAAGCAGTTTTGGTGAATTAGAAACAAAAAAAGTTTTTTGCAAAAAAGTATGGTGCTAAGTGTAACTAGCTTCATGTTTTCATCCAAATACTGTATTGCTTGTAGCTTCCACATACTGCACCCCACAACATTACTTTTATGTTGGTTGTTATTTGGGCTGCTGAAGGCATGATTTAAAGCAGTTTTGGTGAATTAGAAACAAAAAAGTTTTTTTGCAAAAAAGTATGGTGCTAGGTGTAGATAGCTTCATCATTTGAAAAGTAGATAGCTTCATGTTTTCATCCAAATACTGTATTGCTTGTAGCTTCCACATACTGCATCCCACAACATTACTTTTATGTTGGTTGTTATTTGGGCTGCTGAATGCATGATTTAAAGCAGTTTTGGTGAATAAGAAACAAAAAAAGTTTTTTTGCAAAAAAAGTATGGTGCTAGGTGTAGATAGCTTCATGTTTTCATCCAAATACTGTATTGCGTGTAGATTCCACATACTGCATCCCACAACATTACTTTTATGTTGGTTGTTATTTGGGCTGCTGAAGGCATGATTTAAAGCAGTTTTGGTGAATTAGAAACAAAAAAAGTTTTTTTGCAAAAAAGTATGGTGCTAAGTGTAACTAGCTTCATGTTTTCATCCAAATACTGTATTGCTTGTAGCTTCCACATACTGCACCCCACAACATTACTTTTATGTTGGTTGTTATTTGGGCTGCTGAAGGCATGATTTAAAGCAGTTTTGGTGAATTAGAAACAAAAAAAGTTTTTTTGCAAAAAAGTATGGTGCTAAGTGTAACTAGCTTCATGTTTTCATCCAAATACTGTATTGCTTGTAGCTTCCACATACTGCACCCCACAACATTACTTTTATGTTGGTTGTTATTTGGGCTGCTGAAGGCATGATTTAAAGCAGTTTTGGTGAATTAGAAACAAAAAAGTTTTTTTGCAAAAAAGTATGGTGCTAGGTGTAGATAGCTTCATGTTTTCATCCAAATACTGTATTGCTTGTAGCTTCCACATACTGCATCCCACAACATTACTTTTATGTTGGTTGTTATTTGGGCTGCTGAAGGCATGATTTAAAGCAGTTTTGGTGAATTAGAAACAAAAAAAGTTTTTTTGCAAAACAGTATGGTGCTAGGTGTAGATAGCTTCATGTTTTCATCCAAATACTGTATTGCGTGTAGCTTCCACATACTGCATCCCAAAACATTACTTTTATGTTGGTTGTTATTTGGGCTGCTGAAGGCATGATTTAAAGCAGTTTTGGTGAATTAGAAACAAAAAAAGTTTTTTTGCAAAAAAGTATGGTGCTAGGTGTAGATAGCTTCATCATTTGAAAAGTAGATAGCTTCATGTTTTCATCCAAATACTGTATTGCTTGTAGCTTCCACATACTGCACCCCACAACATTACTTTAATGTTGGTTGTTATTTGGGCAGCTAAAGGCATGATTTAAAGCAGTTTTGGTGAATTAGAAACAAAAAAAGTTTTTTTGCAAAAAAGTATGGTGCTAAGTGTAACTAGCTTCATGTTTTCATCCAAATACTGTATTGCTTGTACCTTCCACATACTGCACCCCACAACATTACTTTTATGTTGGTTGTTATTTGGGCTGCTAAAGGCATGATTTAAAGCAGTTTTGGTGAATTAGAAACAAAAAAAGTTTTTTACCAAAAAAGTATGGTGCTAAGTGTAACTAGCTTCATGTTTTCATCCAAATACTGTATTGCTTGTAGCTTCCACATACTGCACCCCACAACATTACTTTTATGTTGGTTGTTATTTGGGCTGCTGAAGGCATGATTTAAAGCAGTTTTGGTGAATTAGAAACAAAAAAAGTTTTTTTGCAAAAAAGTATGGTGCTAAGTGTAACTAGCTTCATGTTTTCATCCAAATACTGTATTGCTTGTAGCTTCCACATACTGCACCCCACAACATTACTTTTATGTTGGTTGTTATTTGGGCTGCTGAAGGCATGATTTAAAGCAGTTTTGGTGAATTAGAAACAAAAAAAGTTTTTTTGCAAAAAAGTATGGTGCTAGGTGTAGATAGCTTCATGTTTTCATCCAAATACTGTATTGCTTGTAGCTTCCACATACTGCACCCCACAACATTACTTTAATGTTGGTTGTTATTTGGGCTGCTAAAGGCATGATTTAAAGCAGTTTTGGTGAATTAGAAACAAAAAAAGTTTTTTTGCAAAAAAGTATGGTGCTAAGTGTAACTAGCTTCATGTTTTCATCCAAATACTGTATTGCTTGTAGCTTCCACATACTGCACCCCACAACATTACTTTTATGTTGGTTGTTATTTGGGCTGCTGAAGGCATGATTTAAAGCAGTTTTGGTGCATTAGAAACAAAAAAAAGTTTTTTTGCAAAAAAGTATGGTGCTAAGTGTAACTAGCTTCATGTTTTCATCCAAATACTGTATTGCTTGTAGCTTCCACATACTGCACCCCACAACATTACTTTTATGTTGGTTGTTATTTGGGCTGCTGAAGGCATGATTTAAAGCAGTTTTGGTGAATTAGAAACAAAAAAGTTTTTTTGCAAAAAAGTATGGTGCTAGGTGTAGATAGCTTCATCATTTGAAAAGTAGATAGCTTCATGTTTTCATCCAAATACTGTATTGCTTGTAGCTTCCACATACTGCACGCCACAACATTACTTTAATGTTGGTTGTTATTTGGGCTGCTGAAGGCATGATTTAAAGCAGTTTTGGTGAATTAGAAACAAAAAAAGTTTTTTTGCAAAAAACTATGGTGCTAAGTGTAGATAGCTTAATGTTTTCATCCAAATACTGTATTGCGTGTAGCTTCCACATACTGCATCCCAAAACATTACTTTTATGTTGGTTGTTATTTGGGCTGCTGAAGGCATGATTTAAAGCAGTTTTGGTGAATTAGAAACAAAAAAAAGTTTTTTTGCAAAAAAGTATGGTGCTAAGTGTAACTAGCTTCATGTTTTCATCCAAATACTGTATTGCGTGTAGCTTCCACATACTGCATCCCACAACATTAATTTTATGTTGGTTGTTATTTGGGCTGCTGAAGGCATGATTTAAAGCAGTTTTGGTGAATTAGAAACAAAAAAAGTTTTTTTGCAAAAAAGTATGGTGCTAGGTGTAGATAGCTTCATCATTTGAAAAGTAGATAGCTTCATGTTTTCATCCAAATACTGTATTGCTTGTAGCTTCCACATACTGCACCCCACAACATTACTTTAATGTTGGTTGTTATTTGGGCTGCTGAAGGCATGATTTAAAGCAGTTTTGGTGAATTAGAAACAAAAAAAGTTTTTTTGCAAAAAACTATGGTGCTAAGTGTAACTAGCTTCATGTTTTCATCCAAATACTGTATTGCTTGTAGCTTCCACATACTGCATCCCACAACATTACTTTTATGTTGGTTGTTATTTGGGCTGCTGAAGGCATGATTTAAAGCAGTTTTGGTGAATTAGAAACAAAAAAAGTTTTTTTGCAAAAAAGTATGGTGCTAAGTGTTACTAGCTTCATGTTTTCATCCAAATACTGTATTGCTTGTAGCTTCCACATACTGCACCCCACAACATTACTTTTATGTTGGTTGTTATTTGGGCTGCTGAAGGCATGATTTAAAGCAGTTTTGGTGAATTAGAAACAAAAAAAGTTTTTTTGCAAAAAACTATGGTGCTAAGTGTAACAAGCTTCATGTTTTCATCCAAATACTGTATTGCTTGTAGCTTCCACATAATGCACCCCACAACATTACTTTTATGTTGGTTGTTATTTGGGCTGCTGAAGGCATGATTTAAAGCAGTTTTGGTGAATTAGAAACAAAAAAAGTTTTTTTGCAAAAAAGTATTGTGCTAGGTGTAGATAGCTTCATCATTTGAAAAGTAGATAGCTTCATGTTTTCATCCAAATACTGTATTGCTTGTAGCTTCCACATACTGCATCCCACAACATTACTTTTATGTTGGTTGTTATTTGGGCTGCTGAAGGCATGATTTAAAGCAGTTTTGGTGAATTAGAAACAAAAAAAGTTTTTTTGCAAAAAAGTATGGTGCTAAGTGTTACTAGCTTCATGTTTTCATCCAAATACTGTATTGCTTGTAGCTTCCACATACTGCATCCCAAAACATTACTTTTATGTTGGTTGTTATTTGGGCTGCTGAAGGCATGATTTAAAGCAGTTTTGGTGAATTAGAAACAAAAAAAGTTTTTTTGCAAAAAAGTATGGTGCTAAGTGTTACTAGCTTCATGTTTTCATCCAAATACTGTATTGCTTGTAGCTTCCACATACTGCACCCCACAACATTACTTTTATGTTGGTTGTTATTTGGGCTGCTGAAGGCATGATTTAAAGCAGTTTTGGTGAATTAGAAACAAAAAAAGTTTTTTTGCAAAAAACTATGGTGCTAAGTGTAACAAGCTTCATGTTTTCATCCAAATACTGTATTGCTTGTAGCTTCCACATAATGCACCCCACAACATTACTTTTATGTTGGTTGTTATTTGGGCTGCTGAAGGCATGATTTAAAGCAGTTTTGGTGAATTAGAAACAAAAAAAGTTTTTTTGCAAAAAAGTATTGTGCTAGGTGTAGATAGCTTCATCATTTGAAAAGTAGATAGCTTCATGTTTTCATCCAAATACTGTATTGCTTGTAGCTTCCACATACTGCATCCCACAACATTACTTTTATGTTGGTTGTTATTTGGGCTGCTGAAGGCATGATTTAAAGCAGTTTTGGTGAATTAGAAACAAAAAAAGTTTTTTTGCAAAAAAGTATGGTGCTAAGTGTAATTAGCTTCATGTTTTCATCCAAATACTGTATTGCTTGTAGCTTCCACATACTGCACCCCACAACATTACTTTTATGTTGGTTGTTATTTGGGCTGCTGAAGGCATGATTTAAAGCAGTTTTGGTGAATTAGAAACAAAAAAAGTTTTTTTGCAAAAAAGTATGGTGCTAAGTGTTACTAGCTTCATGTTTTCATCCAAATACTGTATTGCTTGTAGCTTCCACATACTGCACCCCACAACATTACTTTTATGTTGGTTGTTATTTGGGCTGCTGAAGGCATGATTTAAATCAGTTTTGGTGAATTAGAAACAAAAAAAGTTTTTTTGCAAAAAGGTATGGTGCTAAGTGTTACTAGCTTCATGTTTTCATCCAAATACTGTATTGCTTGTAGCTTCCACATACTGCACCCCACAACATTACTTTTATGTTGGTTGTTATTTGGGCTGCTGAAGGCATGATTTAAAGCAGTTTTGGTGAATTAGAAACAAAAAAAGTTTTTTTGCAAAAAAGTATGGTGCTAGGTGTAGATAGCTTCATGTTTTCATCCAAATACTGTATTGCTTGTAGCTTCCACATACTGCACCCCACAACATTACTTTAATGTTGGTTGTTATTTGGGCTGCTAAAGGCATGATTTAAAGCAGTTTTGGTGAATTAGAAACAAAAAAAGTTTTTTTGCAAAAAAGTATGGTGCTAAGTGTAACTAGCTTCATGTTTTCATCCAAATACTGTATTGCTTGTAGCTTCCACATACTGCACCCCACAACATTACTTTTATGTTGGTTGTTATTTGGGCTGCTGAAGGCATGATTTAAAGCAGTTTTGGTGAATTTGAAACAAAAAAAGTTTTTTTGCAAAAAAGTATGGTGCTAGGTGTAGATAGCTTCATGTTTTCATCCAAATACTGTATTGCTTGTAGCTTCCACATACTGCATCCCACAACATTACTTTTATGTTGGTTGTTATTTGGGCTGCTGAAGGCATGATTTAAAGCAGTTTTGGTGAATTAGAAACAAAAAAAGTTTTTTTGCAAAAAAGTATGGTGCTAAGTGTAACTAGCTTCATGTTTTCATCCAAATACTGTATTGCTTGTAGCTTCCACATACTGCACCCCACAACATTACTTTTATGTTGGTTGTTATTTGGGCTGCTGAAGGCATGATTTAAAGCAGTTTTGGTGAATTAGAAACAAAAAAAGTTTTTTGCAAAAAAGTATGGTGCTAAGTGTAACTAGCTTCATGTTTTCATCCAAATACTGTATTGCTTGTAGCTTCCACATACTGCACCCCACAACATTACTTTTATGTTGGTTGTTATTTGGGCTGCTGAAGGCATGATTTAAAGCAGTTTTGGTGAATTAGAAACAAAAAAGTTTTTTTGCAAAAAAGTATGGTGCTAGGTGTAGATAGCTTCATCATTTGAAAAGTAGATAGCTTCATGTTTTCATCCAAATACTGTATTGCTTGTAGCTTCCACATACTGCATCCCACAACATTACTTTTATGTTGGTTGTTATTTGGGCTGCTGAATGCATGATTTAAAGCAGTTTTGGTGAATAAGAAACAAAAAAAGTTTTTTTGCAAAAAAAGTATGGTGCTAGGTGTAGATAGCTTCATGTTTTCATCCAAATACTGTATTGCGTGTAGATTCCACATACTGCATCCCACAACATTACTTTTATGTTGGTTGTTATTTGGGCTGCTGAAGGCATGATTTAAAGCAGTTTTGGTGAATTAGAAACAAAAAAAGTTTTTTTGCAAAAAAGTATGGTGCTAAGTGTAACTAGCTTCATGTTTTCATCCAAATACTGTATTGCTTGTAGCTTCCACATACTGCACCCCACAACATTACTTTTATGTTGGTTGTTATTTGGGCTGCTGAAGGCATGATTTAAAGCAGTTTTGGTGAATTAGAAACAAAAAAAGTTTTTTTGCAAAAAAGTATGGTGCTAAGTGTAACTAGCTTCATGTTTTCATCCAAATACTGTATTGCTTGTAGCTTCCACATACTGCACCCCACAACATTACTTTTATGTTGGTTGTTATTTGGGCTGCTGAAGGCATGATTTAAAGCAGTTTTGGTGAATTAGAAACAAAAAAGTTTTTTTGCAAAAAAGTATGGTGCTAGGTGTAGATAGCTTCATGTTTTCATCCAAATACTGTATTGCTTGTAGCTTCCACATACTGCATCCCACAACATTACTTTTATGTTGGTTGTTATTTGGGCTGCTGAAGGCATGATTTAAAGCAGTTTTGGTGAATTAGAAACAAAAAAAGTTTTTTTGCAAAACAGTATGGTGCTAGGTGTAGATAGCTTCATGTTTTCATCCAAATACTGTATTGCGTGTAGCTTCCACATACTGCATCCCAAAACATTACTTTTATGTTGGTTGTTATTTGGGCTGCTGAAGGCATGATTTAAAGCAGTTTTGGTGAATTAGAAACAAAAAAAGTTTTTTTGCAAAAAAGTATGGTGCTAGGTGTAGATAGCTTCATCATTTGAAAAGTAGATAGCTTCATGTTTTCATCCAAATACTGTATTGCTTGTAGCTTCCACATACTGCACCCCACAACATTACTTTAATGTTGGTTGTTATTTGGGCAGCTAAAGGCATGATTTAAAGCAGTTTTGGTGAATTAGAAACAAAAAAAGTTTTTTTGCAAAAAAGTATGGTGCTAAGTGTAACTAGCTTCATGTTTTCATCCAAATACTGTATTGCTTGTACCTTCCACATACTGCACCCCACAACATTACTTTTATGTTGGTTGTTATTTGGGCTGCTAAAGGCATGATTTAAAGCAGTTTTGGTGAATTAGAAACAAAAAAAGTTTTTTTGCAAAAAAGTATGGTGCTAAGTGTAACTAGCTTCATGTTTTCATCCAAATACTGTATTGCTTGTAGCTTCCACATACTGCACCCCACAACATTACTTTTATGTTGGTTGTTATTTGGGCTGCTGAAGGCATGATTTAAAGCAGTTTTGGTGAATTAGAAACAAAAAAAGTTTTTTTGCAAAAAAGTATGGTGCTAAGTGTAACTAGCTTCATGTTTTCATCCAAATACTGTATTGCTTGTAGCTTCCACATACTGCACCCCACAACATTACTTTTATGTTGGTTGTTATTTGGGCTGCTGAAGGCATGATTTAAAGCAGTTTTGGTGAATTTGAAACAAAAAAAGTTTTTTTGCAAAAAAGTATGGTGCTAAGTGTTACTAGCTTCATGTTTTCATCCAAATACTGTATTGCTTGTAGCTTCCACATACTGCACCCCACAACATTACTTTTATGTTGGTTGTTATTTGGGCTGCTGAAGGCATGATTTAAAGCAGTTTTGGTGAATTAGAAACAAAAAAAGTTTTTTTGCAAAAAAGTATGGTGCTAGGTGTAGATAGCTTCATCATTTGAAAAGTAGATAGCTTCATGTTTTCATCCAAATACTGTATTGCTTGTAGCTTCCACATACTGCACCCCACAACATTACTTTAATGTTGGTTGTTATTTGGGCAGCTAAACGCATGATTTAAAGCAGTTTTGGTGAATTAGAAACAAAAAAAGTTTTTTTGCAAAAAAGTATGGTGCTAAGTGTAACTAGCTTCATGTTTTCATCCAAATACTGTATTGCTTGTAGTAGCTTCCACATACTGCACCCCACAACATTACTTTTATGTTGGTTGTTATTTGGGCTGCTGAAGGCATGATTTAAAGCAGTTTTGGTGAATTAGAAACAAAAAAAGTTTTTTTGCAAAATAGTATGGTGCTAGGTGTAACTAGCTTCATGTTTTCATCCAAATACTGTATTGCTTGTAGCTTCCACATACTGCACCCCACAACATTACTTTTATGTTGGTTGTTATTTGGGCTGCTGAAGGCATGATTTAAAGCAGTTTTGGTGAATTAGAAACAAAAAAAGTTTTTTTGCAAAAAAGTATGGTGCTAGGTGTAGATAGCTTCATCATTTGAAAAGTAGATAGCTTCATGTTTTCATCCAAATACTGTATTGCTTGTAGCTTCCACATACTGCACCCCACAACATTACTTTAATGTTGGTTGTTATTTGGGCAGCTAAAGGCATGATTTAAAGCAGTTTTGGTGAATTAGAAACAAAAAAAGTTTTTTTGCAAAAAAGTATGGTGCTAAGTGTAACAAGCTTCATGTTTTCATCCAAATACTGTATTGCTTGTAGCTTCCACATACTGCACCCCACAACATTACTTTTATGTTGGTTGTTATTTGGGCTGCTGAAGGCATGATTTAAAGCAGTTTTGGTGAATTAGAAACAAAAAAAGTTTTTTTGCAAAAAAGTATGGTGCTAAGTGTAACTAGCTTCATGTTTTCATCCAAATACTGTATTGCTTGTAGCTTCCACATACTGCACCCCACAACATTACTTTTATGTTGGTTGTTATTTGGGCTGCTGAAGGCATGATTTAAAGCAGTTTTGGTGAATTAGAAACAAAAAAAGTTTTTTGCAAAAAAGTATGGTGCTAAGTGTAACTAGCTTCATGTTTTCATCCAAATACTGTATTGCTTGTAGCTTCCACATACTGCACCCCACAACATTACTTTTATGTTGGTTGTTATTTGGGCTGCTGAAGGCATGATTTAAAGCAGTTTTGGTGAATTAGAAACAAAAAAGTTTTTTTGCAAAAAAGTATGGTGCTAGGTGTAGATAGCTTCATCATTTGAAAAGTAGATAGCTTCATGTTTTCATCCAAATACTGTATTGCTTGTAGCTTCCACATACTGCATCCCACAACATTACTTTTATGTTGGTTGTTATTTGGGCTGCTGAATGCATGATTTAAAGCAGTTTTGGTGAATAAGAAACAAAAAAAGTTTTTTTGCAAAAAAAGTATGGTGCTAGGTGTAGATAGCTTCATGTTTTCATCCAAATACTGTATTGCGTGTAGATTCCACATACTGCATCCCACAACATTACTTTTATGTTGGTTGTTATTTGGGCTGCTGAAGGCATGATTTAAAGCAGTTTTGGTGAATTAGAAACAAAAAAAGTTTTTTTGCAAAAAAGTATGGTGCTAAGTGTAACTAGCTTCATGTTTTCATCCAAATACTGTATTGCTTGTAGCTTCCACATACTGCACCCCACAACATTACTTTTATGTTGGTTGTTATTTGGGCTGCTGAAGGCATGATTTAAAGCAGTTTTGGTGAATTAGAAACAAAAAAGTTTTTTTGCAAAAAAGTATGGTGCTAGGTGTAGATAGCTTCATGTTTTCATCCAAATACTGTATTGCTTGTAGCTTCCACATACTGCATCCCACAACATTACTTTTATGTTGGTTGTTATTTGGGCTGCTGAAGGCATGATTTAAAGCAGTTTTGGTGAATTAGAAACAAAAAAAGTTTTTTTGCAAAACAGTATGGTGCTAGGTGTAGATAGCTTCATGTTTTCATCCAAATACTGTATTGCGTGTAGCTTCCACATACTGCATCCCAAAACATTACTTTTATGTTGGTTGTTATTTGGGCTGCTGAAGGCATGATTTAAAGCAGTTTTGGTGAATTAGAAACAAAAAAAGTTTTTTTGCAAAAAAGTATGGTGCTAAGTGTAACTAGCTTCATGTTTTCATCCAAATACTGTATTGCTTGTACCTTCCACATACTGCACCCCACAACATTACTTTTATGTTGGTTGTTATTTGGGCTGCTAAAGGCATGATTTAAAGCAGTTTTGGTGAATTAGAAACAAAAAAAGTTTTTTACCAAAAAAGTATGGTGCTAAGTGTAACTAGCTTCATGTTTTCATCCAAATACTGTATTGCTTGTAGCTTCCACATACTGCACCCCACAACATTACTTTAATGTTGGTTGTTATTTGGGCAGCTAAAGGCATGATTTAAAGCAGTTTTGGTGAATTAGAAACAAAAAAAGTTTTTTTGCAAAAAAGTATGGTGCTAAGTGTAACTAGCTTCATGTTTTCATCCAAATACTGTATTGCTTGTACCTTCCACATACTGCACCCCACAACATTACTTTTATGTTGGTTGTTATTTGGGCTGCTAAAGGCATGATTTAAAGCAGTTTTGGTGAATTAGAAACAAAAAAAGTTTTTTACCAAAAAAGTATGGTGCTAAGTGTAACTAGCTTCATGTTTTCATCCAAATACTGTATTGCTTGTAGCTTCCACATACTGCACCCCACAACATTACTTTTATGTTGGTTGTTATTTGGGCTGCTGAAGGCATGATTTAAAGCAGTTTTGGTGAATTAGAAACAAAAAAAGTTTTTTTGCAAAAAAGTATGGTGCTAAGTGTAACTAGCTTCATGTTTTCATCCAAATACTGTATTGCTTGTAGCTTCCACATACTGCACCCCACAACATTACTTTTATGTTGGTTGTTATTTGGGCTGCTGAAGGCATGATTTAAAGCAGTTTTGGTGAATTAGAAACAAAAAAAGTTTTTTTGCAAAAAAGTATGGTGCTAGGTGTAGATAGCTTCATGTTTTCATCCAAATACTGTATTGCTTGTAGCTTCCACATACTGCACCCCACAACATTACTTTAATGTTGGTTGTTATTTGGGCTGCTAAAGGCATGATTTAAAGCAGTTTTGGTGAATTAGAAACAAAAAAAGTTTTTTTGCAAAAAAGTATGGTGCTAAGTGTAACTAGCTTCATGTTTTCATCCAAATACTGTATTGCTTGTAGCTTCCACATACTGCACCCCACAACATTACTTTTATGTTGGTTGTTATTTGGGCTGCTGAAGGCATGATTTAAAGCAGTTTTGGTGCATTAGAAACAAAAAAAAGTTTTTTTGCAAAAAAGTATGGTGCTAAGTGTAACTAGCTTCATGTTTTCATCCAAATACTGTATTGCTTGTAGCTTCCACATACTGCACCCCACAACATTACTTTTATGTTGGTTGTTATTTGGGCTGCTGAAGGCATGATTTAAAGCAGTTTTGGTGAATTAGAAACAAAAAAGTTTTTTTGCAAAAAAGTATGGTGCTAGGTGTAGATAGCTTCATCATTTGAAAAGTAGATAGCTTCATGTTTTCATCCAAATACTGTATTGCTTGTAGCTTCCACATACTGCACGCCACAACATTACTTTAATGTTGGTTGTTATTTGGGCTGCTGAAGGCATGATTTAAAGCAGTTTTGGTGAATTAGAAACAAAAAAAGTTTTTTTGCAAAAAACTATGGTGCTAAGTGTAGATAGCTTAATGTTTTCATCCAAATACTGTATTGCGTGTAGCTTCCACATACTGCATCCCAAAACATTACTTTTATGTTGGTTGTTATTTGGGCTGCTGAAGGCATGATTTAAAGCAGTTTTGGTGAATTAGAAACAAAAAAAGTTTTTTTGCAAAAAAGTATGGTGCTAAGTGTAACTAGCTTCATGTTTTCATCCAAATACTGTATTGCTTGTAGCTTCCACATACTGCACCCCACAACATTACTTTTATGTTGGTTGTTATTTGGGCTGCTGAAGGCATGATTTAAAGCAGTTTTGGTGAATTAGAAACAAAAAAAGTTTTTTTGCAAAAAAGTATGGTGCTAAGTGTAACTAGCTTCATGTTTTCATCCAAATACTGTATTGCTTGTAGCTTCCACATACTGCACCCCACAACATTACTTTTATGTTGGTTGTTATTTGGGCTGCTGAAGGCATGATTTAAAGCAGTTTTGGTGAATTAGAAACAAAAAAAGTTTTTTTGCAAAAAAGTATGGTGCTAGGTGTAGATAGCTTCATGTTTTCATCCAAATACTGTATTGCTTGTAGCTTTCACATACTGCATCCCACAACATTACTTTTATGTTGGTTGTTATTTGGGCTGCTGAAGGCATGATTTAAAGCAGTTTTGGTGAATTAGAAACAAAAAAAGTTTTTTTGCAAAAAAGTATGGTGCTAGGTGTAGATAGCTTAATGTTTTCATCCAAATACTGTATTGCGTGTAGCTTCCACATACTGCATCCCAAAACATTACTTTTATGTTGGTTGTTATTTGGGCTGCTGAAGGCATGATTTAAAGCAGTTTTGGTGAATTAGAAACAAAAAAAGTTTTTTTGCAAAAAAGTATGGTGCTAAGTGTAACTAGCTTCATGTTTTCATCCAAATACTGTATTGCTTGTAGCTTCCACATACTGCACCCCACAACATTACTTTTATGTTGGTTGTTATTTGGGCTGCTGAAGGCATGATTTAAAGCAGTTTTGGTGAATTAGAAACAAAAAAAGTTTTTTTGCAAAAAAGTATGGTGCTAAGTGTAACTAGCTTCATGTTTTCATCCAAATACTGTATTGCTTGTAGCTTCCACATACTGCACCCCACAACATTACTTTTATGTTGGTTGTTATTTGGGCTGCTGAAGGCATGATTTAAAGCAGTTTTGGTGAATTAGAAACAAAAAAAGTTTTTTTGCAAAAAAGTATGGTGCTAGGTGTAGATAGCTTCATGTTTTCATCCAAATACTGTATTGCTTGTAGCTTTCACATACTGCATCCCACAACATTACTTTTATGTTGGTTGTTATTTGGGCTGCTGAAGGCATGATTTAAAGCAGTTTTGGTGAATTAGAAACAAAAAAAGTTTTTTTGCAAAAAAGTATGGTGCTAGGTGTAGATAGCTTAATGTTTTCATCCAAATACTGTATTGCGTGTAGCTTCCACATACTGCATCCCAAAACATTACTTTTATGTTGGTTGTTATTTGGGCTGCTGAAGGCATGATTTAAAGCAGTTTTGGTGAATTAGAAACAAAAAAAGTTTTTTTGCAAAAAAGTATGGTGCTAAGTGTAACTAGCTTCATGTTTTCATCCAAATACTGTATTGCTTGTAGCTTCCACATACTGCACCCCACAACATTACTTTTATGTTGGTTGTTATTTGGGCTGCTGAAGGCATGATTTAAAGCAGTTTTGGTGAATTAGAAACAAAAAAAGTTTTTTTGCAATAAAGTATGGTGCTAGGTGTAGATAGCTTCATGTTTTCATCCAAATACTGTATTGCTTGTAGCTTCCACATACTGCATCCCACAACATTACTTTTATGTTGGTTGTTATTTGGGCTGCTGAAGGCATGATTTAAAGCAGTTTTGGTGAATTAGAAACAAAAAAAGTTTTTTTGCAAAAAAGTATGGTGCTAGGTGTAGATAGCTTCATCATTTGAAAAGTAGATAGCTTCATGTTTTCATCCAAATACTGTATTGCTTGTAGCTTCCACATACTGCACCCCACAACATTACTTTAATGTTGGTTGTTATTTGGGCAGCTAAAGGCATGATTTAAAGCAGTTTTGGTGAATTAGAAACAAAAAAAGTTTTTTTGCAAAAAAGTATGGTGCTAAGTGTAACTAGCTTCATGTTTTCATCCAAATACTGTATTGCTTGTAGCTTCCACATACTGCACCCCACAACATTACTTTTATGTTGGTTGTTATTTGGGCTGCTGAAGGCATGATTTAAAGCAGTTTTGGTGAATTAGAAACAAAAAAAGTTTTTTTGCAAAATAGTATGGTGCTAGGTGTAGATAGCTTCATGTTTTCATCCAAATACTGTATTGCTTGTAGCTTCCACATACTGCACCCCACAACATTACTTTTATGTTGGTTGTTATTTGGGCTGCTGAAGGCATGATTTAAAGCAGTTTTGGTGAATTAGAAACAAAAAAAGTTTTTTTGCAAAAAAGTATGGTGCTAGGTGTAGATAGCTTCATCATTTGAAAAGTAGATAGCTTCATGTTTTCATCCAAATACTGTATTGCTTGTAGCTTCCACATACTGCACCCCACAACATTACTTTAATGTTGGTTGTTATTTGGGCAGCTAAAGGCATGATTTAAAGCAGTTTTGGTGAATTAGAAACAAAAAAAGTTTTTTTGCAAAAAAGTATGGTGCTAAGTGTAACAAGCTTCATGTTTTTATCCAAATACTGTATTGCTTGTAGCTTCCACATACTGCACCCCACAACATTACTTTTATGTTGGTTGTTATTTGGGCTGCTGAAGGCATGATTTAAAGCAGTTTTGGTGAATTAGAAACAAAAAAAGTTTTTTTGCAAAAAAGTATGGTGCTAAGTGTAACTAGCTTCATGTTTTCATCGAAATACTGTATTGCGTGTAGCTTCCACATACTGCATCCCACTACATTACTTTTATGTTGGTTGTTATTTGGGCTGCTGAAGGCATGATTTAAAGCAGTTTTGGTGAATTAGAAACAAAAAAAGTTTTTTTGCAAAAAAGTATGGTGCTAAGTGTAACTAGCTTCATGTTTTCATCCAAATACTGTATTGCTTGTAGCTTCCACATACTGCACCCCACAACATTACTTTTATGTTGGTTGTTATTTGGGCTGCTGAAGGCATGATTTAAAGCAGTTTTGGTGAATTAGAAACAAAAAAAGTTTTTTTGCAAAAAAGTATGGTGCTAAGTGTTACTAGCTTCATGTTTTCATCCAAATACTGTATTGCTTGTAGCTTCCACATACTGCATCCCACAACATTACTTTTATGTTGGTTGTTATTTGGGCTGCTGAAGGCATGATTTAAAGCAGTTTTGGTGAATTAGAAACAAAAAAAGTTTTTTTGCAAAAGAGTATGGTGCTAGGTGTAACTAGCTTCATGTTTTCATCCAAATACTGTATTGCTTTTAGCTTCCACATACTGCACCCCACAACATTACTTTTATGTTGGTTGTTATTTGGGCTGCTGAAGGCATGATTTAAAGCAGTTTTGGTGAATTAGAAACAAAAAAAGTTTTTTTGCAAAAAAGTATGGTGCTAGGTGTAGATAGCTTCATGTTTTCATCCAAATACTGTATTGCTTGTAGCTTCCACATACTGCATCCCACAACATTACTTTTATGTTGATTGTTATTTGGGCTGCTGAAGGCATGATTTAAAGCAGTTTTGGTGAATAAGAAACAAATAAAGTTTTTTTGCAAAAAAGTATGGTGCTAGGTGTAGATAGCTTCATGTTTTCATCCAAATACTGTATTGCGTGTAGCTTCCACATACTGCACCCCACAACATTACTTTTATGTTGGTTGTTATTTGGGCTGCTGAAGGCATGATTTAAAGCAGTTTTGGTGAATTAGAAACAAAAAAAGTTTTTTTTGCAAAAAAGTATGGTGCTTAGTGTAACTAGCTTCATGTTTTCATCCAAATACTGTATTGCTTGTAGCTTCCACATACTGCACCCCACAACATTACTTTAATGTTGGTTGTTATTTGGGCTGCTAAAGGCATGATTTAAAGCAGTTTTGGTGAATTAGAAACAAAAAAAGTTTTTTTGCAAAAAAGTATGGTGCTAAGTGTAACTAGCTTCATGTTTTCATCCAAATACTGTATTGCTTGTAGCTTCCACATACTGCACCCCACAACATTACTTTTATGTTGGTTGTTATTTGGGCTGCTGAAGGCATGATTTAAAGCAGTTTTGGTGCATTAGAAACAAAAAAAAGTTTTTTTGCAAAAAAGTATGGTGCTAAGTGTAACTAGCTTCATGTTTTCATCCAAATACTGTATTGCTTGTAGCTTCCACATACTGCACCCCACAACATTACTTTAATGTTGGTTGTTATTTGGGCTGCTAAAGGCATGATTTAAAGCAGTTTTGGTGAATTAGAAACAAAAAAAGTTTTTTTGCAAAAAAGTATGGTGCTAGGTGTAGATAGCTTCATCATTTGAAAAGTAGATAGCTTCATGTTTTCATCCAAATACTGTATTGCTTGTAGCTTCCACATACTGCACCCCACAACATTACTTTTATGTTGGTTGTTATTTGGGCTGCTGAAGGCATGATTTAAAGCAGTTTTGGTGAATTAGAAACAAAAAAAGTTTTTTTGCAAAAAAGTATGGTGCTAGGTGTAGATAGCTTCATCATTTGAAAAGTAGATAGCTTCATGTTTTCATCCAAATACTGTATTGCTTGTAGCTTCCACATACTGCACCCCACAACATTACTTTAATGTTGGTTGTTATTTGGGCAGCTAAAGGCATGATTTAAAGCAGTTTTGGTGAATTAGAAACAAAAAAAGTTTTTTTGCAAAAAAGTATGGTGCTAAGTGTAGCTAGCGTCATGTTTTCATCCAAATACTGTATTGCTTGTAGCTTCCACATACTGCACCCCACAACATTACTTTTATGTTGGTTGTTATTTGGGCTGCTGAAGGCATGATTTAAAGCAGTTTTGGTGAATTAGAAACAAAAAAAGTTTTTTTGCAAAAAAGTATGGTGCTAGGTGTAGATAGCTTCATGTTTTCATCCAAATACTGTATTGCGTGTAGCTTCCACATACTGCACCCCACAACATTACTTTTATGTTGGTTGTTATTTGGGCTGCTGAAGGCATGATTTAAAACAGTTTTTGTGAATAAGAAACAAATAAAGTTTTTTTGCAAAAAAGTATGGTGCTAGGTGTAGATAGCTTCATGTTTTCATCCAAATACTGTATTGCGTGTAGCTTCCACATACTGCACCCCACAACATTACTTTTATGTTGGTTGTTATTTGGGCTGCTGAAGGCATGATTTAAAGCAGTTTTTGTGAATTAGAAACAAAAAAAGTTTTTTTTGCAAAAAAGTATGGTGCTAAGTGTTACTAGCTTCATGTTTTCATCCAAATACTGTATTGCTTGTAGCTTCCACATACTGCACCCCACAACATTACTTTTATGTTGGTTGTTATTTGGGCTGCTGAAGGCATGATTTAAAGCAGTTTTGGTGAATTAGAAACAAAAAAAGTTTTTTTGCAAAAAAGTATGGTGCTAAGTGTTACTAGCTTCATGTTTTCATCCAAATACTGTATTGCTTGTAGCTTCCACATACTGCACCCCACAACATTACTTTTATGTTGGTTGTTATTTGGGCTGCTGAAGGCATGATTTAAAGCAGTTTTGGTGAATTAGAAACAAAAAAAGTTTTTTTGCAAAAAAGTATGGTGCTAGGTGTAGATAGCTTCATGTTTTCATCCAAATACTGTATTGCTTGTAGCTTCGACATACTGCATCCCACAACATTACTTTTATGTTGGTTGTTATTTGGACTGCTGAAGGCATGATTTAAAGCAGTTTTGGTGAATTAGAAACAAAAAAAGTTTTTTTGCAAAAAAGTATGGTGCTAGGTGTAGATAGCTTCATGTTTTCATCCAAATACTGTATTGCGTGTAGCTTCCACATACTGCATCCCAAAACATTACTTTTATGTTGGTTGTTATTTGGGCTGCTGAAGGCATGATTTAAAGCAGTTTTGGTGAATTAGAAACAAAAAAAGTTTTTTTGCAAAAAAGTATGGTGCTAGGTGTAGATAGCTTCATCATTTGAAAAGTAGATAGCTTCATGTTTTCATCCAAATACTGTATTGCTTGTAGCTTCCACATACTGCACCCCACAACATTACTTTAATGTTGGTTGTTATTTGGGCAGCTAAAGGCATGATTTAAAGCAGTTTTGGTGAATTAGAAACAAAAAAAGTTTTTTTGCAAAAAAGTATGGTGCTAGGTGTAGATAGCTTCATGTTTTCATCCAAATACTGTATTGCTTGTAGCTTCCACATACTGCACCCCACAACATTACTTTTATGTTGGTTGTTATTTGGGCTGCTGAAGGCATGATTTAAAGCAGTTTTGGTGAATTAGAAACAAAAAAAGTTTTTTTGCAAAAAAGTATGGTGCTAGGTGTAGATAGCTTCATCATTTGAAAAGTAGATAGCTTCATGTTTTCATCCAAATACTGTATTGCTTGTAGCTTCCACATACTGCACCCCACAACATTACTTTAATGTTGGTTGTTATTTTGGCTGCTAAAGGCATGATTTAAAGCAGTTTTTGTGAATTAGAAACAAAAAAAGTTTTTTTGCAAAAAAGTATAGTGCTAAGTGTAACTAGCTTCATGTTTTCATCGAAATACTGTATTGCTTGTAGCTTCCACATACTGCACCCCACAACATTACTTTTATGTTGGTTGTTATTTGGGCTGCTGAAGGCATGATTTAAAGCAGTTTTGGTGAATTAGAAACAAAAAAAAGTTTTTTTGCAAAAAAGTATGGTGCTAAGTGTAACTAGCTTCATGTTTTCATCCAAATACTGTATTGCGTGTAGCCTCCACATACTTTTCAAATATTTTTTATTACAGTTTTATAAAATACAAAACAAAAGTAAATGTAATTATAACATCAAACAGATGAGACTGTCAAACAGTATCGCACATACAATATACAGTGTACAATAATAATTCAAATTGAAACCATAGAATTGGGAAATAGTAGTTACAACAATAATCACTCGAAAGAGAAAAAAAAAAACAAGGGGGGAAAAAACAGGGGGGTAAAATGGAAATGTAAATTATTAAAATCTTCAATCCGGAAGTCTCTGTCTTCACTTTAACCAAAGTTATCTCGCCATATAAAAAAAATACATATGGATGAAAGATTAAGAAGAAGCGTGCAGAAATGCAAAATTAAAAAAATAATAATCTAAAGGAACAAAAAAGATAAACTAAAGTAAAAATTTCTTTCTAATTTTCTCTTCCCAGGTGTCCCAAAAAAATAAAAGTTGTGTTTTAAAAGCTGAGGGTGGCCTAATGGAAGATTCATAAGATTTATTCTCCAAAGTCATATACAAGATTTCTTTTATAGTCGGAACAACTCCTGTTTTCCAATACTTAGGGATAAGGATAGTAGCTGCAATCAGCAAATGACCTATGATGATCTTATCTATTTTAGGCAAATCAGACGGAAAATGTTTAAAAATACATAGTTCTGGCCCAAGTACCTCAATTTCGCTATTTATAAGTCTAATTATTGGTAATAAAGAGTCCCACATAGGTTTAATTAATGGACAATCCCAAAAAATATGAAGGAGATTTGAAGGCATGATGCTGAAGGCATGATTTAAAGCAGTTTTTGTGAATTAGAAACAAAAAAAGTTTTTTTTGCAAAAAAGTATGGTGCTAAGTGTTACTAGCTTCATGTTTTCATCCAAATACTGTATTGCTTGTAGCTTCCACATACTGCACCCCACAACATTACTTTTATGTTGGTTGTTATTTGGGCTGCTGAAGGCATGATTTAAAGCAGTTTTGGTGAATTAGAAACAAAAAAAGTTTTTTTGCAAAAAAGTATGGTGCTAGGTGTAGATAGCTTCATGTTTTCATCCAAATACTGTATTGCTTGTAGCTTCGACATACTGCATCCCACAACATTACTTTTATGTTGGTTGTTATTTGGACTGCTGAAGGCATGATTTAAAGCAGTTTTGGTGAATTAGAAACAAAAAAAGTTTTTTTGCAAAAAAGTATGGTGCTAGGTGTAGATAGCTTCATGTTTTCATCCAAATACTGTATTGCGTGTAGCTTCCACATACTGCATCCCAAAACATTACTTTTATGTTGGTTGTTATTTGGGCTGCTGAAGGCATGATTTAAAGCAGTTTTGGTGAATTAGAAACAAAAAAAGTTTTTTTGCAAAAAAGTATGGTGCTAGGTGTAGATAGCTTCATCATTTGAAAAGTAGATAGCTTCATGTTTTCATCCAAATACTGTATTGCTTGTAGCTTCCACATACTGCACCCCACAACATTACTTTAATGTTGGTTGTTATTTGGGCAGCTAAAGGCATGATTTAAAGCAGTTTTGGTGAATTAGAAACAAAAAAAGTTTTTTTGCAAAAAAGTATGGTGCTAGGTGTAGATAGCTTCATGTTTTCATCCAAATACTGTATTGCTTGTAGCTTCCACATACTGCACCCCACAACATTACTTTTATGTTGGTTGTTATTTGGGCTGCTGAAGGCATGATTTAAAGCAGTTTTGGTGAATTAGAAACAAAAAAAGTTTTTTTGCAAAAAAGTATGGTGCTAGGTGTAGATAGCTTCATCATTTGAAAAGTAGATAGCTTCATGTTTTCATCCAAATACTGTATTGCTTGTAGCTTCCACATACTGCACCCCACAACATTACTTTAATGTTGGTTGTTATTTTGGCTGCTAAAGGCATGATTTAAAGCAGTTTTTGTGAATTAGAAACAAAAAAAGTTTTTTTGCAAAAAAGTATAGTGCTAAGTGTAACTAGCTTCATGTTTTCATCGAAATACTGTATTGCTTGTAGCTTCCACATACTGCACCCCACAACATTACTTTTATGTTGGTTGTTATTTGGGCTGCTGAAGGCATGATTTAAAGCAGTTTTGGTGAATTAGAAACAAAAAAAAAGTTTTTTTGCAAAAAAGTATGGTGCTAAGTGTAACTAGCTTCATGTTTTCATCCAAATACTGTATTGCGTGTAGCCTCCACATACTTTTCAAATATTTTTTATTACAGTTTTATAAAATACAAAACAAAAGTAAATGTAATTATAACATCAAACAGATGAGACTGTCAAACAGTATCGCACATACAATATACAGTGTACAATAATAATTCAAATTGAAACCATAGAATTGGGAAATAGTAGTTACAACAATAATCACTCGAAAGAGAAAAAAAAAAACAAGGGGGGAAAAAACAGGGGGGTAAAATGGAAATGTAAATTATTAAAATCTTCAATCCGGAAGTCTCTGTCTTCACTTTAACCAAAGTTATCTCGCCATATAAAAAAAATACATATGGATGAAAGATTAAGAAGAAGCGTGCAGAAATGCAAAATTAAAAAAATAATAATCTAAAGGAACAAAAAAGATAAACTAAAGTAAAAATTTCTTTCTAATTTTCTCTTCCCAGGTGTCCCAAAAAAATAAAAGTTGTGTTTTAAAAGCTGAGGGTGGCCTAATGGAAGATTCATAAGATTTATTCTCCAAAGTCATATACAAGATTTCTTTTATAGTCGGAACAACTCCTGTTTTCCAATACTTAGGGATAAGGATAGTAGCTGCAATCAGCAAATGACCTATGATGATCTTATCTATTTTAGGCAAATCAGACGGAAAATGTTTAAAAATACATAGTTCTGGCCCAAGTACCTCAATTTCGCTATTTATAAGTCTAATTATTGGTAATAAAGAGTCCCACATAGGTTTAATTAATGGACAATCCCAAAAAATATGAAGGAGATTACCTGGGCCATTACAGCCTCTCCAACATTTAAAACTTGTAGTCATCTTCATACGAAAAAGCCTTTCCAGGGTCAGGTACCATCTGTATATTATCTTAAAATGATTTTCAAAATGTTGTGCGCATTGTGTTATGCCCCTTAGTCCCGAGAACACATCATTCCAGACAGCTAGATCGTATGTTTTACCTAATTCCTCTTCCCAGGCCGATAAAAATTTAAGTTTTTCTGAAACCTTCGAGGAGAGGGAAGAGTAACACAATGAGATAGTACCTGTCAGGTCCGGGGCATTAATATAAACTGTCTCTATATCAGTCAAAGCTAAATGAGACTGATCCACATCAAAATCAGATATATTAAATCGTTCTTGAATAATTTGAAGAATGAAGTCATAATCACATTGCCTGTCAGCATCTAAATTATATTTTTTTTGTAATTTTGGAAATGATAGAGCCGAATTATTCTTAAAGAAATCATTAATAGAAAAAATATGTTTGCCATTCCAGTAATCTATATCCAGGTCTGGAAGAACATATCTCAAGGAACCAAGTGACATCGCCCTGGACCAAGTAATAGATCCTGGTAGTTTATTAAATAATCTATCCCAAGAGAGTATAGCCAATTTAGTTGAGGGGTACATATTTGTAAACCTGGGCCGATTAGAATGTGAAACCCATAAAACATCTTTTATACAAAAAGGTTTTAGTTTATTAATTTCCATAATAAGCCATCTAGGCCAATCCCTGTCCAAATTAAATTTGAAAGCGCTAGACGCATTCGATGCATAATAATAATTCCTAAAATCTGGCACCCCCAATCCGAAATTGTCTCTAGAATTAGTCAAAGTGGTAAATTTGACTCTGCTAGGCTTCTTCCTCCATATAAACTTTATGAGGGCAGAACGCACCGAATCAAAAAAAGAAATAGGCACACTTAAAGGTATGGCTCTTAAAAAATACAAAATCTTAGGGAGAATAACCATCTTAATGGAGTGTATTCTACCCAACCATGAAATCTCAAGATTGTCCCACCTCTCAAGATCCAGTAGCAAAGAGGGCCAAAAAGTCTTTAAATTGTAAGCATACATATGTTTTAAATTTTTACATAAATTAATGCCTAAATAGGAAATAAAGCTCTTCCTCCAGTCAAAGTCATACGATCTTTTAAGAGCAGTCAAATCATTCCTCTTTATATGGAATGGTAATGCCTGTGTTTTGCTATCATTAATTTTATAAAAGGACACTTCACGAAATTCTCTAAGAAGAGAAAATAAATGACCCATAGAAGTAGCTGGATCACTTAACGTAAGAATTACATCGTCTGCAAATAAACCCAATTTGTGAGTATCTCCATCTATTGTAACACCCTGAATATTACTATCAACTCTTATTGCCTCAGCCAAAGGCTCAATAGCTAAAGCAAAAAGTAAAGGTGACAAAGGGCAACCCTGCCTAGTCCCATTGGATAACGAGAATGAGTCGGACAAAACTCCAGAGGCCAGCACTTTTGCAGTAGGCTTCTGATACAAAGCAAAAATAGCTTTTCTCAAAGCAGCTGGGAACCCAAACCGAATCAAAACATCTTCCAAATATCCCCAATGGACCCTATCAAATGCCTTTTCAGCATCGAGTGATAAAAATAAAGAGGGGTGTTTAGATTTTTGAATATATGAGATCAAATTAATAAAACGTCTCGTATTGTCTGTTGCTTGACGTCTGGGAATAAAACCTACTTGATCATTATGAACAAGCAGAGGCAATAAATTTGAGATACGATTAGCTAATATTTTCGAGTATAATTTGGTGTCATTATTAATTAGAGAAATGGGCCTAAAATTGGAACACCTATCAGGTTCCTTCCCGGGTTTAGGTAAAGTAGAAATTTGGGCACAAAGGGATTCATCAGGAATATAGCCATTTTTCCAATATTCGTTAAACAATTTCGTTAAATGTGGCAATAAGATATTTTTAAATTTGTGATAGTATAGAGCAGAAAAACCATCAGGACCCGGTGCCTTACCAGATGGAGTATCTTTAATAGCTTGAAGCACCTCCTCCAAAGAAATGTCCGACTCAAGAAATTCAACATGAAAATCAGGGATTCTAGGGAGATTAGTTTTATCCAAAAATTCAGTTATGTTAGCAGAGGTTGGTTGCGTTTCCAGAGGGGAATCTTTAAGGTTATAAAGTGACTTATAATACGCAGCAAAAGAATTAGATATGTCCCTAGGATGTAAAATTTTCTGGCCAGAATCATCCAATATATAAGCTATTCTAGATTGTATAGTTTTTTGTTTTAATTTATTCGCTAATAAATTAGAGGCTTTATTACCCTTTGAGTAAAATGACATTTTTAAAGATCGTAAAGTTTTAGCAGTCCTTTCCAAATTAAGTTTATCCAATTTTGTTTTCACGTCTTTAATTAAAGCTGAAACAGAGAAAGAAGGGCCTAACTTATTTGCTAAATTTAAATTATATAATTCTTTCTCCAAAGTTTTAACATTTGCAGACGATGTTTTCCTAATATAAGAATTTCTCTGAATAAAATGTCCTCTTAACACAGCCTTATGAGCATTCCAAATAGTAGAATATGGAATATCTTCAGTAATGTTTTCTTCAAAATATGAAGATAACGTTTTTTCAGCCAAGATTTTTTCATCTATGTTATTCAAAATGAAATCATTCAGTCTCCAAGGTCTATAAGGAACATGTGGTATTGTTTCATGAATACCCAGAGTAATAGGAGCATGATCTGACCATTTAAAATCTAAAATTTCAGCTTTCTCAATGAAAGCTAACATATTTTCAGGCACTAGAAAGCGATCGATACGAGAGTACATATTGTGGCCAGCTGAGTAAAAAGTATAATCTCTTTCATTAGGATGTAGGAGACGCCACACATCATAGTAACATTTGGATTGCAACAATTTGGAGCACCTCTTTGCAGTGGACATATAAGAATTTGAATTGGAAGAGGATTCCTCCCTCGAGACATCACTTTCAGGGTCCAATACGAAATTAGTATCACCACAAACAATCACTCTCCCCCTACATTCATCAAGAGCTGTTTGCATAACGGTTTTCAAATATTGAAATTGGGAACTCGTTGGAAAATAAACGTTGAAAATGGAATAATCTACGTTATTCACTTTACCCACCCATAACACATATCTACCGTCAGGATCAATAATAGTTGCCAAAGTCTTGATAGCCAATGATTTGTTAAAAAAAATAGAAGTTCCCCTAGCCTTTGAAGAAAACTTAGAATGAAATTGAATGGGATAATACCTAGTAGCCTCCACATACTGCATCCCACAACATTACTTTTATGTTGGTTGTTATTTGGGCTGCTGAAGGCATGATTTAAAGCAGTTTTGGTGAATTAGAAACAAAAAAAAGTTTTTTTGCAAAAAAGTATGGTACTAAGTGTAACTAGCTTCATGTTTTCATCCAAATACTGTATTGCTTGTAGCTTCCACATACTGCACCCCACAACATTACTTTTATGTTGGTTGTTATTTGGGCTGCTGAAGGCATGATTTAAAGCAGTTTTGGTGAATTAGAAACAAAAAAAGTTTTTTGCAAAAAACTATGGTGCTAAGTGTAACTAGCTTCATGTTTTCATCCAAATACTGTATTGCTTGTAGCTTCCACATACTGCACCCCACAACATTACTTTTATGTTGGTTGTTATTTGGGCTGCTGAATGCATGATTTAAAGCAGTTTTGGTGAATTAGAAACAAAAAAAAGTTTTTTTGCAAAAAAGTATGGTGCTAAGTGTAACTAGCTTCATGTTTTCATCCAAATACTGTATTGCTTGTAGCTTCCACATACTGCACCCCACAACATTACTTTTATGTTGGTTGTTATTTGGGCTGCTGAAGGCATGATTTAAAGCAGTTTTGGTGAATTAGAAACAAAAAAAGTTTTTTTGCAAAAAAGTATGGTGCTAAGTGTAACTAGCTTCATGTTTTCATCCAAATACTGTATTGCTTGTAGCTTCCACATACTGCATCCCACAACATTACTTTTATGTTGGTTGTTATTTGGGCTGCTGAAGGCATGATTTAAAGCAGTTTTGGTGAATTAGAAACAAAAAAAGTTTTTTTGCAAAAAAGTATGGTGCTAAGTGTAACTAGCTTCATGTTTTCATCCAAATACTGTATTGCTTGTAGCTTCCACATACTGCACCCCACAACATTACTTTAATGTTGGTTGTTATTTGGGCAGCTAAAGGCATGATTTAAAGCAGTTTTGGTGAATTAGAAACAAAAAAAGTTTTTTTGCAAAAAAGTATGGTGCTAGGTGTAGATAGCTTCATCATTTGAAAAGTAGATAGCTTCATGTTTTCATCCAAATACTGTATTGCTTGTAGCTTCCACATACTGCACCCCACAACATTACTTTAATGTTGGTTGTTATTTGGGCAGCTAAAGGCATGATTTAAAGCAGTTTTGGTGAATTAGAAACAAAAAAAGTTTTTTTGCAAAAAAGTATGGTGCTAAGTGTAACTAGCTTCATGTTTTCATCCAAATACTGTATTGCTTGTAGCTTCCACATATTGCACCCCACAACATTACTTTTATGTTGGTTGTTATTTGGGCTGCTGAAGGCATGATTTAAAGCAGTTTTGGTGAATTAGAAACAAAAAAAGTTTTTTTGCAAAAAAGTATGGTGCTAAGTGTTACTAGCTTCATGTTTTCATCCAAATACTGTATTGCTTGTAGCTTCCACATACTGCACCCCACAACATTACTTTTATGTTGGTTGTTATTTGGGCTGCTGAAGGCATGATTTAAAGCAGTTTTGGTGAATTAGAAACAAAAAAAGTTTTTTTGCAAAAAAGTATGGTGCTAAGTGTTACTAGCTTCATGTTTTCATCCAAATACTGTATTGCTTGTAGCTTCCACATACTGCACCCCACAACATTACTGTTATGTTGGTTGTTATTTGGGCTGCTGAAGGCATGATTTAAAGCAGTTTTGGTGAATTAGAAACAAAAAAAGTTTTTTTGCAAAATAGTATGGTGCTAGGTGTAGATAGCTTCATGTTTTCATCCAAATACTGTATTGCGTGTAGCTTCCACATACTGCATCCCACAACATTACTTTTATGTTGGTTGTTATTTGGGCTGCTGAAGGCATGATTTAAAGCAGGTTTGGTGAATTAGAAACAAAAAAAATTTTTTTGCAAAAGAGTATGGTGCTAGGTGTAACTAGCTTCATGTTTTCATCCAAATACTGTATTGCTTGTAGCTTCCACATACTGCACCCCACAACATTACTGTTATGTTGGTTGTTATTTGGGCTGCTGAAGGCATGATTTAAAGCAGTTTTTGTGAATTAGAAACAAAAAAAGTTTTTTTGCAAAAAAGTATGGTGCTAGGTGTAGATAGCTTCATGTTTTCATCCAAATACTGTATTGCTTGTAGCTTCCACATACTGCATCCCACAACATTACTTTTATGTTGGTTGTTATTTGGGCTGCTGAAGGCATGATTTAAAGCAGTTTTGGTGAATTAGAAACAAAAAAAGTTTTTTTGCAAAAAAGTATGGTGCTAGGTGTAGATAGCTTCATCATTTGAAAAGTAGATAGCTTCATGTTTTCATCCAAATACTGTATTGCTTGTAGCTTCCACATACTGCACCCCACAACATTACTTTAATGTTGGTTGTTATTTGGGCAGCTAAAGGCATGATTTAAAGCAGTTTTGGTGAATTAGAAACAAAAAAAGTTTTTTTGCAAAAAAGTATGGTGCTAGGTGTAGATAGCTTCATGTTTTCATCCAAATACTGTATTGCTTGTAGCTTCCACATACTGCACCCCACAACATTACTTTTATGTTGGTTGTTATTTGGGCTGCTGAAGGCATGATTTAAAGCAGTTTTGGTGAATTAGAAACAAAAAAAGTTTTTTTGCAAAAAAAGTATGGTGCTAAGTGTAACTAGCTTCATGTTTTCATCCAAATACTGTATTGCTTGTAGCTTCCACATACTGCACCCCACAACATTACTTTTATGTTGGTTGTTATTTGGGCTGCTGAAGGCATGATTTAAAGCAGTTTTGGTGAATTAGAAACAAAAAAAGTTTTTTTGCAAAATAGTATGGTGCTAGGTGTAGATAGCTTCATGTTTTCATCCAAATACTGTATTGCGTGTAGCTTCCACATACTGCACCCCACAACATTACTTTTATGTTGGTTGTTATTTGGGCTGCTGAAGGCATGATTTAAAGCAGTTTTGGTGAATTAGAAACAAAAAAATTTTTTTTGCAAAAAAAGTATGGTGCTAAGTGTAACTAGCTTCATGTTTTCATCCAAATACTGTATTGCTTGTAGCTTCCACATACTGCACCCCACAACATTACTTTTATGTTGGTTGTTATTTGGGCTGCTGAAGGCATGATTTAAAGCAGTTTTGGTGAATTAGAAACAAAAAAAGTTTTTTTGCAAAAAAGTATGGTGCTAAGTGTTACTAGCTTCATGTTTTCATCCAAATACTGTATTGCTTGTAGCTTCCACATACTGCACCCCACAACATTACTTTTATGTTGGTTGTTATTTGGGCTGCTGAATGCATGATTTAAAGCAGTTTTGGTGAATTAGAAACAAAAAAAAGTTTTTTTGCAAAAAAGTATGGTGCTAAGTGTAACTAGCTTCATGTTTTCATCCAAATACTGTATTGCTTGTAGCTTCCACATACTGCACCCCACAACATTACTTTAATGTTGGTTGTTATTTGGGCTGCTAAAGGCATGATTTAAAGCAGTTTTGGTGAATTAGAAACAAAAAAAGTTTTTTTGCAAAAAAGTATGGTGCTAAGTGTAACTAGCTTCATGTTTTCATCGAAATACTGTATTGCTTGTAGCTTCCACATACTGCACCCCACAACATTACTTTTATGTTGGTTGTTATTTGGGCTGCTGAAGGCATGATTTAAAGCAGTTTTGGTGAATTAGAAACAAAAAAAAGTTTTTTTGCAAAAAAGTATGGTGCTAAGTGTAACTAGCTTCACGTTTTCATCCAAATACTGTATTGCTTGTAGCTTCCACATACTGCACCCCACAACATTACTTTTATGTTGGTTGTTATTTGGGCTGCTGAAGGCATGATTTAAAGCAGTTTTGGTGAATTAGAAACAAAAAAGTTTTTTTGCAAAAAAGTATGGTGCTAGGTGTAGATAGCTTCATGTTTTCATCCAAATACTGTATTGCTTGTAGCTTCCACATACTGCATCCCACAACATTACTTTTATGTTGGTTGTTATTTGGGCTGCTGAAGGCATGATTTAAAGCAGGTTTGGTGAATTAGAAACAAAAAAAGTTTTTTTGCAAAAGAGTATGGTGCTAGGTGTAACTAGCTTCATGTTTTCATCCAAATACTGTATTGCTTGTAGCTTCCACATACTGCACCCCACAACATTACTTTAATGTTGGTTGTTATTTGGGCTGCTGAAGGCATGATTTAAAGCAGTTTTGGTGAATTAGAAACAAAAAAGTTTTTTTGCAAAAAAGTATGGTGCTAAGTGTAACTAGATTCATGTTTTCATCCAAATACTGTATTGCTTGTAGCTTCCACATACTGCACCCCACAACATTACTTTTATGTTGGTTGTTATTTGGGCTGCTGAAGGCATGATTTAAAGCAGTTTTGGTGAATTAGAAACAAAAAAAGTTTTTTTGCAAAAAAGTATGGTGCTAAGTGTTACTAGCTTCATGTTTTCATCCAAATACTGTATTGCTTGTAGCTTCCACATACTGCACCCCACAACATTACTTTTATGTTGGTTGTTATTTGGGCTGCTGAAGGCATGATTTAAAGCAGTTTTGGTGAATTAGAAACAAAAAAAGTTTTTTTGCAAAAAAGTATGGTGCTAGGTGTAGATAGCTTCATGTTTTCATCCAAATACTGTATTGCTTGTAGCTTCCACATACTGCACCCCACAACATTACTTTTATGTTGGTTGTTATTTGGGCTGCTGAAGGCATGATTTAAAGCAGTTTTGGTGAATTAGAAACAAAAAAAGTTTTTTTGCAAAAAAGTATGGTGCTAGGTGTAGATAGCTTCATGTTTTCATCCAAATACTGTATTGCTTGTAGCTTCCACATACTGCACCCCACAACATTACTTTAATGTTGGTTGTTATTTGGGCTGCTAAAGGCATGATTTAAAGCAGTTTTGGTGAATTAGAAACAAAAAAAGTTTTTTTGCAAAAAAGTATGGTGCTAAGTGTAACTAGCTTCATGTTTTCATCCAAATACTGTATTGCTTGTAGCTTCCACATACTGCACCCCACAACATTACTTTTATGTTGGTTGTTATTTGGGCTGCTGAAGGCATGATTTAAAGCAGTTTTGGTGAATTAGAAACAAAAAAAGTTTTTTTGCAAAAAAGTATGGTGCTAAGTGTTACTAGCTTTATGTTTTCATCCAAATACTGTATTGCTTGTAGCTTCCACATACTGCACCCCACAACATTACTTTTATGTTGGTTGTTATTTGGGCTGCTGAAGGCATGATTTAAAGCAGTTTTGGTGAATTTGAAACAAAAAAAGTTTTTTTGCAAAAAAGTATGGTGCTAGGTGTAGATAGCTTCATGTTTTCATCCAAATACTGTATTGCTTGTAGCTTCCACATACTGCATCCCACAACATTACTTTTATGTTGGTTGTTATTTGGGCTGCTGAAGGCATGATTTAAAGCAGTTTTGGTGAATTAGAAACAAAAAAAGTTTTTTTGCAAAAAAGTATGGTGCTAGGTGTAGATAGCTTCATGTTTTCATCCAAATACTGTATTGCGTGTAGCTTCCACATACTGCATCCCAAAACATTACTTTTATGTTGGTTGTTATTTGGGCTGCTGAAGGCATGATTTAAAGCAGTTTTGGTGAATTAGAAACAAAAAAAGTTTTTTTGCAAAAAAGTATGGTGCTAAGTGTTACTAGCTTCATGTTTTCATCCAAATACTGTATTGCTTGTAGCTTCCACATACTGCACCCCACAACATTACTTTTATGTTGGTTGTTATTTGGGCTGCTGAAGGCATGATTTAAAGCAGTTTTGGTGAATTAGAAACAAAAAAAGTTTTTTTGCAATAAAGTATGGTGCTAGGTGTAGATAGCTTCATGTTTTCATCCAAATACTGTATTGCTTGTAGCTTCCACATACTGCATCCCACAACATTACTTTTATGTTGGTTGTTATTTGGGCTGCTGAAGGCATGATTTAAAGCAGTTTTGGTGAATTAGAAACAAAAAAAGTTTTTTTGCAAAAAAGTATGGTGCTAGGTGTAGATAGCTTCATCATTTGAAAAGTAGATAGCTTCATGTTTTCATCCAAATACTGTATTGCTTGTAGCTTCCACATACTGCACCCCACAACATTACTTTAATGTTGGTTGTTATTTGGGCAGCTAAAGGCATGATTTAAAGCAGTTTTGGTGAATTAGAAACAAAAAAAGTTTTTTGCAAAAAAGTATGGTGCTAAGTGTAACTAGCTTCATGTTTTCATCCAAATACTGTATTGCTTGTAGCTTCCACATACTGCACCCCACAACATTACTTTTATGTTGGTTGTTATTTGGGCTGCTGAAGGCATGATTTAAAGCAGTTTTGGTGAATTAGAAACAAAAAAAGTTTTTTTGCAAAATAGTATGGTGCTAGGTGTAGATAGCTTCATGTTTTCATCCAAATACTGTATTGCGTGTAGCTTCCACATACTGCATCCCACAACATTACTTTTATGTTGGTTGTTATTTGGGCTGCTGAAGGCATGATTTAAAGCAGTTTTGGTGAATTAGAAACAAAAAAAGTTTTTTTGCAAAAGAGTATGGTGCTAGGTGTAACTAGCTTCATGTTTTCATCCAAATACTGTATTGCTTGTAGCTTCCACATACTGCACCCCACAACATTACTTTTATGTTGGTTGTTATTTGGGCTGCTGAAGGCATGATTTAAAGCAGTTTTGGTGAATTAGAAACAAAAAAAGTTTTTTTGCAAAAAAGTATGGTGCTAGGTGTAGATAGCTTCATCATTTGAAAAGTAGATAGCTTCATGTTTTCATCCAAATACTGTATTGCTTGTAGCTTCCACATACTGCACCCCACAACATTACTTTAATGTTGGTTGTTATTTGGGCTGCTAAAGGCATGATTTAAAGCAGTTTTGGTGAATTAGAAACAAAAAAAGTTTTTTTGCAAAAAAGTATGGTGCTAAGTGTAACTAGCTTCATGTTTTCATCCAAATACTGTATTGCTTGTAGCTTCCACATACTGCACCCCACAACATTACTTTTATGTTGGTTGTTATTTGGGCTGCTGAAGGCATGATTTAAAGCAGTTTTGGTGCATTAGAAACAAAAAAAAGTTTTTTTGCAAAAAAGTATGGTGCTAAGTGTAACTAGCTTCATGTTTTCATCCAAATACTGTATTGCTTGTAGCTTCCACATACTGCACCCCACAACATTACTTTTATGTTGGTTGTTATTTGGGCTGCTGAAGGCATGATTTAAAGCAGTTTTGGTGAATTAGAAACAAAAAAAGTTTTTTTGCAAAAAAGTATGGTGCTAGGTGTAGATAGCTTCATGTTTTCATCCAAATACTGTATTGCTTGTAGCTTCCACATACTGCATCCCACAACATTACTTTTATGTTGGTTGTTATTTGGGCTGCTGAAGGCATGATTTAAAGCAGTTTTGGTGAATAAGAAACAAAAAAAGTTTTTTTGCAAAAAAGTATGGTGCTAGGTGTAGATAGCTTCATCATTTGAAAAGTAGATAGCTTCATGTTTTCATCCAAATACTGTATTGCTTGTAGCTTCCACATACTGCACCCCACAACATTACTTTAATGTTGGTTGTTATTTGGGCTGCTAAAGGCATGATTTAAAGCAGTTTTGGTGAATTAGAAACAAAAAAAGTTTTTTTGCAAAAAAGTATGGTGCTAAGTATAACTAGCTTCATGTTTTCATCGAAATACTGTATTGCTTGTAGCTTCCACATACTGCACCCCACAACATTACTTTTATGTTGGTTGTTATTTGGGCTGCTGAAGGCATGATTTAAAGCAGTTTTGGTGAATTAGAAACAAAAAAAAGTTTTTTTGCAAAAAAGTATGGTGCTAAGTGTTACTAGCTTCATGTTTTCATCCAAATACTGTAGTGCTTGTAGCTTCCACATACTGCACCCCACAACATTACTTTTATGTTGGTTGTTATTTGGGCTGCTGAAGGCATGATTTAAAGCAGTTTTGGTGAATTAGAAACAAAAAAAGTTTTTTTGCAAAAAAGTATGGTGCTAGGTGTAGATAGCTTCATCATTTGAAAAGTAGATAGCTTCATGTTTTCATCCAAATACTGTATTGCTTGTAGCTTCCACATACTGCACCCCACAACATTACTTTTATGTTGGTTGTTATTTGGGCTGCTGAAGGCATGATTTAAAGCAGTTTTGGTGAATTAGAAACAAAAAAAGTTTTTTTGCAAAAAAAGTATGGTGCTAAGTGTAACTAGCTTCATGTTTTCATCCAAATACTGTATTGCTTGTAGCTTCCACATACTGCACCCCACAACATTACTTTTATGTTGGTTGTTATTTGGGCTGCTGAATGCATGATTTAAAGCAGTTTTGGTGAATTAGAAACAAAAAAAAGTTTTTTTGCAAAAAAGTATGGTGCTAAGTGTAACTAGCTTCATGTTTTCATCCAAATACTGTATTGCATGTAGCTTCCACATACTGCACCCCACAACATTACTTTTATGTTGGTTGTTATTTGGGCTGCTGAAGGCATGATTTAAAGCAGTTTTGGTGAATTAGAAACTAAAAAAGTTTTTTTGCAAAAAAGTATGGAACTAAGTGTAACTAGCTTCATGTTTTCATCCAAATACTGTATTGCTTGTAGCTTCCACATACTGCACCCCACAACATTACTTTTATGTTGGTTGTTATTTGGGCTGCTGAAGGCATGATTTAAAGCAGTTTTGGTGAATTAGAAACAAAAAAAGTTTTTTTGCAAAAAAGTATGGTGCTAGGTGTAGATAGCTTCATGTTTTCATCCATATACTGTATTGCTTGTAGCTTCCACATACTGCACCCCACAACATTACTTTAATGTTGGTTGTTATTTGGGCAGCTAAAGGCATGATTTAAAGCAGTTTTGGTGAATTAGAAACAAAAAAGTTTTTTTGCAAAAAAGTATGGTGCTAAGTGTAACTAGCTTCACGTTTTCATCCAAATACTGTATTGCTTGTAGCTTCCACATACTGCACCCCACAACATTACTTTTATGTTGGTTGTTATTTGGGCTGCTGAAGGCATGATTTAAAGCAGTTTTGGTGAATTAGAAACAAAAAAAGTTTTTTTGCAAAAAAGTATGGTGCTAGGTGTAGATAGCTTCATCATTTGAAAAGTAGATAGCTTCATGTTTTCATCCAAATACTGTATTGCTTGTAGCTTCCACATACTGCATCCCACAACATTACTTTTATGTTGGTTGTTATTTGGGCTGCTGAAGGCATGATTTAAAGCAGTTTTGGTGAATTAGAAACAAAAAAAGTTTTTTTGCAAAAAAGTATGGTGCTAAGTGTTACTAGCTTCATGTTTTCATCCAAATACTGTATTGCGTGTAGCTTCCACATACTGCACCCCACAACATTACTTTTATGTTGGTTGTTATTTGGGCTGCTGAAGGCATGATTTAAAGCAGTTTTGGTGAATTAGAAACAAAAAAAGTTTTTTTGCAAAAAAGTATGGTGCTAGGTGTAGATAGCTTCATCATTTGAAAAGTAGATAGCTTCATGTTTTCATCCAAATACTGTATTGCTTGTAGCTTCCACATACTGCACCCCACAACATTACTTTTATGTTGGTTGTTATTTGGGCTGCTGAAGGCATGATTTAAAGCAGTTTTGGTGAATTAGAAACAAAAAAAGTTTTTTTGCAAAAAAGTATGGTGCTAAGTGTAACTAGCTTCATGTTTTCATCCAAATACTGTAGTGCTTGTAGCTTCCACATACTGCACCCCACAACATTACTTTTATGTTGGTTGTTATTTGGGCTGCTGAAGGCATGATTTAAAGCAGTTTTGGTGAATTAGAAACAAAAAAAGTTTTTTTGCAAAAAAGTATGGTGCTAAGTGTTACTAGCTTCATGTTTTCATCCAAATACTGTATTGCTTGTAGCTTCCACATACTGCACCCCACAACATTACTTTTATGTTGGTTGTTATTTGGGCTGCTGAAGGCATGATTTAAAGCAGTTTTGGTGAATTAGAAACAAAAAAAGTTTTTTTGCAAAACAGTATGGTGCTAGGTGTAGATAGCTTCATGTTTTCATCCAAATACTGTATTGCGTGTAGCTTCCACATACTGCATCCCAAAACATTACTTTTATGTTGGTTGTTATTTGGGCTGCTGACGGCATGATTTAAAGCAGTTTTGGTGAATTAGAAACAAAAAAAGTTTTTTTGCAAAAAAGTATGGTGCTAGGTGTAGATAGCTTCATCATTTGAAAAGTAGATAGCTTCATGTTTTCATCCAAATACTGTATTGCTTGTAGCTTCCACATACTGCATCCCACAACATTACTTTTATGTTGGTTGTTATTTGGGCTGCTGAAGGCATGATTTAAAGCAGTTTTGGTGAATTAGAAACAAAAAAAGTTTTTTTGCAAAAAAGTATGGTGCTAAGTGTAACTAGCTTCATGTTTTCATCCAAATACTGTATTGCTTGTAGCTTCCACATACTGCACCCCACAACATTACTTTTATGTTGGTTGTTATTTGGGCTGCTGAAGGCATGATTTAAAGCAGTTTTGGTGAATTAGAAACAAAAAAAGTTTTTTTGCAAAAAAGTATGGTGCTAAGTGTTACTAGCTTCATGTTTTCATCCAAATACTGTATTGCGTGTAGCTTCCACATACTGCACCCCACAACATTACTTTTATGTTGGTTGTTATTTGGGCTGCTGAAGGCATGATTTAAAGCAGTTTTGGTGAATTAGAAACAAAAAAAGTTTTTTTGCAAAAAAGTATGGTGCTAGGTGTAGATAGCTTCATCATTTGAAAAGTAGATAGCTTCATGTTTTCATCCAAATACTGTATTGCTTGTAGCTTCCACATACTGCACCCCACAACATTACTTTTATGTTGGTTGTTATTTGGGCTGCTGAAGGCATGATTTAAAGCAGTTTTGGTGAATTAGAAACAAAAAAAGTTTTTTTGCAAAAAAGTATGGTGCTAAGTGTAACTAGCTTCATGTTTTCATCCAAATACTGTAGTGCTTGTAGCTTCCACATACTGCACCCCACAACATTACTTTTATGTTGGTTGTTATTTGGGCTGCTGAAGGCATGATTTAAAGCAGTTTTGGTGAATTAGAAACAAAAAAGTTTTTTTGCAAAAAAGTATGGTGCTAAGTGTTACTAGCTTCATGTTTTCATCCAAATACTGTATTGCTTGTAGCTTCCACATACTGCACCCCACAACATTACTTTTATGTTGGTTGTTATTTGGGCTGCTGAAGGCATGATTTAAAGCAGTTTTGGTGAATTAGAAACAAAAAAAGTTTTTTTGCAAAAAAGTATGGTGCTAAGTGTTACTAGCTTCATGTTTTCATCCAAATACTGTATTGCTTGTAGCTTCCACATACTGCACCCCACAACATTACTTTTATGTTGGTTGTTATTTGGGCTGCTGAAGGCATGATTTAAAGCAGTTTTGGTGAATTAGAAACAAAAAAAGTTTTTTTGCAAAACAGTATGGTGCTAGGTGTAGATAGCTTCATGTTTTCATCCAAATACTGTATTGCGTGTAGCTTCCACATACTGCATCCCAAAACATTACTTTTATGTTGGTTGTTATTTGGGCTGCTGACGGCATGATTTAAAGCAGTTTTGGTGAATTAGAAACAAAAAAAGTTTTTTTGCAAAAAAGTATGGTGCTAGGTGTAGATAGCTTCATCATTTGAAAATTGGATAGCTTCATGTTTTCATCCAAATACTGTATTGCTTGTAGCTTCCACATACTGCACCCCACAACATTACTTTAATGTTGGTTGTTATTTGGGCAGCTAAAGGCATGATTTAAAGCAGTTTTGGTGAATTAGAAACAAAAAAAGTTTTTTTGCAAAAAAGTATGGTGCTAAGTGTAACTAGCTTCATGTTTTCATCCAAATACTGTATTGCTTGTAGCTTCCACATACTGCACCCCACAACATTACTTTTATGTTGGTTGTTATTTGGGCTGCTGAAGGCATGATTTAAAGCAGTTTTGGTGAATTAGAAACAAAAAAAGTTTTTTTGCAAAATAGTATGGTGCTAGGTGTAGATAGCTTCATGTTTTCATCCAAATACTGTATTGCGTGTAGCTTCCACATACTGCATCCCACAACATTACTTTTATGTTGGTTGTTATTTGGGCTGCTGAAGGCATGATTTAAAGCAGGTTTGGTGAATTAGAAACAAAAAAAGTTTTTTTGCAAAAGAGTATGGTGCTAGGTGTAACTAGCTTCATGTTTTCATCCAAATACTGTATTGCTTGTAGCTTCCACATACTGCACCCCACAACATTACTTTAATGTTGGTTGTTATTTGGGCAGCTAAAGGCATGATTTAAAGCAGTTTTGGTGAATTAGAAACAAAAAAAGTTTTTTTGCAAAAAAGTATGGTGCTAAGTGTAACTAGCTTCATGTTTTCATCCAAATACTGTATTGCTTGTACCTTCCACATACTGCACCCCACAACATTACTTTTATGTTGGTTGTTATTTGGGCTGCTAAAGGCATGATTTAAAGCAGTTTTGGTGAATTAGAAACAAAAAAAGTTTTTTTGCAAAAAAGTATGGTGCTAAGTGTTACTAGCTTCATGTTTTCATCCAAATACTGTATTGCTTGTAGCTTCCACATACTGCACCCCACAACATTACTTTTATGTTGGTTGTTATTTGGGCTGCTGAAGGCATGATTTAAAGCAGTTTTGGTGAATTAGAAACAAAAAAAGTTTTTTTGCAAAAAAGTATGGTGCTAAGTGTTACTAGCTTCATGTTTTCATCCAAATACTGTATTGCTTGTAGCTTCCACATACTGCACCCCACAACATTACTTTTATGTTGGTTGTTATTTGGGCTGCTGAAGGCATGATTTAAATCAGTTTTGGTGAATTAGAAACAAAAAAAGTTTTTTTGCAAAAAGGTATGGTGCTAAGTGTTACTAGCTTCATGTTTTCATCCAAATACTGTATTGCTTGTAGCTTCCACATACTGCACCCCACAACATTACTTTTATGTTGGTTGTTATTTGGGCTGCTGAAGGCATGATTTAAAGCAGTTTTGGTGAATTAGAAACAAAAAAAGTTTTTTTGCAAAAAAGTATGGTGCTAGGTGTAGATAGCTTCATCATTTGAAAAGTAGATAGCTTCATGTTTTCATCCAAATACTGTATTGCTTGTAGCTTCCACATACTGCACCCCACAACATTACTTTAATGTTGGTTGTTATTTGGGCAGCTAAAGGCATGATTTAAAGCAGTTTTGGTGAATTAGAAACAAAAAAAAGTTTTTTTGCAAAAAAGTATGGTGCTAAGTGTAACTAGCTTCATGTTTTCATCCAAATACTGTATTGCTTGTAGCTTCCACATACTGCACCCCACAACATTACTTTTATGTTGGTTGTTATTTGGGCTGCTGAAGGCATGATTTAAAGCAGTTTTGGTGAATTAGAAACAAAAAAAGTTTTTTGGCAAAAAAGTATGGTGCTATGTGTAGATAGCTTCATGTTTTCAGCCAAATACTGTATTGCGTGTAGCTTCCACATACTGCACCCCACAACATTACTTTTATGTTGGTTGTTATTTGGGCTGCTGAAGGCATGATTTAAAGCAGTTTTGGTGAATTAGAAACAAAAAAAGTTTTTTTGCAAAAAAGTATGGTGCTAAGTGTTACTAGCTTCATGTTTTCATCCAAATACTGTATTGCTTGTAGCTTCCACATACTGCACCCCACAACATTACTTTTATGTTGGTTGTTATTTGGGCTGCTGAAGGCATGATTTAAAGCAGTTTTGGTGAATTAGAAACAAAAAAAGTTTTTTTGCAAAAAAGTATGGTGCTAGGTGTAACTAGCTTCATGTTTTCATCCAAATACTGTATTGCTTGTAGCTTCCACATACTGCACCCCACAACATTACTTTTATGTTGGTTGTTATTTGGGCTGCTGAAGGCATGATTTAAAGCAGTTTTAGTGAATTAGAAACAAAAAAAGTTTTTTTGCAAAAAAGTATGGTGCTAAGTGTTACTAGCTTTATGTTTTCATCCAAATACTGTATTGCTTGTAGCTTCCACATACTGCATCCCACAACATTACTTTTATGTTGGTTGTTATTTGGGCTGCTGAAGGCATGATTTAAAGCAGTTTTGGTGAATTAGAAACAAAAAAAGTTTTTTTGCAAAAAAGTATGGGGCTAGGTTTAGATAGCTTCATCATTTGAAAAGTAGATAGCTTCATGTTTTCATCCAAATACTGTATTGCTTGTAGCTTCCACATACTGCACCCCACAACATTACTTTAATGTTGGTTGTTATTTGGGCAGCTAAAGGCATGATTTAAAGCAGTTTTGGTGAATTAGAAACAAAAAAAGTTTTTTTGCAAAATAGTATGGTGCTAGGTGTAGATAGCTTCAAGAAAGCCCCAGGCGAGAGTATGGAGCAAGAAGGGCGCATGACTGAGGGGACGACAGGCAGCCCTCTCCCCCCTCCCGTTTTCCTGTTTATCTGAAATTCTGCTGAGTCAGCTCAGGGGGCTGTCAGTTTATGTTGATTCACGGCCCTGGGCTGACTATGATAGGTGTGAATCATCCTACTGTGCTTAGGGGTGGGGGTCACTATATATATGGGAGCCCACCCCATTTAGGTCACTTTTTCAATTGACCTGAAAAGCTTTCCCTCCCTCCCACCCCTCTCTTTCTTTTCATTGTCTGTTCCTTGGCGGTTGGTTATCAAGCTGGCATAGAGCAAGGGTTAACCACCTTAGGTGTGGTTTTACCCGTGGTGCACAGGCCCTCGGCCTAAGTGCAGGACACTCCCTGGGCTTGTGCCTTGGTGAATCCTAGCAGTGACAATGGCTGCCGTGCAGGGGACGCCGGTGGTCTCTACGGTTTTACGGTTTTACGCCTGTGCCAGCCGGTTCGGTAGTTTCAGTCGTTGTTTACAATTTAGGGTTACGATGTGTAACCTGTACATTTGGTTTACAATTGTTAGTTTTAAGGCTTGCACGTGTCATAAGTAAGTCGGGTGGTGCGGCACGTGCATCGCTATATTATTATATGGTGTTTACATAATAAAGTTTATTTTCTATTAATAAAGTTATTTATATCTGTGTCACGGTGTGGAAGGCGTAAAGCGGACTGCACCGTGGCCTTATTTTTCCATAAGTTGACTATAATAAAGCATTATATTGTTTACTTTGTGTTTGTGTATTTATTTGGGAAGGGGGGTAAAAGAGGGCGACGCATTGGCGCTACCTCGGTCATGTTTTCATCCAAATACTGTATTGCGTGTAGCTTCCACATACTGCATCCCACAACATTACTTTTATGTTGGTTGTTATTTGGGCTGCTGAAGGCATGATTTAAAGCAGTTTTGGTGAATTAGAAACAAAAAAAGATTTTTTGCAAAAAAGTATGGTGCTATGTGTAGATAGCTTCATCATTTGAAAAGTAGATAGCTTCATGTTTTCATGCAAATACTGTATTGCTTGTAGCTTCCACATACTGCACCCCACAACATTACTTTAATGTTGGTTGTTATTTTGGCTGCTAAAGGCATGATTTAAAGCAGTTTTGGTGAATTAGCAACAAAAAAAGTTTTTTTGCAAAAAAGTATGGTGCTAAGTGTAACTAGCTTCATGTTTTCATCGAAATACTGTATTGCTTGTAGCTTCCACATACTGCACCCCACAACATTACTTTTATGTTGGTTGTTATTTGGGCTGCTGAATGCATGATTTAAAGCAGTTTTGGTGAATTAGAAACAAAAAAAGTTTTTTTGCAAAATAGTATGGTGCTAGGTGTAGATAGCTTCATGTTTTCATCGAAATAATGTATTGCGTGTAGATTCCACATACTGCATCCCACAACATTACTTTTAGGTTGGTTGTTATTTGGGCTGCTGAAGGCATGATTTAAAGCAGTTTTGGTGAATTAGAAACAAAAAAAGTTTTTTTGCAAAAAAGTATGGTGCTAAGTGTAACTAGCTTCATGTTTTCATCCAAATACTGTATTGCTTGTAGCTTCCACATACTGCACCCCACAACATTACTTTTATGTTGGTTGTTATTTGGGCTGCTGAAGGCATGATTTAAAGCAGTTTTGGTGAATTAGAAACAAAAAAAGTTTTTTTGCAAAAAAGTATGGTGCTAAGTGTTACTAGCTTCATGTTTTCATCCAAATACTGTATTGCTTGTAGCTTCCACATACTGCACCCCACAACATTACTTTTATATTGGTTGTTATTTGGGCTGCTAAAGGCATGATTTAAAGCAGTTTTGGTGAATTAGAAACAAAAAAAGTTTTTTTGCAAAAAAGTATGGTGCTAAGTGTTACTAGCTTCATGTTTTCATCCAAATACTGTATTGCTTGTAGCTTCCACATACTGCACCCCACAACATTACTTTTATGTTGGTTGTTATTTGGGCTGCTGAAGGCATGATTTAAAGCAGTTTTGGTGAATTAGAAACAAAAAAAGTTTTTTTGCAAAAAAGTATGGTGCTAGGTGTAGATAGCTTCATGTTTTCATCCAAATACTGTATTGCTTGTAGCTTCCACATACTGCATCCCACAACATTACTTTTATGTTGGTTGTTATTTGGGCTGCTGAAGGCATGATTTAAAGCAGTTTTGGTGAATAAGAAACAAATAAAGTTTTTTTGCAAAAAAGTATGGTGCTAGGTGTAGATAGCTTCATGTTTTCATCCAAATACTGTATTGCGTGTAGCTTCCACATACTGCACCCCACAACATTACTTTTATGTTGGTTGTTATTTGAGCTGCTGAAGGCATGATTTAAAGCAGTTTTGGTGAATTAGAAACAAAAAAAGTTTTTTTTGCAAAAAAGTATGGTGCTAAGTGTAACTAGCTTCATGTTTTCATCCAAATACTGTATTGCTTGTAGCTTCCACATACTGCACCCCACAACATTACTTTAATGTTGGTTGTTATTTGGGCTGCTAAAGGCATGATTTAAAGCAGTTTTGGTGAATTAGAAACAAAAAAAGTTTTTTTGCAAAAAAGTATGGTGCTAAGTGTAACTAGCTTCATGTTTTCATCGAAATACTGTATTGCTTGTAGCTTCCACATACTGCACCCCACAACATTACTTTTATGTTGGTTGTTATTTGGGCTGCTGAAGGCATGATTTAAAGCAGTTTTGGTGAATTAGAAACAAAAAAAAGTTTTTTTGCAAAAAAGTATGGTGCTAAGTGTAACTAGCTTCATGTTTTCATCCAAATACTGTATTGCGTGTAGCTTCCACATACTGCATCCCACAACATTAATTTTATGTTGGTTGTTATTTGGGCTGCTGAAGGCATGATTTAAAGCAGTTTTGGTGAATTAGAAACAAAAAAAGTTTTTTTGCAAAAAAGTATGGTGCTAAGTGTAACTAGCTTCATGTTTTCATCCAAATACTGTATTGCTTGTAGCTTCCACATACTGCACCCCACAACATTACTTTTATGTTGGTTGTTATTTGGGCTGCTGAAGGCATGATTTAAAGCAGTTTTGGTGAATTAGAAACAAAAAAAGTTTTTTTGCAAAAAAGTATGGTGCTAGGTGTAGATAGCTTCATCATTTGAAAAGTAGATAGCTTCATGTTTTCATCCAAATACTGTATTGCTTGTAGCTTCCACATACTGCATCCCACAACATTACTTTTATGTTGGTTGTTATTTGGGCTGCTGAAGGCATGATTTAAAGCAGTTTTGGTGAATAAGAAACAAATAAAGTTTTTTTGCAAAAAAGTATGGTGCTAGGTGTAGATAGCTTCATGTTTTCATCCAAAGTATTGCGTGTAGCTTCCACATACTGCACCCCACAACATTACTTTTATGTTGGTTGTTATTTGGGCTGCTAAAGGCATGATTTAAAGCAGTTTTGGTGAATTAGAAACAAAAAAAGTTTTTTTTGCAAAAAAGTATGGTGCTAAGTGTAACTAGCTTCATGTTTTCATCCAAATACTGTATTGCTTGTAGCTTCCACATACTGCACCCCACAACATTACTTTTATGTTGGTTGTTATTTGGGCTGCTGAAGGCATGATTTAAAGCAGTTTTGGTGAATTAGAAACAAAAAAAGTTTTTTTGCAAAAAAGTATGGTGCTAGGTGTAGATAGCTTCATCATTTGAAAAGTAGATAGCTTCATGTTTTCATCCAAATACTGTATTGCTTGTAGCTTCCACATACTGCACCCCACAACATTACTTTAACCCCTTAACGACAATCCCCGTACATGTACGGGGTTGCCGTGCAACGGGTTAACGACAATGCCCGTACATGTACGGGCTGCCGTTAAATAGCTGCATCGCCGCGATCGCGGCGTTTTCGCCGCGATCGGCGGCTTTGCAGCATCCACGGAAGCCTCACAAATGAGGCTGACCGTGGATCCGGGGAGGGCAGCCCTCCCCGGAAGAAAAATGGCCGCCGCCGCACCGATCATCAAAGATCGCGGCGGCGCCCGGCTAAAACTGCTTAGGAAGCGATCGGAATCGCTTCCTAAGCATAAACTGTGTTGCTGACATGCCTCAGTATCGAGGCATATCAGCAACACAACCCCCCCGACCCCCGATCGCCTTGTGATTGCTCCAAGGAGCAATCACAAGTGCCATCCTGTGAATGACGTTGCCGTCATTCACAGGATGGCATTAACAAGAGATCTTAGTTCACAGAGGGTCTATCCAGACCCTCTTGAGAACTCTCGAGCTCCTCCTGCAGGTTGAATGCAGGTACTGCATCCAACCATGCAAGGTCAATGGAGCCCAGCTCACTATTGAGAGTGATTAGTAATAAAAAAAAAAAAAATTGGTCAAAAATGTTTAAAAAAAATTAAAAAAATATGGTAACATGTAAAAATCCCCACTGTCACCAAAAAAAAATAAAAAAAAAAAAAAGTTTTTAATAAGCAAGTCCTAAAATTCTTTATCTTTACAAAAATTCCAGCATGGAAAGAGTTAAAATATTGGCATTACAAATGCCCATAGGGTGTCTAGTATTAAAAAATATATGATTTGGTGGGGTAAATTGAATTGGCCGGGTTCAAAGATGTCCCAAATATGGGACATGGGGCAGATGTCTAAATGGCAAAAAATACACACCTCACAAAGGCGGCATTTTACTTCCCAAATAACCCTACAAACCCATGCATGGGGGGTATCACTGCGCTCAGGAGATGTTACTGAACACATATTGGGGTGTTGTTTGACACGGACATATACCAGGAGCGGTAAATTCATACCTGAAGTACAACGTGTGTGAAAAAAATACAAAAAAAAATTACTACCATAAAGTTTCACTAAGGGTGGTGGTAAAATTAGTGCATGGAAAGGGTTAAAATACCAGCATTTCAGATGCCTTGGGGTGTCTAGTTTTTAAAAATATATGATTTGATGGGGTAAATTGCATTATCCGGCTTCAAAGATACCCGAAATGGCACATGGGGGGAAGAATTACCAGATTTTTTCATCTATGTTATTCAAAATGAAATCATTCAGTCTCCAAGGTCTATAAGGAACATGTGGTATTGTTTCATGAATACCCAGAGTAATAGGAGCATGATCTGACCATTTAAAATCTAAAATTTCAGCTTTCTCAATGAAAGCTAACATATTTTCAGGCACTAGAAAGCGATCGATACGAGAGTACATATTGTGGCCAGCTGAGTAAAAAGTATAATCTCTTTCATTAGGATGTAGGAGACGCCACACATCATAGTAACATTTGGATTGCAACAATTTGGAGCACCTCTTTGCAGTGGACATATAAGAATTTGAATTGGAGGAGGATTCCTCCCTCAAGACATCACTTTCAGGGTCCAATACGAAATTAGTATCACCACAAACAATCACTCTCCCCCTACATTCATCAAGAGCTGTTTGCATAACGTTTTTCAAATATTGAAATTGGGAACTCGTTGGAAAATAAACGTTGAAAATGGAATAATCTACGTTATTCACTTTACCCACCCATAACACATATCTACCGTCAGGATCAATAATAGTTGTCAAAGTCTTGATAGCCAATGATTTGTTAAAAAAAATAGAAGTTCCCCTAGCCTTTGAAGAAAACTTAGAATGAAATTGAATGGGATAATACCTAGCAAAAATGTGGGGATTAAAATCATTTTTAAAGTGGGACTCCTGTATGCACAAAACATCTACACGCTTCTCCCTAGCCTCCTTCAACAACAGCCTTCTTTTATGAAAAGAGCCCAATCCCTTAACATTAAAGGACATTATTTTCAATACCATTGATTATAAGGAACATCAAAAATGAACACAAGACTGTGAATGGCTAAAACACAAAATAAAGGGATTGGGCCTAACACATCAAATTTTAAAAACATGAAAGGGTATTGTAAAGGAGGTACAAGCACGCACAGCGAGAGAACCAAAAGAAACAAAATAAGAAGTATCACACAAGAGCTTCCATTGATTACAAATGGAAAAACAACAAAACTAAAAAAGAAATGATTCCCTTCCTAATGGGGAACCAACTAAATTTGGAACAAATAAAATATATACCAAAGATAAAAAAATAGGCCCAAAGAGAGGAGTAAAAAGAAATTAAAAATATACTCCTCTCCATTGATGGTAAAAAAAAAAAGGCCTTACTGTTGGGGTGGTAGCGAGAGAACAGTGAGGACAGGGATAATGTAATAATTAATAACGTTGCATAAAAACGAATGAAAAAAATAAAAAATAAAAGAAATCTATTAATGACCCACACATATAAGAAAAAAAATAGAAACAAAAGAAAACAAATAAAAATGGAAATAAATAATAAAAAAGAAACATTATCAACAAGTAGCCAGTTCGAATTAAGACAGTTAAAAAAAGACCTCAAAAATATATGGATAGTTTTAAAACAATAGCTGGGCGGTGTCCCTGTAGCAGTGTTTCTTAACAACATATCCATGCTCCTGCAGAGATACTGCAATGTTTATTTAACAAAGAAGTTCCGGTTGTTTACTCCTGAGAACAATAGAGGAATAAGGAAATTCCAGAGATTTGAAATAGGTGTGGCACGCCCAGTCAGCGCCATCAACTTGCAAAAAGAAAACAAAAAATAGAAAAACACGGAAAAAAAATCAATGTCTATATGTATAGAGCACATATCAATAAATCCAACCTATTACTCCGCAATAATGGCTCCTTCATCCAATATAGCTGCAGCTTCAGCAATTTTGGTATGCATTCTGCGATCAAATCTTTGTCCCTTAGATTCGTGACGTCTTGGCGAAAATATTTGTAAAAAATCCTTTCCCTCTTCCGGTGATGTTATAACATAGTTCTGACCATCATGCCTAAATAAAACTTTAACAGGGAATCCCCATCTGTATCGGATATTCAGAGCTTGTAATTCCCTTGTAAGAAATTGAAAATCTTTTCTTCGTGACATAGTGGAAGCAGAAAAATCTTGAAAGAATTTGAGGTTTGTATACTCCTCACAGAGATTAGCACCCGTTCTCACAGCAGTCAGGAACTCATCCTTAACATGGAAGAAATGTAATCGTGCTATAGTGTCCCTTGCAGCCTCCTTAGGAGCTCGGTTGGACTTCGGCAGCCGATGGCATCGGTCAATCAAAATCTCTGGTTCAGCACGATTTTTCAGAACTGAGCCAATAATTTTTTTAACATATGCGCCTAGATCTTGATTTTGTATGGATTCAGGTATATTTCTGATCCGTATATTATTGCGCCTACTACGATCTTCCAAATCAGCAATTTTTAGTTTACTTAGCTCGAGTTGGTGTTCAAGCAGATCCACACGCTTTTCTAACTCTAAATGTGAGTTCCTCTGCAGACCAAGAGCCTGTTCAGTACGATCCACACGAATGTCCAGTTCGTTTATATCCTTCTTAATAACGGAAATCTCTTTCATCAAATCATCACGAATCCCATTCCTGAGATCCGTAAGCAGCTTAATTAATCGAGGTTCCGTAACAGTCATACCTGATCTCTCAAACTCCTCACCCATCTTAGCCTGTTTCTTACGTGGGGACTCAGTGTCTTCAATCACGAGCTTTTCCACAGGTTTCGAGGCACCCGAAGTTTTGGTTGAAAACTTCTGCTTTTGCATCTTCCAATCAGTCCAATAGTAGTTCGATTCTGGAACGGGTCCACAGTTGAATGCTGTTTTTTTTAATGAAAAAAGCCCAAATCCTCACAGAGCTCTCGCACTATGCTGCCATCTCACTCGATGGTCAAGCCACGCCCCGTAGCTTCCACATACTGCATCCCACAACATTACTTTTATGTTGGTTGTTATTTGGGCTGCTGAAGGCATGATTTAAAGCAGTTTTGGTGAATTAGAAACAAAAAAAGTTTTTTTGCAAAAAAGTATGGTGCTAGGTGTAGATAGCTTCATCATTTGAAAAGTAGATAGCTTCATGTTTTCATCCAAATACTGTATTGCTTGTAGCTTCCACATACTGCACCCCACAACATTACTTTAATGTTGGTTGTTATTTGGGCAGCTAAAGGCATGATTTAAAGCAGTTTTGGTGAATTAGAAACAAAAAAAGTTTTTTTGCAAAAAAGTATGGTGCTAAGTGTAACAAGCTTCATGTTTTCATCCAAATACTGTATTGCGTGTAGCTTCCACATACTGCATCCCACTACATTACTTTTATGTTGGTTGTTATTTGGGCTGCTGAAGGCATGATTTAAAGCAGTTTTGGTGAATTAGAAACAAAAAAAGTTTTTTTGCAAAAAAGTATGGTGCTAAGTGTAACTAGCTTCATGTTTTCATCCAAATACTGTATTGCTTGTAGCTTCCACATACTGCACCCCACAACATTACTTTTATGTTGGTTGTTATTTGGGCTGCTGAAGGCATGATTTAAAGCAGTTTTGGTGAATTAGAAACAAAAAAAGTTTTTTTGCAAAAAAGTATGGTGCTAAGTGTAACTAGCTTCATGTTTTCATCCAAATACTGTATTGCTTGTAGCTTCCACATACTGCACCCCACAACATTACTTTTATGTTGGTTGTTATTTGGGCTGCTGAAGGCATGATTTAAAGCAGTTTTGGTGAATTAGAAACAAAAAAAGTTTTTTTGCAAAAAAGTATGGTGCTAAGTGTTACTAGCTTCATGTTTTCATCCAAATACTGTATTGCTTGTAGCTTCCACATACTGCATCCCACAACATTACTTTTATGTTGGTTGTTATTTGGGCTGCTGAAGGCATGATTTAAAGCAGTTTTGGTGAATTAGAAACAAAAAAAGTTTTTTTGCAAAAGAGTATGGTGCTAGGTGTAACTAGCTTCATGTTTTCATCCAAATACTGTATTGCTTGTAGCTTCCACATACTGCACCCCACAACATTACTTTTATGTTGGTTGTTATTTGGGCTGCTGAAGGCATGATTTAAAGCAGTTTTGGTGAATTAGAAACAAAAAAAGTTTTTTTGCAAAAAAGTATGGTGCTAGGTGTAGATAGCTTCATGTTTTCATCCAAATACTGTATTGCTTGTAGCTTCCACATACTGCATCCCACAACATTACTTTTATGTTGGTTGTTATTTGGGCTGCTGAAGGCATGATTTAAAGCAGTTTTGGTGAATAAGAAACAAATAAAGTTTTTTTGCAAAAAAGTATGGTGCTAGGTGTAGATAGCTTCATGTTTTCATCCAAATACTGTATTGCGTGTAGCTTCCACATACTGCACCCCACAACATTACTTTTATGTTGGTTGTTATTTGGGCTGCTGAAGGCATGATTTAAAGCAGTTTTGGTGAATTAGAAACAAAAAAAGTTTTTTTGCAAAAAAGTATGGTGCTAAGTGTTACTAGCTTCATGTTTTCATCCAAATACTGTATTGCTTGTAGCTTCCACATACTGCATCCCACAACATTACTTTTATGTTGGTTGTTATTTGGGCTGCTGAAGGCATGATTTAAAGCAGTTTTGGTGAATAAGAAACAAAAAAAGTTTTTTTGCAAAACAGTATGGTGCTAGGTGTAGATAGCTTCATCATTTGAAAAGTAGATAGCTTCATGTTTTCATCCAAATACTGTATTGCTTGTAGCTTCCACATACTGCACCCCACAACATTACTTTAATGTTGGTTGTTATTTGGGCTGCTAAAGGCATGATTTAAAGCAGTTTTGGTGAATTAGAAACAAAAAAAGTTTTTTTGCAAAAAAGTATGGTGCTAAGTGTAACTAGCTTCATGTTTTCATCCAAATACTGTATTGCTTATAGCTTCCACATACTGCACCCCACAACATTACTTTTATGTTGGTTGTTATTTGGGCTGCTGAAGGCATGATTTAAAGCAGTTTTGGTGAATTAGAAACAAAAAAAGTTTTTTTGCAAAAAAGTATGGTGCTAAGTGTAACTAGCTTCATGTTTTCATCCAAATACTGTATTGCTTGTAGCTTCCACATACTGCACCCCACAACATTACTTTTATGTTGGTTGTTATTTGGGCTGCTGAAGGCATGATTTAAAGCAGTTTTGGTGAATTAGAAACAAAAAAAGTTTTTTTGCAAAAAAGTATGGTGCTAAGTGTAACTAGCTTCATGTTTTCATCCAAATACTGTATTGCTTGTAGCTTCCACATACTGCACCCCACAACATTACTTTTATGTTGGTTGTTATTTGGGCTGCTGAAGGCATGATTTAAAGCAGTTTTGGTGAATTAGAAACAAAAAAAGTTTTTTTGCAAAAAAGTATGGTGCTAAGTGTAACTAGCTTCATGTTTTCATCCAAATACTGTATTGCTTGTAGCTTCCACATACTGCACCCCACAACATTACTTTTATGTTGGTTGTTATTTGGGCTGCTGAAGGCATGATTTAAAGCAGTTTTGGTGAATTAGAAACAAAAAAAGTTTTTTTGCAAAAAAGTATGGTGCTAGGTGTAGATAGCTTCATCATTTGAAAAGTAGATAGCTTCATGTTTTCATCCAAATACTGTATTGCTTGTAGCTTCCACATACTGCACCCCACAACATTACTTTAATGTTGGTTGTTATTTGGGCTGCTGAAGGCATGATTTAAAGCAGTTTTGGTGAATTAGAAACAAAAAAAGTTTTTTTGCAAAAAACTATGGTGCTAAGTGTAACTAGCTTCATGTTTTCATCCAAATACTGTATTGCTTGTAGCTTCCACATACTGCACCCCACAACATTACTTTTATGTTGGTTGTTATTTGGGCTGCTGAAGGCATGATTTAAAGCAGTTTTGGTGAATTAGAAACAAAAAAAGTTTTTTTGCAAAAAAGTATGGTGCTAGGTGTAGATAGCTTCATCATTTGAAAAGTAGATAGCTTCATGTTTTCATCCAAATACTGTATTGCTTGTAGCTTCCACATACTGCACCCCACAACATTACTTTTATGTTGGTTGTTATTTGGGCTGCTGAAGGCATGATTTAAAGCAGTTTTGGTGAATTAGAAACAAATAAAGTTTTTTTGCAAAAAAGTATGGTGCTAGGTGTAGATAGCTTCATGTTTTCATCCAAAGTATTGCGTGTAGCTTCCACATACTGCACCCCACAACATTACTTTTATGTTGGTTGTTATTTGGGCTGCTAAAGGCATGATTTAAAGCAGTTTTGGTGAATTAGAAACAAAAAAAGTTTTTTTGCAAAAAAGTATGGTGCTAGGTGTAGATAGCTTCATGTTTTCATCCAAATACTGTATTGCTTGTAGCTTCCACATACTGCATCCCACAACATTACTTTTATGTTGGTTGTTATTTGGGCTGCTGAAGGCATGATTTAAAGCAGTTTTGGTGAATTAGAAACAAAAAAAGTTTTTTTGCAAAAAAGTATGGTGCTAGGTGTAGATAGCTTCATGTTTTCATCCAAATACTGTATTGCGTGTAGCTTCCACATACTGCATCCCAAAACATTACTTTTATGTTGGTTGTTATTTGGGCTGCTGAAGGCATGATTTAAAGCAGTTTTGGTGAATTAGAAACAAAAAAAGTTTTTTTGCAAAAAAGTATGGTGCTAGGTGTAGATAGCTTCATCATTTGAAAAGTAGATAGCTTCATGTTTTCATCCAAATACTGTATTGCTTGTAGCTTCCACATACTGCACCCCACAACATTACTTTTATGTTGGTTGTTATTTGGGCTGCTGAAGGCATGATTTAAAGCAGTTTTGGTGAATTAGAAACAAAAAAGTTTTTTTGCAAAAAAGTATGGTGCTAAGTGTTACTAGCTTCATGTTTTCATCCAAATACTGTATTGCTTGTAGCTTCCACATACTGCACCCCACAACATTACTTTTATGTTGGTTGTTATTTGGGCTGCTGAAGGCATGATTTAAAGCAGTTTTGGTGAATTAGAAACAAAAAAATTTTTTTTGCAAAAAAGTATGGTGCTAGGTGTAGATAGCTTCATGTTTTCATCCAAATACTGTATTGCGTGTAGCTTCCACATACTGCACCCCACAACATTACTTTTATGTTGGTTGTTATTTGGGCTGCTGAAGGCATGATTTAAAGCAGTTTTGGTGAATTAGAAACAAAAAAAGTTTTTTTGCAAAAAAGTATGGTGCTAAGTGTAACTAGCTTCATGTTTTCATCCAAATACTGTATTGCTTGTAGCTTCCACATACTGCACCCCACAACATTACTTTTATGTTGGTTGTTATTTGGGCTGCTGAAGGCATGATTTAAAGCAGTTTTGGTGAATTAGAAACAAAAAAAGTTTTTTTGCAAAAAAGTATGGTGCTAAGTGTTACTAGCTTCATGTTTTCATCCAAATACTGTATTGCTTGTAGCTTCCACATACTGCACCCCACAACATTACTTTTATGTTGGTTGTTATTTGGGCTGCTGAAGGCATGATTTAAATCAGTTTTGGTGAATTAGAAACAAATAAAGTTTTTTTGCAAAAAAGTATGGTGCTAGGTGTAGATAGCTTCATGTTTTCATCCAAAGTATTGCGTGTAGCTTCCACATACTGCACCCCACAACATTACTTTTATGTTGGTTGTTATTTGGGCTGCTAAAGGCATGATTTAAAGCAGTTTTGGTGAATTAGAAACAAATAAAGTTTTTTTGCAAAAAAGTATGGTGCTAGGTGTAGATAGCTTCATGTTTTCATCCAAAGTATTGCGTGTAGCTTCCACATACTGCACCCCACAACATTACTTTTATGTTGGTTGTTATTTGGGCTGCTAAAGGCATGATTTAAATCAGTTTTGGTGAATTAGAAACAAAAAAAGTTTTTTTGCAAAAAGGTATGGTGCTAAGTGTTACTAGCTTCATGTTTTCATCCAAATACTGTATTGCTTGTAGCTTCCACATACTGCACCCCACAACATTACTTTTATGTTGGTTGTTATTTGGGCTGCTGAAGGCATGATTTAAAGCAGTTTTGGTGAATTAGAAACAAAAAAAGTTTTTTTCAAAAAAGTATGGTGCTAGGTGTAGATAGCTTCATGTTTTCATCCAAATACTGTATTGCTTGTAGCTTCCACATACTGCATCCCACAACATTACTTTTATGTTGGTTGTTATTTGGGCTGCTGAAGGCATGATTTAAAGCAGTTTTGGTGAATTAGAAACAAAAAAAGTTTTTTTGCAAAAAAGTATGGTGCTAGGTGTAGATAGCTTCATGTTTTCATCCAAATACTGTATTGCGTGTAGCTTCCACATACTGAATCCCAAAACATTACTTTTATGTTGGTTGTTATTTGGGCTGCTGAAGGCATGATTTAAAGCAGTTTTGGTGAATTAGAAACAAAAAAAGTTTTTTTGCAAAAAAGTATGGTGCTAGGTGTAGATAGCTTCATCATTTGAAAAGTAGATAGCTTCATGTTTTCATCCAAATACTGTATTGCTTGTAGCTTCCACATACTGCACCCCACAACATTACTTTAATGTTGGTTGTTATTTGGGCAGCTAAAGTCATGATTTAAAGCAGTTTTGGTGAATTAGAAACAAAAAAAGTTTTTTTGCAAAAAAGTATGGTGCTAAGTGTAACTAGCTTCATGTTTTCATCCAAATACTGTATTGCTTGTAGCTTCCACATACTGCTCCCCACAACATTACTTTTATGTTGGTTGTTATTTGGGCTGCTGAAGGCATGATTTAAAGCAGTTTTGGTGAATTAGAAACAAAAAAAGTTTTTTTGCAAAAAAGTATGGTGCTAAGTGTAACTAGCTTCATGTTTTCATCCAAATACTGTATTGCTTGTAGCTTCCACATACTGCACCCCACAACATTACTTTTATGTTGGTTGTTATTTGGGCTGCTGAAGGCATGATTTAAAGCAGTTTTGGTGAATTAGAAACAAAAAAAGTTTTTTTGCAAAAAAGTATGGTGCTAAGTGTTACTAGCTTCATGTTTTCATCCAAATACTGTATTGCTTGTAGCTTCCACATACTGCACCCCACAACATTACTTTTATGTTGGTTGTTATTTGGGCTGCTGAAGGCATGATTTAAAGCAGTTTTGGTGAATTAGAAACAAAAAAAAAAGTTTTTTTGCAAAAAAGTATGGTGCTAGGTGTAGATAGTTCATGTTTTCATCCAAATACTGTATTGCGTGTAGCTTCCACATACTGCATCCCACAACATTACTTTTATGTTGGTTGTTATTTGGGCTGCTGAAGGCATGATTTAAAGCAGTTTTGGTGAATTAGAAACAAAAACAAGTTTTTTTGCAAAAAAGTATTGTGCTAAGTGTAACTAGCTTCATGTTTTCATCCAAATACTGTATTGCTTGTAGCTTCCACATACTGCATCCCACAACATTACTTTTATGTTGGTTGTTATTTGGGCTGCTGAAGGCATGATTTAAAGCAGTTTTGGTGAATTAGAAACAAAAAAAGTTTTTTTGCAAAAAAGTATGGTGCTAGGTGTAGATAGCTTCATGTTTTCATCCAAAGTATTGCGTGTAGCTTCCACATACTGCACCCCACAACATTACTTTTATGTTGGTTGTTATTTGGGCTGCTAAAGGCATGATTTAAAGCAGTTTTGGTGAATTAGAAACAAATAAAGTTTTTTTGCAAAAAAGTATGGTGCTAGGTGTAGATAGCTTCATGTTTTCATCCAAAGTATTGCGTGTAGCTTCCACATACTGCACCCCACAACATTACTTTTATGTTGGTTGTTATTTGGGCTGCTAAAGGCATGATTTAAATCAGTTTTGGTGAATTAGAAACAAAAAAAGTTTTTTTGCAAAAAGGTATGGTGCTAAGTGTTACTAGCTTCATGTTTTCATCCAAATACTGTATTGCTTGTAGCTTCCACATACTGCACCCCACAACATTACTTTTATGTTGGTTGTTATTTGGGCTGCTGAAGGCATGATTTAAAGCAGTTTTGGTGAATTAGAAACAAAAAAAGTTTTTTTGCAAAAAAGTATGGTGCTAGGTGTAGATAGCTTCATCATTTGAAAAGTAGATAGCTTCATGTTTTCATCCAAATACTGTATTGCTTGTAGCTTCCACATACTGCATCCCACAACATTACTTTTATGTTGGTTGTTATTTGGGCTGCTGAAGGCATGATTTAAAGCAGTTTTGGTGAATTAGAAACAAAAAAAGTTTTTTTGCAAAAAAGTATGGTGCTAGGTGTAGATAGCTTCATGTTTTCATCCAAATACTGTATTGCGTGTAGCTTCCACATACTGCATCCCAAAACATTACTTTTATGTTGGTTGTTATTTGGGCTGCTGAAGGCATGATTTAAAGCAGTTTTGGTGAATTAGAAACAAAAAAAGTTTTTTTGCAAAAAAGTATGGTGCTAGGTGTAGATAGCTTCATCATTTGAAAAGTAGATAGCTTCATGTTTTCATCCAAATACTGTATTGCTTGTAGCTTCCACATACTGCACCCCACAACATTACTTTAATGTTGGTTGTTATTTGGGCAGCTAAAGGCATGATTTAAAGCAGTTTTGGTGAATTAGAAACAAAAAAAGTTTTTTTGCAAAAAAGTATGGTGCTAAGTGTAACTAGCTTCATGTTTTCATCCAAATACTGTATTGCTTGTACCTTCCACATACTGCACCCCACAACATTACTTTTATGTTGGTTGTTATTTGGGCTGCTAAAGGCATGATTTAAAGCAGTTTTGGTGAATTAGAAACAAAAAAAGTTTTTTTGCAAAAAAGTATGGTGCTAAGTGTTACTAGCTTCATGTTTTCATCCAAATACTGTATTGCTTGTAGCTTCCACATACTGCACCCCACAACATTACTTTTATGTTGGTTGTTATTTGGGCTGCTGAAGGCATGATTTAAAGCAGTTTTGGTGAATTAGAAACAAAAAAAGTTTTTTTGCAAAAAAGTATGGTGCTTGGTGTAGATAGCTTCATGTTTTCATCCAAATACTGTATTGCTTGTAGCTTCCACATACTGCACCCCACAACATTACTTTTATGTTGGTTGTTATTTGGGCTGCTGAAGGCATGATTTAAAGCAGTTTTGGTGAATTAGAAACAAAAAAATTTTTTTTGCAAAAAAGTATGGTGCTAGGTGTAGATAGCTTCATGTTTTCATCCAAATACTGTATTGCGTGTAGCTTCCACATACTGCACCCCACAACATTACTTTTATGTTGGTTGTTATTTGGGCTGCTGAAGGCATGATTTAAAGCAGTTTTGGTGAATTAGAAACAAAAAAAGTTTTTTTGCAAAAAAGTATGGTGCTAAGTGTTACTAGCTTCATGTTTTCATCCAAATACTGTATTGCTTGTAGCTTCCACATACTGCACCCCACAACATTACTTTTATGTTGGTTGTTATTTGGGCTGCTGAAGGCATGATTTAAATCAGTTTTGGTGAATTAGAAACAAAAAAAGTTTTTTTGCAAAAAGGTATGGTGCTAAGTGTTACTAGCTTCATGTTTTCATCCAAATACTGTATTGCTTGTAGCTTCCACATACTGCACCCCACAACATTACTTTTATGTTGGTTGTTATTTGGGCTGCTGAAGGCATGATTTAAAGCAGTTTTGGTGAATTAGAAACAAAAAAAGTTTTTTTGCAAAAAAGTATGGTGCTAGGTGTAGATAGCTTCATCATTTGAAAAGTAGATAGCTTCATGTTTTCATCCAAATACTGTATTGCTTGTAGCTTCCACATACTGCACCCCACAACATTACTTTAATGTTGGTTGTTATTTGGGCTGCTGAAGGCATGATTTAAAGCAGTTTTGGTGAATTAGAAACAAAAAAAGTTTTTTGGCAAAAAAGTATGGTGCTATGTGTAGATAGCTTCATGTTTTCAGCCAAATACTGTATTGCGTGTAGCTTCCACATACTGCACCCCACAACATTACTTTTATGTTGGTTGTTATTTGGGCTGCTGAAGGCATGATTTAAAGCAGTTTTGGTGAATTAGAAACAAAAAAAGTTTTTTTGCAAAAAAGTATGGTGCTAAGTGTTACTAGCTTCATGTTTTCATCCAAATACTGTATTGCTTGTAGCTTCCACATACTGCACCCCACAACATTACTTTTATGTTGGTTGTTATTTGGGCTGCTGAAGGCATGATTTAAATCAGTTTTGGTGAATTAGAAACAAAAAAAGTTTTTTTGCAAAAAGGTATGGTGCTAAGTGTTACTAGCTTCATGTTTTCATCCAAATACTGTATTGCTTGTAGCTTCCACATACTGCACCCCACAACATTACTTTTATGTTGGTTGTTATTTGGGCTGCTGAAGGCATGATTTAAAGCAGTTTTGGTGAATTAGAAACAAAAAAAGTTTTTTTGCAAAAAAGTATGGTGCTAGGTGTAGATAGCTTCATCATTTGAAAAGTAGATAGCTTCATGTTTTCATCCAAATACTGTATTGCTTGTAGCTTCCACATACTGCACCCCACAACATTACTTTAATGTTGGTTGTTATTTGGGCTGCTGAAGGCATGATTTAAAGCAGTTTTGGTGAATTAGAAACAAAAAAAGTTTTTTGGCAAAAAAGTATGGTGCTATGTGTAGATAGCTTCATGTTTTCAGCCAAATACTGTATTGCGTGTAGCTTCCACATACTGCACCCCACAACATTACTTTTATGTTGGTTGTTATTTGGGCTGCTGAAGGCATGATTTAAAGCAGTTTTGGTGAATTAGAAACAAAAAAAGTTTTTTTGCAAAAAAGTATGGTGCTAAGTGTTACTAGCTTCATGTTTTCATCCAAATACTGTATTGCTTGTAGCTTCCACATACTGCACCCCACAACATTACTTTTATGTTGGTTGTTATTTGGGCTGCTGAAGGCATGATTTAAAGCAGTTTTGGTGAATTAGAAACAAAAAAAGTTTTTTTTGCAAAAAAGTATGGTGCTAGGTGTAGATAGCTTAATGTTTTCATCCAAATACTGTATTGCGTGTAGCTTCCACATACTGCATCCCAAAACATTACTTTTATGTTGGTTGTTATTTGGGCTGCTGAAGGCATGATTTAAAGCAGTTTTGGTGAATTAGAAACAAAAAAAGTTTTTTTGCAAAAAAGTATGGTGCTAAGTGTAACTAGCTTCATGTTTTCATCCAAATACTGTATTGCTTGTAGCTTCCACATACTGCACCCCACAACATTACTTTTATGTTGGTTGTTATTTGGGCTGCTGAAGGCATGATTTAAAGCAGTTTTGGTGAATTAGAAACAAAAAAAGTTTTTTTGCAAAAAAGTATGGTGCTAGGTGTAGATAGCTTCATGTTTTCATCCAAATACTGTATTGCTTGTAGCTTCCACATACTGCATCCCACAACATTACTTTTATGTTGGTTGTTATTTGGGCTGCTGAAGGCATGATTTAAAGCAGTTTTGGTGAATAAGAAACAAAAAAAGTTTTTTTGCAAAAAAGTATGGTGCTAGGTGTAGATAGCTTCATCATTTGAAAAGTAGATAGCTTCATGTTTTCATCCAAATACTGTATTGCTTGTAGCTTCCACATACTGCACCCCACAACATTACTTTTATGTTGGTTGTTATTTGGGCTGCTGAAGGCATGATTTAAAGCAGTTTTGGTGAATAAGAAACAAATAAAGTTTTTTTGCAAAAAAGTATGGTGCTAGGTGTAGATAGCTTCATGTTTTCATCCAAAGTATTGCGTGTAGCTTCCACATACTGCACCCCACAACATTACTTTTATGTTGGTTGTTATTTGGGCTGCTAAAGGCATGATTTAAAGCAGTTTTGGTGAATTAGAAACAAAAAAAGTTTTTTTTGCAAAAAAGTATGGTGCTAAGTGTAACTAGCTTCATGTTTTCATCCAAATACTGTATTGCTTGTAGCTTCCACATACTGCACCCCACAACATTACTTTTATGTTGGTTGTTATTTGGGCTGCTGAAGGCATGATTTAAAGCAGTTTTGGTGAATTAGAAACAAAAAAAGTTTTTTTGCAAAAAAGTATGGTGCTAAGTGTAACTAGCTTCATGTTTTCATCCAAATACTGTATTGCTTGTAGCTTCCACATACTGCACCCCACAACATTACTTTTATGTTGGTTGTTATTTGGGCTGCTGAAGGCATGATTTAAAGCAGTTTTGGTGAATTAGAAACAAAAAAAGTTTTTTTGCAAAAAAGTATGGTGCTAAGTGTAACTAGCTTCATGTTTTCATCCAAATACTGTATTGCTTGTAGCTTCCACATACTGCACCCCACAACATTACTTTTATGTTGGTTGTTATTTGGGCTGCTGAAGGCATGATTTAAAGCAGTTTTGGTGAATTAGAAACAAAAAAGTTTTTTTGCAAAAAAGTATGGTGCTAGGTGTAGATAGCTTCATGTTTTCATCCAAATACTGTATTGCTTGTAGCTTCCACATACTGCATCCCACAACATTACTTTTATGTTGGTTGTTATTTGGGCTGCTGAAGGCATGATTTAAAGCAGTTTTGGTGAATTAGAAACAAAAAAAGTTTTTTTGCAAAACAGTATGGTGCTAGGTGTAGATAGCTTCATGTTTTCATCCAAATACTGTATTGCGTGTAGCTTCCACATACTGCATCCCAAAACATTACTTTTATGTTGGTTGTTATTTGGGCTGCTGAAGGCATGATTTAAAGCAGTTTTGGTGAATTAGAAACAAAAAAAGTTTTTTTGCAAAAAAGTATGGTGCTAGGTGTAGATAGCTTCATCATTTGAAAAGTAGATAGCTTCATGTTTTCATCCAAATACTGTATTGCTTGTAGCTTCCACATACTGCACCCCACAACATTACTTTAATGTTGGTTGTTATTTGGGCAGCTAAAGGCATGATTTAAAGCAGTTTTGGTGAATTAGAAACAAAAAAAGTTTTTTTGCAAAAAAGTATGGTGCTAAGTGTAACTAGCTTCATGTTTTCATCCAAATACTGTATTGCTTGTACCTTCCACATACTGCACCCCACAACATTACTTTTATGTTGGTTGTTATTTGGGCTGCTAAAGGCATGATTTAAAGCAGTTTTGGTGAATTAGAAACAAAAAAAGTTTTTTTGCAAAAAAGTATGGTGCTAAGTGTAACTAGCTTCATGTTTTCATCCAAATATTGTATTGCTTGTAGCTTCCACATACTGCACCCCACAACATTACTTTTATGTTGGTTGTTATTTGGGCTGCTGAAGGCATGATTTAAAGCAGTTTTGGTGAATTAGAAACAAAAAAGTTTTTTTGCAAAAAAGTATGGTGCTAGGTGTAGATAGCTTCATCATTTGAAAAGTAGATAGCTTCATGTTTTCATCCAAATACTGTATTGCTTGTAGCTTCCACATACTGCACGCCACAACATTACTTTAATGTTGGTTGTTATTTGGGCTGCTGAAGGCATGATTTAAAGCAGTTTTGGTGAATTAGAAACAAAAAAAGTTTTTTGCAAAAAACTATGGTGCTAAGTGTAGATAGCTTGATGTTTTCATCCAAATACTGTATTGCGTGTAGCTTCCACATACTGCATCCCAAAACATTACTTTTATGTTGGTTGTTATTTGGGCTGCTGAAGGCATGATTTAAAGCAGTTTTGGTGAATTAGAAACAAAAAAAGTTTTTTTGCAAAAAAGTATGGTGCTAAGTGTAACTAGCTTCATGTTTTCATCCAAATACTGTATTGCTTGTAGCTTCCACATACTGCACCCCACAACATTACTTTTATGTTGGTTGTTATTTGGGCTGCTGAAGGCATGATTTAAAGCAGTTTTGGTGAATTAGAAACAAAAAAAGTTTTTTGGCAAAAAAGTATGGTGCTATGTGTAGATAGCTTCATGTTTTCAGCCAAATACTGTATTGCTTGTAGCTTCCACATACTGCACCCCACAACATTACTTTTATGTTGGTTGTTATTTGGGCTGCTGAAGGCATGATTTAAAGCAGTTTTGGTGAATTAGAAACAAAAAAAGTTTTTTTGCAAAAAAGTATGGTGCTAAGTGTAACTAGCTTCATGTTTTCATCCAAATACTGTATTGCTTGTAGCTTCCACATACTGCACCCCACAACATTACTTTTATGTTGGTTGTTATTTGGGCTGCTGAAGGCATGATTTAAAGCAGTTTTGGTGAATTAGAAACAAAAAAAGTTTTTTTGCAAAAAAGTATGGTGCTAAGTGTAACTAGCTTCATGTTTTCATCCAAATACTGTATTGCTTGTAGCTTCCACATACTGCACCCCACAACATTACTTTTATGTTGGTTGTTATTTGGGCTGCTGAAGGCATGATTTAAAGCAGTTTTGGTGAATTAGAAACAAAAAAAGTTTTTTTGCAAAAAAGTATGGTGCTAGGTGTAGATAGCTTCATGTTTTCATCCAAATACTGTATTGCTTGTAGCTTCCACATACTGCACCCCACAACATTACTTTAATGTTGGTTGTTATTTGGGCTGCCAAAGGCATGATTTAAAGCAGTTTTGGTGAATTAGAAACAAAAAAAGTTTTTTTGCAAAAAAGTATGGTGCTAAGTGTAAGTAGCTTCATGTTTTCATCCAAATACTGTATTGCTTGTAGCTTCCACATACTGCACCCCACAACATTACTTTTATGTTGGTTGTTATTTGGGCTGCTGAAGGCATGATTTAAAGCAGTTTTGGTGAATTAGAAACAAAAAAAGTTTTTTTGCAAAAAAGTATGGTGCTAAGTGTTACTAGCTTTATGTTTTCATCCAAATACTGTATTGCTTGTAGCTTCCACATACTGCACCCCACAACATTACTTTTATGTTGGTTGTTATTTGGGCTGCTGAAGGCATGATTTAAAGCAGTTTTGGTGAATTAGAAACAAAAAAAGTTTTTTTGCAAAAAAGTATGGTGCTAGGTGTAGATAGCTTCATGTTTTCATCCAAATACTGTATTGCTTGTAGCTTCCACATACTGCATCCCACAACATTACTTTTATGTTGGTTGTTATTTGGGCTGCTGAAGGCATGATTTAAAGCAGTTTTGGTGAATTAGAAACAAAAAAAGTTTTTTTGCAAAAAAGTATGGTGCTAGGTGTAGATAGCTTCATGTTTTCATCCAAATACTGTATTGCTTGTAGCTTCCACATACTGCACCCCACAACATTACTTTTATGTTGGTTGTTATTTGGGCTGCTGAAGGCATGATTTAAAGCAGTTTTGGTGAATTAGAAACAAAAAAAGTTTTTTTGCAATAAAGTATGGTGCTAGGTGTAGATAGCTTCATGTTTTCATCCAAATACTGTATTGCTTGTAGCTTCCACATACTGCATCCCACAACATTACTTTTATGTTGGTTGTTATTTGGGCTGCTGAAGGCATGATTTAAAGCAGTTTTGGTGAATTAGAAACAAAAAAAGTTTTTTTGCAAAAAAGTATGGTGCTAGGTGTAGATAGCTTCATCATTTGAAAAGTAGATAGCTTCATGTTTTCATCCAAATACTGTATTGCTTGTAGCTTCCACATACTGCACCCCACAACATTACTTTTATGTTGGTTGTTATTTGGGCTGCTGAAGGCATGATTTAAAGCAGTTTTGGTGAATTAGAAACAAAAAAAGTTTTTTTGCAAAATAGTATGGTGCTAGGTGTAGATAGCTTCATGTTTTCATCCAAATACTGTATTGCGTGTAGCTTCCACATACTGCATCCCACAACATTACTTTTATGTTGGTTGTTATTTGGGCTGCTGAAGGCATGATTTAAAGCAGTTTTGGTGAATTAGAAACAAAAAAAGTTTTTTTGCAAAAGAGTATGGTGCTAGGTGTAACTAGCTTCATGTTTTCATCCAAATACTGTATTGCTTGTAGCTTCCACATACTGCACCCCACAACATTACTTTTATGTTGGTTGTTATTTGGGCTGCTGAAGGCATGATTTAAAGCAGTTTTGGTGAATTAGAAACAAAAAAAGTTTTTTTGCAAAAAAGTATGGTGCTAGGTGTAGATAGCTTCATCATTTGAAAAGTAGATAGCTTCATGTTTTCATCCAAATACTGTATTGCTTGTAGCTTCCACATACTGCACCCCACAACATTACTTTAATGTTGGTTGTTATTTGGGCAGCTAAAGGCATGATTTAAAGCAGTTTTGGTGAATTAGAAACAAAAAAAGTTTTTTTGCAAAAAAGTATGGTGCTAAGTGTAACAAGCTTCATGTTTTCATCCAAATACTGTATTGCTTGTAGCTTCCACATACTGCACCCCACAACATTACTTTTATGTTGGTTGTTATTTGGGCTGCTGAAGGCATGATTTAAAGCAGTTTTGGTGAATTAGAAACAAAAAAAGTTTTTTTGCAAAAAAGTATGGTGCTAAGTGTAACTAGCTTCATGTTTTCATCGAAATACTGTATTGCGTGTAGCTTCCACATACTGCATCCCACTACATTACTTTTATGTTGGTTGTTATTTGGGCTGCTGAAGGCATGATTTAAAGCAGTTTTGGTGAATTAGAAACAAAAAAAGTTTTTTTGCAAAAAAGTATGGTGCTAAGTGTTACTAGCTTCATGTTTTCATCCAAATACTGTATTGCTTGTAGCTTCCACATACTGCACCCCACAACATTACTTTTATGTTGGTTGTTATTTGGGCTGCTGAAGGCATGATTTAAAGCAGTTTTAGTGAATTAGAAACAAAAAAAGTTTTTTTGCAAAAAAGTATGGTGCTAGGTGTAGATAGCTTCATGTTTTCATCCAAATACTGTATTGCTTGTAGCTTCCACATAGTGCATCCCACAACATTACTTTTATGTTGGTTGTTATTTGGGCTGCTGAAGGCATGATTTAAAGCAGTTTTGGTGAATTAGAAACAAAAAAAGTTTTTTTGCAAAAAAGTATGGTGCTAAGTGTTACTAGCTTCATGTTTTCATCCAAATACTGTATTGCTTGTAGCTTCCACATACTGCACCCCACAACATTACTTTTATGTTGGTTGTTATTTGGGCTGCTGAAGGCATGATTTAAAGCAGTTTTGGTGAATTAGAAACAAAAAAAGTTTTTTTGCAAAAAAGTATGGTGCTAAGTGTAACTAGCTTCATGTTTTCATCCAAATACTGTATTGCTTGTAGCTTCCACATACTGCACCCCACAACATTACTTTTATGTTGGTTGTTATTTGGGCTGCTGAATGCATGATTTAAAGCAGTTTTGGTGAATTAGCAACAAAAAAAGTTTTTTTGCAAAAAAGTATGGTGCTAGGTGTAGATAGCTTCATGTTTTCATCCAAATACTGTATTGCGTGTAGCTTCCACATACTGCATCCCACAACATTACTTTTATGTTGGTTGTTATTTGGGCTGCTGAAGGCATGATTTAAAGCAGTTTTGGTGAATTAGCAACAAAAAAAGTTTTTTTGCAAAAAAGTATGGTGCTAAGTGTAACTAGATTCATGTTTTCATCCAAATACTGTATTGCTTGTAGCTTCCACATACTGCACCCCACAACATTACTTTTATGTTGGCTGTTATTTGGGCTGCTGAAGGCATGATTTAAAGTAGTTTTGGTGAATTAGAAACAAAAAAAGTTTTTTTGCAAAAAAGTATGGTGCTAGGTGTAGATAGCTTCATGTTTTCATCCAAATACTGTATTGCGTGTAGCTTCCACATACTGCATCCCAAAACATTACTTTTATGTTGGTTGTTATTTGGGCTGCTGAAGGCATGATTTAAAGCAGTTTTGGTGAATTAGAAACAAAAAAAGTTTTTTTGCAAAAAAGTATGGTGCTAAGTGTAACTAGCTTCATGTTTTCATCCAAATACTGTATTGCTTGTAGCTTCCACATACTGCACCCCACAACATTACTTTTATGTTGGTTGTTTTTTGGGCTGCTGAAGGCATGATTTAAAGCAGTTTTGGTGAATTAGAAACAAAAAAAGTTTTTTTGCAAAAAAGTATGGTGCTAAGTGTTACTAGCTTCATGTTTTCATCCAAATACTGTATTGCTTGTAGCTTCCACATACTGCACCCCACAACATTACTTTTATGTTGGTTGTTATTTGGGCTGCTGAAGGCATGATTTAAAGCAGTTTTGGTGAATTAGAAACAAAAAAAGTTTTTTTGCAAAAAAGTATGGTGCTAGGTGTAGATAGCTTCATGTTTTCATCCAAATACTGTATTGCGTGTAGCTTCCACATACTGAATCCCAAAACATTACTTTTATGTTGGTTGTTATTTGGGCTGCTGAAGGCATGATTTAAAGCAGTTTTGGTGAATTAGAAACAAAAAAAGTTTTTTTGCAAAAAAGTATGGTGCTAGGTGTAGATAGCTTCATCATTTGAAAAGTAGATAGCTTCATGTTTTCATCCAAATACTGTATTGCTTGTAGCTTCCACATACTGCACCCCACAACATTACTTTTATGTTGGTTGTTATTTGGGCTGCTGAAGGCATGATTTAAAGCAGTTTTGGTGAATTAGAAACAAAAAAAGTTTTTTTGCAAAAAAGTATGGTGCTAGGTGTAGATAGCTTCATGTTTTCATCCAAATACTGTATTGCTTGTAGCTTCCACATACTGCATCCCACAACATTACTTTTATGTTGGTTGTTATTTGGGCTGCTGAAGGCATGATTTAAAGCAGTTTTGGTGAATTAGAAACAAAAAAATTTTTTTTGCAAAAAAGTATGGTGCTAGGTGTAGATAGCTTCATGTTTTCATCCAAATACTGTATTGCGTGTAGCTTCCACATACTGCACCCCACAACATTACTTTTATGTTGGTTGTTATTTGGGCTGCTGAAGGCATGATTTAAAGCAGTTTTGGTGAATTAGAAACAAAAAAAGTTTTTTTGCAAAAAAGTATGGTGCTAAGTGTAACTAGCTTCATGTTTTCATCCAAATACTGTATTGCTTGTAGCTTCCACATACTGCACCCCACAACATTACTTTTATGTTGGTTGTTATTTGGGCTGCTGAAGGCATGATTTAAAGCAGTTTTGGTGAATTAGAAACAAAAAAAGTTTTTTTGCAAAAAAGTATGGTGTTAAGTGTTACTAGCTTCATGTTTTCATCCAAATACTGTATTGCTTGTAGCTTCCACATACTGCACCCCACAACATTACTTTTATGTTGGTTGTTATTTGGGCTGCTGAAGGCATGATTTAAAGCAGTTTTAGTGAATTAGAAACAAAAAAAGTTTTTTTGCAAAAAAGTATGGTGCTAGGTGTAGATAGCTTCATGTTTTCATCCAAATACTGTATTGCTTGTAGCTTCCACATAGTGCATCCCACAACATTACTTTTATGTTGGTTGTTATTTGGGCTGCTGAAGGCATGATTTAAAGCAGTTTTGGTGAATTAGAAACAAAAAAAGTTTTTTTGCAAAAAAGTATGGTGCTAAGTGTTACTAGCTTCATGTTTTCATCCAAATACTGTATTGCTTGTAGCTTCCACATACTGCACCCCACAACATTACTTTTATGTTGGTTGTTATTTGGGCTGCTGAAGGCATGATTTAAAGCAGTTTTGGTGAATTAGAAACAAAAAAAGTTTTTTTGCAAAAAAGTATGGTGCTAAGTGTAACTAGCTTCATGTTTTCATCCAAATACTGTATTGCTTGTAGCTTCCACATACTGCACCCCACAACATTACTTTTATGTTGGTTGTTATTTGGGCTGCTGAATGCATGATTTAAAGCAGTTTTGGTGAATTAGCAACAAAAAAAGTTTTTTTGCAAAAAAGTATGGTGCTAGGTGTAGATAGCTTCATGTTTTCATCCAAATACTGTATTGCGTGTAGCTTCCACATACTGCATCCCACAACATTACTTTTATGTTGGTTGTTATTTGGGCTGCTGAAGGCATGATTTAAAGCAGTTTTGGTGAATTAGAAACAAAAAAAGTTTTTTTGCAAAAAAGTATGGTGCTAAGTGTTACTAGCTTCATGTTTTCATCCAAATACTGTATTGCTTGTAGCTTCCACATACTGCACCCCACAACATTACTTTTATGTTGGTTGTTATTTGGGCTGCTGAAGGCATGATTTAAAGCAGTTTTGGTGAATTAGAAACAAAAAAAGTTTTTTTGCAAAAAAGTATGGTGCTAGGTGTAGATAGCTTCATGTTTTCATCCAAATACTGTATTGCGTGTAGCTTCCACATACTGCATCCCAAAACATTACTTTTATGTTAGTTGTTATTTGGGCTGCTGAAGGCATGATTTAAAGCAGTTTTGGTGAATTAGAAACAAAAAAAGTTTTTTTGCAAAAAAGTATGGTGCTAAGTGTTACTAGCTTCATGTTTTCATCCAAATACTGTATTGCTTGTAGCTTCCACATACTGCACCCCACAACATTACTTTTATGTTGGTTGTTATTTTGGCTGCTGAAGGCATGATTTAAAGCAGTTTTGGTGAATTAGAAACAAAAAAAGTTTTTTTGCAAAAAAGTATAGTGCTAAGTGTAACTAGCTTCATGTTTTCATCCAAATACTGTATTGCTTGTAGCTTCCACATACTGCACCCCACAACATTACTTTTATGTTGGTTGTTATTTGGGCTGCTGAAGGCATGATTTAAAGCAGTTTTGGTGAATTAGAAACAAAAAAAAGTTTTTTTGCAAAAAAGTATGGTGCTAAGTGTAACTAGCTTCATGTTTTCATCCAAATACTGTATTGCTTGTAGCTTCCACATACTGCACCCCACAACATTACTTTTATGTTGGTTGTTATTTGGGCTGCTGAAGGCATGATTTAAAGCAGTTTTGGTGAATTAGAAACAAAAAAAGTTTTTTTGCAAAAAAGTATGGTGCTAAGTGTAACTAGCTTCATGTTTTCATCCAAATACTGTATTGCTTGTAGCTTCCACATACTGCATCCCACAACATTACTTTTATGTTGGTTGTTATTTGGGCTGCTGAAGGCATGATTTAAAGCAGTTTTGGTGAATTAGAAACAAAAAAAGTTTTTTTGCAAAAAAGTATGGTGCTAAGTGTAACTAGCTTCATGTTTTCATCCAAATACTGTATTGCTTGTAGCTTCCACATACTGCACCCCACAACATTACTTTAATGTTGGTTGTTATTTGGGCAGCTAAAGGCATGATTTAAAGCAGTTTTGGTGAATTAGAAACAAAAAAAGTTTTTTTGCAAAAATGTATGGTGCTAAGTGTAACTAGCTTCATGTTTTCTTCCAAATACTGTATTGCTTGTAGCTTCCACATACTGCACCCCACAACATTACTTTTATGTTGGTTGTTATTTGGGCTGCTGAAGGCATGATTTAAAGCAGTTTTGGTGAATTAGAAACAAAAAAAGTTTTTTTGCAAAAAAGTATGGTGCTAAGTGTTACTAGCTTCATGTTTTCATCCAAATACTGTATTGCTTGTAGCTTCCACATACTGCACCCCACAACATTACTTTTATGTTGGTTGTTATTTGGGCTGCTGAATGCATGATTTAAAGCAGTTTTGGTGAATTAGAAACAAAAAAAAGTTTTTTTGCAAAAAAGTATGGTGCTAAGTGTAACTAGCTTCATGTTTTCATCCAAATACTGTATTGCTTGTAGCTTCCACATACTGCACCCCACAACATTACTTTTATGTTGGTTGTTATTTGGGCTGCTGAAGGCATGATTTAAAGCAGTTTTGTTGAATTAGAAACAAAAAAAGTTTTTTTGCAAAAAAGTATAGTGCTAAGTGTTACTAGCTTCATGTTTTCATCCAAATACTGTATTGCTTGTAGCTTCCACATACTGCACCCCACAACATTACTTTTATGTTGGTTGTTATTTGGGCTGCTGAAGGCATGATTTAAAGCAGTTTTGGTGAATTAGAAACAAAAAAAGTTTTTTTGCAAAAAAGTATGGTGCTAAGTGTTACTAGCTTCATGTTTTCATCCAAATACTGTATTGCTTGTAGCTTCCACATACTGCACCCCACAACATTACTTTTATGTTGGTTGTTATTTGGGCTGCTGAAGGCATGATTTAAAGCAGTTTTGGTGAATTAGAAACAAAAAAAGTTTTTTTGCAAAAAAGTATGGTGCTAGGTGTAGATAGTTCATGTTTTCATCCAAATACTGTATTGCTTGTAGCTTCCACATACTGCACCCCACAACATTACTTTTATGTTGGTTGTTATTTGGGCTGCTGAAGGCATGATTTAAAGCAGTTTTGGTGAATTAGAAACAAAAAAAGTTTTTTTGCAAAAAAGTATGGTGCTAGGTGTAGATAGCTTCATGTTTTCATCCAAATACTGTATTGCTTGTAGCTTCCACATACTGCATCCCACAACATTACTTTTATGTTGGTTGTTATTTGGGCTGCTGAAGGCATGATTTAAAGCAGTTTTGGTGAATAAGAAACAAATAAAGTTTTTTTGCAAAAAAGTATGGTGCTAGGTGTAGATAGCTTCATGTTTTCATCCAAATACTGTATTGCTTGTAGCTTCCACATACTTTTCAAATATTTTTTATTACAGTTTTATAAAATACAAAACAAAAGTAAATGTAATTATAACATCAAACAGATGAGACTGTCAAACAGTATCGCACATACAATATACAGTGTACAATAATAATTCAAATTGAAACCATAGAATTGGGAAATAGTAGTTACAACAATTATCACTCGAAAGAGAAAAAATAACAAGGGGGGAAAAAACAGGGGGGTAAAAATGGAAATGTAAATTATTAAAATCTTCAATCCGGAAGTCTCTGTCTTCACTTTAACCAAAGTTATCTCGCCATATAAAAAAAATACATATGGATGAAAGATTAAGAAGAAGCGTGCAGAAATGCAAAATTGAAAAAATAATAATCTAAAGGAACAAAAAAGATAAACTAAAGTAAAAATTTCTTTCTAATTTTCTCTTCCCAGGTGTCCCAAAAAAATAAAAGTTGTGTTTTAAAAGCTGAGGGTGGCCTAATGGAAGATTCATAAGATTTATTCTCCAAAGTCATATATAAGATTTCTTTTATAGTCGGAACAACTCCTGTTTTCCAATACTTAGGGATAAGGATAGTAGCTGCAATCAGCAAATGACCTATGATGATCTTATCTATTTTAGGCAAATCAGACGGAAAATGTTTAAAAATACATAGTTCTGGCCCAAGTACCTCAATCTCGCTATTTATAAGTCTAATTATTGGTAATAAAGAGTCCCACATAGGTTTAATTAATGGACAATCCCAAAAAATATGAAGGAGATTACCTGGGCCATTACAGCCTCTCCAACATTTAAAACTTGTAGTCATCTTCATGCGAAAAAGCCTTTCCGGGGTCAGGTACCATCTGTATATTATCTTAAAATGATTTTCAAAATGTTGTGCGCATTGTGTTATGCCCCTTAGTCCCGAGAACACATCATTCCAGACAGCTAGATCGTATGTTTTACCTAATTCCTCTTCCCAGGCCGATAAAAATTTAAGTTTTTCTGAAACCTTTGAGGAGAGGGAAGAGTAACACAATGAGATAGTACCTGTCAGGTCCGGGGCATTAATATAAACTGTCTCTATATCAGTCAAAGCTAAATGAGACTGATCCACATCAAAATCAGATATATTAAATCGTTCTTGAATAATTTGAAGAATGAAGTCATAATCACATTGCCTGTCAGCATCTAAATTATATTTTTTTTGTAATTTTGTAAATGATAGAGCCGAATTATTCTTAAAGAAATCATTAATAGAAAAAATATGTTTGCCATTCCAGTAATCTATATCTAGGTCTGGAAGAACATATCTCAAGGAACCAAGTGACATCGCCCTGGACCAAGTAATAGATCCTGGTAGTTTATTAAATAATCTATCCCAAGAGAGTATAGCCAATTTAGTTGAGGGGTACATTTTTGTAAACCTGGGCCGATTAGAATGTGAAACCCATAAAACATCTTTTATACAAAAAGGTTTTAGTTTATTAATTTCCATAATCAGCCATCTAGGCCAATCCCTGTCCAAATTAAATTTGAAAGCGCTAGACGCATTCGATGCATAATAATAATTCCTAAAATCTGGCACCCCCAATCCGAAATTGTCTCTAGAATTAGTCAAAGTGGTAAATTTGACTCTGCTAGGCTTCTTCCTCCATATAAACTTTATGAGGGCAGAACGCACCGAATCAAAAAAAGAAATAGGCACACTTAAAGGTATGGCTCTTAAAAAATACAAAATCTTAGGGAGAATAACCATCTTAATGGAGTGTATTCTACCCAACCATGAAATCTCAAGATTGTCCCACCTCTCAAGATCCAGTAGCAAAGAGGGCCAAAAAGTCTTTAAATTGTAAGCATACATATGTTTTACATTTTTACATAAATTAATGCCTAAATAGGAAATAAAGCTCTTCCTCCAGTCAAAGTCATACGATCTTTTAAGAGCAGTCAAATCATTCCTCTTTATATGGAATGGTAATGCCTGTGTTTTGCTATCATTAATTTTATAAAAGGACACTTCACGAAATTCTCTAAGAAGAGAAAATAAATGACCCATAGAAGTAGCTGGATCACTTAACGTAAGAATTACATCGTCTGCAAATAAACCCAATTTGTGAGTATCTCCATCTATTGTAACACCCTGAATATTACTATCAACTCTTATTGCCTCAGCCAAAGGCTCAATAGCTAAAGCAAAAAGTAAAGGTGACAAAGGGCAACCCTGCCTAGTCCCATTGGATAACGAGAATGAGTCGGACAAAACTCCAGAGGCCAGCACTTTTGCAGTAGGCTTCTGATACAAAGCAAAAATAGCTTTTCTCAAAGCAGCTGGGAACCCAAACCGAATCAAAACATCTTCCAAATATCCCCAATGGACCCTATCAAATGCCTTTTCAGCATCGAGTGATAAAAATAAAGAGGGGTGTTTAGATTTTTGAATATATGAGATCAAATTAATAAAACGTCTCGTATTGTCTGTTGCTTGACGTCTGGGAATAAAACCTACTTGATCGTTATGAACAAGCAGAGGCAATAAACTTGAGATACGATTAGCTAATATTTTCGAGTATAATTTGGTGTCATTATTAATTAGAGAAATGGGCCTAAAATTGGAACACCTATCAGGTTCCTTCCCGGGTTTAGGTAAAGTAGAAATTTGGGCACAAAGGGATTCATCAGGAATATAGCCATTTTTCCAATATTCGTTAAACAATTTCGTTAAATGTGGCAATAAGATATTTTTAAATTTGTGATAGTATAGAGCAGAAAAACCATCAGGACCCGGTGCCTTACCAGATGGAGTATCTTTAATAGCTTGAAGCACCTCCTCCAAAGAAATGTCCGACTCAAGAAATTCAACATGAAAATCAGGGATTCTAGGGAGATTAGTTTTATCCAAAAATTCAGTTATTTTAGCAGAGGTTGGTTGCGTTTCCAGAGGGGAATCTTTAAGGTTATAAAGTGACTTATAATATGCAGCAAAAGAATTAGATATGTCCCTAGGATGTAAAATTTTCTGGCTAGAATCATCCAATATATAAGGTATTCTAGATTGTATAGTTTTTTGTTTTAATTTATTCGCTAATAAATTAGAGGCTTTATTACCCTTTGAGTAAAATGACATTTTTAAAGATCGTAAAGTTTTAGCACTCTTTTCCAAATTAAGTTTATCCAATTTTGTTTTCACGTCTTTAAGTAAAGCTGAAACAGAGAAAGAAGGGCCTAACTTATTTGCTAAATTTAAATTATATAATTCTTTCTCCAAAGTTTTAACATTTGCAGACGATGTTTTCCTAATATAAGAATTTCTCTGAATAAAATGTCCTCTTAACACAGCCTTATGAGCATTCCAAATAATAGAATATGGAATATCTTCAGTAATGTTTTCTTCAAAATATGAAGATAACGTTTTTTCAGCCAAGATTTTTTCATCTATGTTATTCAAAATGAAATCATTCAGTCTCCAAGGTCTATAAGGAACATGTGGTATTGTTTCATGAATACCCAAAGTAATAGGAGCATGATCTGACCATTTAAAATCTAAAATTTCAGCTTTCTCAATGAAAGCTAACATATTTTCAGGCACTAGAAAGCGATCGATACGAGAGTACATATTGTGGCCAGCTGAGTAAAAAGTATAATCTCTTTCATTAGGATGTAGGAGACGCCACACATCATAGTAACATTTGGATTGCAACAATTTGGAGCACCTCTTTGCAGTGGACATATAAGAATTTGAATTGGGAGAGGATCCCTCCCTCGAGACATCACTTTCAGGGTCCAATACGAAATTAGTATCACCACAAACAATCACTCTCCCCCTACATTCATCAAGAGCTGTTTGCATAACGTTTTTCAAATATTGAAATTGGGAACTCGTTGGAAAATAAACATTGAAAATTGAATAATCTACGTTATTCACTTTACCCACCCATAACACATATCTACCGTCAGGATCAATAATAGTTGTCAAAGTCTTGATAGCCAATGATTTGTTAAAAAAAATAGAAGTTCCCCTAGCCTTTGAAGAAAACTTAGAATGAAATTGAATGGGATAATACCTAGCAAAAATGTGGGGATTAAAATCATTTTTAAAGTGGGACTCCTGTATGCACAAAACATCTACATGCTTCTCCCTAGCCTCCTTCAACAACAGCCTTCTTTTATGAAAAGAGCCCAATCCCTTAACATTAAAGGACATTATTTTCAATACCATTGATTATAAGGAACATCAAAAATGAACACAAGACTGTAAATGGCTAAAACACAAAATAAAGGGATTGGGCCTAACACATCAAATTTTAAAAACATGAAAGGGTATTGTAAAGGAGGTACAAGCACGCGCAGCGAGAGAACCAAAAGAAACAAAATAAGAAGTATCACACAAGAGCTTCCATTGATTACAAATGGGTAGGGGAAGAACAACAAAACTAAAAAAGAAATGATTCCCTTCCTAATGGGGAACCAACTAAATTTGGAACAAATAAAATATAAACCAAAGATAAAAAAATAGGCCCAAAGAGAGGAGTAAAAAGAAATTAAAAATATACTCCTCTCCATTGATGGTAAAAAAAAAAAAGGCCTTACTGTTGGGGTGGTAGCGAGAGAACAGTGAGGACAGGGATAATGTAATAATTAATAACGTTGCATAAAAACGAATGAAAAAAATAAAAAATAAAAGAAATCTATTAAAGACCCACACATATAAGAAAAAAATAGAAACAAAAGAAAACAAATAAAAATGGAAATAAATAATAAAAAAGAAACATTATCAACAAGTAGCCAGTTCGAATTAAGACAGTTAAAAAAGACCTCAAAAATATATGGATAGTTTTAAAACAATAGCTGGGCGGTGTCCCTGTAGCAGTGTTTCTTAACAACATATCCATGCTCCTGCAGAGATACTGCAATGTTTATTTAACAAAGAAGTTCCGGTTGTTTACTCCTGAGAACAATAGAGGAATAGGGAAATTCCAGAGATTTGAAATAGGTGTGGCACGCCCAGTCAGAGCCATCAACTTGCAAAAAGAAAACAAAAAATAGAAAAACACGGAAAAAAAATCAATGTCTATATGTATAGAGCACATATCAATAAATCAAACCTATTACTCCGCAATAATGGCTTCTTCATCCAATATAGCTGCAGCTTCTGCAATTTTGGTATGCATTCTGCGATCAAATCTTTGTCCCTTAGATTCGTGACGTCTTGGCGAAAATATTTGTAAAAAATCCTTTCCCTCTTCCGGTGATGTTATAACATAGTTCTGACCATCATGCCTAAATAAAACTTTAACAGGGAATCCCCATCTGTATCGGATATTCAGAGCTTGTAATTCCCTTGTAAGAAATTGAAAATCTTTTCTTCGTGACATAGTGGAAGCAGAAAAATCTTGAAAGAATTTGAGGTTTGTATACTCCTCACAGAGATTAGCACCCGTTCTCACAGCAGTCAGGAACTCATCCTTAACATGGAAGAAATGTAATCGTGCTATAGTGTCCCTTGCAGCCTCCTTAGGAGCTCGGTTGGACTTCGGCAGCCGATGGCATCGGTCAATCAAAATCTCTGGTTCAGCACGATTTTTCAGAACTGAGCCAATAATTTTTTTAACATATGCGCCTAGATCTTGATTTTGTATGGATTCAGGTATATTTCTGATCCGTATATTATTGCGCCTACTACGATCTTCCAAATCAGCAATTTTTAGTTTACTTAGCTCGAGTTGGTGTTCAAGCAGATCCACACGCTTTTCTAACTCTAAATGTGAGTTCCTCTGCAGACCAAGAGCCTGTTCAGTACGATCCACACGAATGTCCAGTTCGTTTATATCCTTCTTAATAACGGAAATCTCTTTCATCAAATCATCACGAATCCCATTCCTGAGATCCGTAAGCAGCTTAATTAATCGAGGTTCCGTAACAGTCATACCTGATCTCTCAAACTCCTCACCCATCTTAGCCTGTTTCTTACGTGGGGACTCAGTGTCTTCAATCACGAGCTTTTCCACAGGTTTCGAGGCACCCGAAGTTTTGGTTGAAAACTTCTGCTTTTGCATCTTCCAATCAGTCCAATAGTAGTTCGATTCTGGAACGGGTCCACAGTTGAATGCTGTTTTTTTAATGAAAAAAGCCCAAATCCTCACAGAGCTCTTGCACTATGCTGCCATCTCACTCGATGGTCAAGCCACGCCCCCCGTAGCTTCCACATACTGCATCCCAAAACATTACTTTTATGTTGGTTGTTATTTGGGCTGCTGAAGGCATGATTTAAAGCAGTTTTGGTGAATTAGAAACAAAAAAAGTTTTTTTGCAAAAAAGTATGGTGCTAAGTGTTACTAGCTTCATGTTTTCATCCAAATACTGTATTGCTTGTAGCTTCCACATACTGCACCCCACAACATTACTTTTATGTTGGTTGTTATTTGGGCTGCTGAAGGCATGATTTAAAGCAGTTTTGGTGAATTAGAAACAAAAAAAGTTTTTTTGCAATAAAGTATGGTGCTAGGTGTAGATAGCTTCATGTTTTCATCCAAATACTGTATTGCTTGTAGCTTCCACATACTGCATCCCACAACATTACTTTTATGTTGGTTGTTATTTGGGCTGCTGAAGGCATGATTTAAAGCAGTTTTGGTGAATTAGAAACAAAAAAAGTTTTTTTGCAAAAAAGTATGGTGCTAGGTGTAGATAGCTTCATCATTTGAAAAGTAGATAGCTTCATGTTTTCATCCAAATACTGTATTGCTTGTAGCTTCCACATACTGCACCCCACAACATTACTTTTATGTTGGTTGTTATTTGGGCTGCTGAAGGCATGATTTAAAGCAGTTTTGGTGAATTAGAAACAAAAAAAGTTTTTTTGCAAAATAGTATGGTGCTAGGTGTAGATAGCTTCATGTTTTCATCCAAATACTGTATTGCGTGTAGCTTCCACATACTGCATCCCACAACATTACTTTTATGTTGGTTGTTATTTGGGCTGCTGAAGGCATGATTTAAAGCAGTTTTGGTGAATTAGAAACAAAAAAAGTTTTTTTGCAAAAGAGTATGGTGCTAGGTGTAACTAGCTTCATGTTTTCATCCAAATACTGTATTGCTTGTAGCTTCCACATACTGCACCCCACAACATTACTTTTATGTTGGTTGTTATTTGGGCTGCTGAAGGCATGATTTAAAGCAGTTTTGGTGAATTAGAAACAAAAAAAGTTTTTTTGCAAAAAAGTATGGTGCTAGGTGTAGATAGCTTCATCATTTGAAAAGTAGATAGCTTCATGTTTTCATCGAAATACTGTATTGCGTGTAGCTTCCACATACTGCATCCCACTACATTACTTTTATGTTGGTTGTTATTTGGGCTGCTGAAGGCATGATTTAAAGCAGTTTTGGTGAATTAGAAACAAAAAAAGTTTTTTTGCAAAAAAGTATGGTGCTAAGTGTAACTAGCTTCATGTTTTCATCCAAATACTGTATTGCTTGTAGCTTCCACATACTGCACCCCACAACATTACTTTTATGTTGGTTGTTATTTGGGCTGCTGAAGGCATGATTTAAAGCAGTTTTGGTGAATTAGAAACAAAAAAAGTTTTTTTGCAAAAAAGTATGGTGCTAAGTGTAACTAGCTTCATGTTTTCATCCAAATACTGTATTGCTTGTAGCTTCCACATACTGCACCCCACAACATTACTTTTATGTTGGTTGTTATTTGGGCTGCTGAAGGCATGATTTAAAGCAGTTTTGGTGAATTAGAAACAAAAAAAGTTTTTTTGCAAAAAAGTATGGTGCTAAGTGTTACTAGCTTCATGTTTTCATCCAAATACTGTATTGCTTGTAGCTTCCACATACTGCATCCCACAACATTACTTTTATGTTGGTTGTTATTTGGGCTGCTGAAGGCATGATTTAAAGCAGTTTTGGTGAATTAGAAACAAAAAAAGTTTTTTTGCAAAAAAGTATGGTGCTAAGTGTTACTAGCTTCATGTTTTCATCCAAATACTGTATTGCTTGTAGCTTCCACATACTGCACCCCACAACATTACTTTTATGTTGGTTGTTATTTGGGCTGCTGAAGGCATGATTTAAAGCAGTTTTGGTGAATTAGAAACAAAAAAAGTTTTTTTGCAAAAAAGTATGGTGCTAAGTGTTACTAGCTTCATGTTTTCATCCAAATACTGTATTGCTTGTAGCTTCCACATACTGCACCCCACAACATTACTTTTATGTTGGTTGTTATTTGGGCTGCTGAAGGCATGATTTAAAGCAGTTTTGGTGAATTAGAAACAAAAAAAGTTTTTTTGCAATAAAGTATGGTGCTAGGTGTAGATAGCTTCATGTTTTCATCCAAATACTGTATTGCTTGTAGCTTCCACATACTGCATCCCACAACATTACTTTTATGTTGGTTGTTATTTGGGCTGCTGAAGGCATGATTTAAAGCAGTTTTGGTGAATTAGAAACAAAAAAAGTTTTTTTGCAAAAAAGTATGGTGCTAGGTGTAGATAGCTTCATCATTTGAAAAGTAGATAGCTTCATGTTTTCATCCAAATACTGTATTGCTTGTAGCTTCCACATACTGCACCCCACAACATTACTTTTATGTTGGTTGTTATTTGGGCTGCTGAAGGCATGATTTAAAGCAGTTTTGGTGAATTAGAAACAAAAAAAGTTTTTTTGCAAAATAGTATGGTGCTAGGTGTAGATAGCTTCATGTTTTCATCCAAATACTGTATTGCGTGTAGCTTCCACATACTGCATCCCACAACATTACTTTTATGTTGGTTGTTATTTGGGCTGCTGAAGGCATGATTTAAAGCAGTTTTGGTGAATTAGAAACAAAAAAAGTTTTTTTGCAAAAGAGTATGGTGCTAGGTGTAACTAGCTTCATGTTTTCATCCAAATACTGTATTGCTTGTAGCTTCCACATACTGCACCCCACAACATTACTTTTATGTTGGTTGTTATTTGGGCTGCTGAAGGCATGATTTAAAGCAGTTTTGGTGAATTAGAAACAAAAAAAGTTTTTTTGCAAAAAAGTATGGTGCTAAGTGTAACTAGCTTCATGTTTTCATCCAAATACTGTATTGCTTGTAGCTTCCACATACTGCACCCCACAACATTACTTTTATGTTGGTTGTTATTTGGGCTGCTGAAGGCATGATTTAAAGCAGTTTTGGTGAATTAGAAACAAAAAAAGTTTTTTTGCAAAAAAGTATGGTGCTAGGTGTAACTAGCTTCATGTTTTCATCCAAATACTGTATTGCTTGTAGCTTCCACATACTGCACCCCACAACATTACTTTTATGTTGGTTGTTATTTGGGCTGCTGAAGGCATGATTTAAAGCAGTTTTGGTGCATTAGAAACAAAAAAAGTTTTTTTGCAAAAAGTATGGTGCTAGGTGTAGATAGCTTCATGTTTTCATCCAAATACTGTATTGCTTGTAGCTTCCACATACTGCATCCCACAACATTACTTTTATGTTGGTTGTTATTTGGGCTGCTGAAGGCATGATTTAAAGCAGTTTTGGTGAATAAGAAACAAATAAAGTTTTTTTGCAAAAAAGTATGGTGCTAGGTGTAGATAGCTTCATGTTTTCATCCAAATACTGTATTGCGTGTAGCTTCCACATACTGCACCCCACAACATTACTTTTATGTTGGTTGTTATTTGGGCTGCTGAAGGCATGATTTAAAGCAGTTTTGGTGAATTAGAAACAAAAAAAGTTTTTTTGCAAAAAAGTATGGTGCTAAGTGTTACTAGCTTCATGTTTTCATCCAAATACTGTATTGCTTGTAGCTTCCACATACTGCACCCCACAACATTACTTTTATGTTGGTTGTTATTTGGGCTGCTGAAGGCATGATTTAAAGCAGTTTTGGTGAATTAGAAACAAAAAAAAAAAGTTTTTTTGCAAAAAAGTATGGTGCTAGGTGTAGATAGTTCATGTTTTCATCCAAATACTGTATTGCGTGTAGCTTCCACATACTGCATCCCACAACATTACTTTTATGTTGGTTGTTATTTGGGCTGCTGAAGGCATGATTTAAAGCAGTTTTGGTGAATTAGAAACAAAAACAAGTTTTTTTGCAAAAAAGTATGGTGCTAAGTGTAACTAGCTTCATGTTTTCATCCAAATACTGTATTGCTTGTAGCTTCCACATACTGCACCCCACAACATTACTTTTATGTTGGTTGTTATTTGGGCTGCTGAAGGCATGATTTAAAGCAGTTTTGGTGAATTAGAAACAAAAAAAGTTTTTTTGCAAAAAAGTATGGTGCTAGGTGTAGATAGCTTCATGTTTTCATCCAAATACTGTATTGCTTGTAGCTTCCACATACTGCATCCCACAACATTACTTTTATGTTGGTTGTTATTTGGGCTGCTGAAGGCATGATTTAAAGCAGTTTTGGTGAATAAGAAACAAAAAAAGTTTTTTTGCAAAAAAGTATGGTGCTAGGTGTAGATAGCTTCATCATTTGAAAAGTAGATAGCTTCATGTTTTCATCCAAATACTGTATTGCTTGTAGCTTCCACATACTGCACCCCACAACATTACTTTAATGTTGGTTGTTATTTGGGCTGCTGAAGGCATGATTTAAAGCAGTTTTGGTGAATTAGAAACAAAAAAAGTTTTTTTGCAAAAAAGTATGGTGCTAGGTGTAGATAGCTTCATGTTTTCATCCAAATACTGTATTGCTTGTAGCTTCCACATACTGCACCCCACAACATTACTTTAATGTTGGTTGTTATTTGGGCTGCTAAAGGCATGATTTAAAGCAGTTTTGGTGAATTAGAAACAAAAAAAGTTTTTTTGCAAAAAAGTATGGTGCTAAGTGTAACTAGCTTCATGTTTTCATCCAAATACTGTATTGCTTGTAGCTTCCACATACTGCACCCCACAACATTACTTTTATGTTGGTTGTTATTTGGGCTGCTGAAGGCATGATTTAAAGCAGTTTTGGTGAATTAGAAACAAAAAAAGTTTTTTTGCAAAAAAGTATGGTGCTAGGTGTAGATAGCTTCATGTTTTCATCCAAATACTGTATTGCTTGTAGCTTCCACATACTGCATCCCACAACATTACTTTTATGTTGGTTGTTATTTGGGCTGCTGAAGGCATGATTTAAAGCAGATTTGGTGAATAAGAAACAAAAAAAGTTTTTTTGCAAAAAAGTATGGTGCTAGGTGTAGATAGCTTCATCATTTGAAAAGTAGATAGCTTCATGTTTTCATCCAAATACTGTATTGCTTGTAGCTTCCACATACTGCACCCCACAACATTACTTTAATGTTGGTTGTTATTTGGGCTGCTGAAGGCATGATTTAAAGCAGTTTTGGTGAATTAGAAACAAAAAAAGTTTTTTTGCAAAAAAGTATGGTGCTAGGTGTAGATAGCTTCATGTTTTCATCCAAATACTGTATTGCGTGTAGCTTCCACATACTGCATCCCAAAACATTACTTTTATGTTGGTTGTTATTTGGGCTGCTGAAGGCATGATTTAAAGCAGTTTTGGTGAATTAGAAACAAAAAAAGTTTTTTTGCAAAAAAGTATGGTGCTAAGTGTTACTAGCTTCATGTTTTCATCCAAATACTGTATTGCTTGTAGCTTCCACATACTGCACCCCACAACATTACTTTTATGTTGGTTGTTATTTGGGCTGCTGAAGGCATGATTTAAAGCAGTTTTGGTGAATTAGAAACAAAAAAAGTTTTTTTGCAATAAAGTATGGTGCTAGGTGTAGATAGCTTCATGTTTTCATCCAAATACTGTATTGCGTGTAGCTTCCACATACTGCACCCCACAACATTACTTTTATGTTGGTTGTTATTTGGGCTGCTGAAGGCATGATTTAAAGCAGTTTTGGTGAATTAGAAACAAAAAAAGTTTTTTTGCAAAAAAGTATGGTGCTAGGTGTAGATAGCTTCATCATTTGAAAAGTAGATAGCTTCATGTTTTCATCCAAATACTGTATTGCTTGTAGCTTCCACATACTGCACCCCACAACATTACTTTAATGTTGGTTGTTATTTGGGCAGCTAAAGGCATGATTTAAAGCAGTTTTGGTGAATTAGAAACAAAAAAAGTTTTTTTGCAAAAAAGTATGGTGCTAAGTGTAACAAGCTTCATGTTTTCATCCAAATACTGTATTGCTTGTAGCTTCCACATACTGCACCCCACAACATTACTTTTATGTTGGTTGTTATTTGGGCTGCTGAAGGCATGATTTAAAGCAGTTTTGGTGAATTAGAAACAAAAAAAGTTTTTTTGCAAAAAAGTATGGTGCTAAGTGTAACTAGCTTCATGTTTTCATCGAAATACTGTATTGCGTGTAGCTTCCACATACTGCATCCCACTACATTACTTTTATGTTGGTTGTTATTTGGGCTGCTGAAGGCATGATTTAAAGCAGTTTTGGTGAATTAGAAACAAAAAAAGTTTTTTTGCAAAAAAGTATGGTGCTAAGTGTAACTAGCTTCATGTTTTCATCCAAATACTGTATTGCTTGTAGCTTCCACATACTGCACCCCACAACATTACTTTTATGTTGGTTGTTATTTGGGCTGCTGAAGGCATGATTTAAAGCAGTTTTGGTGAATTAGAAACAAAAAAAGTTTTTTTGCAAAAAAGTATGGTGCTAAGTGTTACTAGCTTCATGTTTTCATCCAAATACTGTATTGCTTGTAGCTTCCACATACTGCATCCCACAACATTACTTTTATGTTGGTTGTTATTTGGGCTGCTGAAGGCATGATTTAAAGCAGTTTTGGTGAATTAGAAACAAAAAAAGTTTTTTTGCAAAAAAGTATGGTGCTAGGTGTAGATAGCTTCATGTTTTCATCCAAATACTGTATTGCTTGTAGCTTCCACATACTGCATCCCACAACATTACTTTTATGTTGGTTGTTATTTGGGCTGCTGAAGGCATGATTTAAAGCAGTTTTGGTGAATTAGAAACAAAAAAGTTTTTTTGCAAAAAAAGTATGGTGCTAGGTGTAGATAGCTTCATCATTTGAAAAGTAGATAGCTTCATGTTTTCATCCAAATACTGTATTGCTTGTAGCTTCCACATACTGCACCCCACAACATTACTTTAATGTTGGTTGTTATTTGGGCTGCTGAAGGCATGATTTAAAGCAGTTTTGGTGAATTAGAAACAAAAAAAGTTTTTTTGCAAAAAAGTATGGTGCTAGGTGTAGATAGCTTCATCATTTGAAAAGTAGATAGCTTCATGTTTTCATCCAAATACTGTATTGCTTGTAGCTTCCACATACTGCACCCCACAACATTACTTTAATGTTGGTTGTTATTTGGGCTGCTGAAGGCATGATTTAAAGCAGTTTTGGTGAATTAGAAACAAAAAAAGTTTTTTTGCAAAAAAGTATGGTGCTAAGTGTAACTAGCTTCATGTTTTCATCCAAATACTGTATTGCTTGTAGCTTCCACATACTGCACCCCACAACATTACTTTTATGTTGGTTGTTATTTGGGCTGCTGAAGGCATGATTTAAAGCAGTTTTGGTGAATTAGAAACAAAACAAGTTTTTTTGCAAAAAAGTATGGTGCTAGGTGTAGATAGCTTCATGTTTTCATCCAAATACTGTATTGCGTGTAGCTTCCACATACTGCATCCCAAAACATTACTTTTATGTTGGTTGTTATTTGGGCTGCTGAAGGCATGATTTAAAGCAGTTTTGGTGAATTAGAAACAAAAAAAGTTTTTTTGCAAAAAAGTATGGTGCTAGGTGTAGATAGCTTCATCATTTGAAAAGTAGATAGCTTCATGTTTTCATCCAAATACTGTATTGCTTGTAGCTTCCACATACTGCACCCCACAACATTACTTTAATGTTGGTTGTTATTTGGGCAGCTAAAGGCATGATTTAAAGCAGTTTTGGTGAATTAGAAACAAAAAAAGTTTTTTTGCAAAAAAGTATGGTGCTAAGTGTAACTAGCTTCATGTTTTCATCCAAATACTGTATTGCTTGTACCTTCCACATACTGCACCCCACAACATTACTTTTATGTTGGTTGTTATTTGGGCTGCTAAAGGCATGATTTAAAGCAGTTTTGGTGAATTAGAAACAAAAAAAGTTTTTTTGCAAAAAAGTATGGTGCTAAGTGTTACTAGCTTCATGTTTTCATCCAAATACTGTATTGCTTGTAGCTTCCACATACTGCACCCCACAACATTACTTTTATGTTGGTTGTTATTTGGGCTGCTGAAGGCATGATTTAAAGCAGTTTTGGTGAATTAGAAACAAAAAAAGTTTTTTTGCAAAAAAGTATGGTGCTAAGTGTTACTAGCTTCATGTTTTCATCCAAATACTGTATTGCTTGTAGCTTCCACATACTGCACCCCACAACATTACTTTTATGTTGGTTGTTATTTGGGCTGCTGAAGGCATGATTTAAAGCAGTTTTGGTGAATTAGAAACAAAAAAAGTTTTTTTGCAAAAAAGTATGGTGCTAGGTGTAGATAGCTTCATGTTTTCATCCAAATACTGTATTGCGTGTAGCTTCCACATACTGCACCCCACAACATTACTTTTATGTTGGTTGTTATTTGGGCTGCTGAAGGCATGATTTAAAGCAGTTTTGGTGAATTAGAAACAAAAAAAGTTTTTTTGCAAAAAAGTATGGTGCTAAGTGTTACTAGCTTCATGTTTTCATCCAAATACTGTATTGCTTGTAGCTTCCACATACTGCACCCCACAACATTACTTTTATGTTGGTTGTTATTTGGGCTGCTGAAGGCATGATTTAAAGCAGTTTTGGTGAATTAGAAACAAAAAAAGTTTTTTTGCAAAAAAGTATGGTGCTAAGTGTTACTAGCTTCATGTTTTCATCCAAATACTGTATTGCTTGTAGCTTCCACATACTGCACCCCACAACATTACTTTTATGTTGGTTGTTATTTGGGCTGCTGAAGGCATGATTTAAATCAGTTTTGGTGAATTAGAAACAAAAAAAGTTTTTTTGCAAAAAGGTATGGTGCTAAGTGTTACTAGCTTCATGTTTTCATCCAAATACTGTATTGCTTGTAGCTTCCACATACTGCACCCCACAACATTACTTTAATGTTGGTTGTTATTTGGGCAGCTAAAGGCATGATTTAAAGCAGTTTTGGTGAATTAGAAACAAAAAAAGTTTTTTTGCAAAAAAGTATGGTGCTAAGTGTAACTAGCTTCATGTTTTCATCCAAATACTGTATTGCTTGTAGCTTCCACATACTGCACCCCACAACATTACTTTTATGTTGGTTGTTATTTGGGCTGCTGAAGGCATGATTTAAAGCAGTTTTGGTGAATTAGAAACAAAAAAAGTTTTTTGGCAAAAAAGTATGGTGCTATGTGTAGATAGCTTCATGTTTTCAGCCAAATACTGTATTGCGTGTAGCTTCCACATACTGCACCCCACAACATTACTTTTATGTTGGTTGTTATTTGGGCTGCTGAAGGCATGATTTAAAGCAGTTTTGGTGAATTAGAAACAAAAAAAGTTTTTTGGCAAAAAAGTATGGTGCTAAGTGTTACTAGCTTCATGTTTTCATCCAAATACTGTATTGCTTGTAGCTTCCACATACTGCACCCCACAACATTACTTTTATGTTGGTTGTTATTTGGGCTGCTGAAGGCATGATTTAAAGCAGTTTTGGTGAATTAGAAACAAAAAAAGTTTTTTTGCAAAAAAGTATGGTGCTAAGTGTAACTAGCTTCATGTTTTCATCCAAATACTGTATTGCTTGTAGCTTCCACATACTGCACCCCACAACATTACTTTTATGTTGGTTGTTATTTGGGCTGCTGAAGGCATGATTTAAAGCAGTTTTGGTGAATTAGAAACAAAAAAAGTTTTTTTTGCAAAAAAGTATGGTGCTAGGTGTAGATAGCTTCATCATTTGAAAAGTAGATAGCTTCATGTTTTCATCCAAATACTGTATTGCTTGTAGCTTCCACATACTGCATCCCACAACATTACTTTTATGTTGGTTGTTATTTGGGCTGCTGAAGGCATGATTTAAAGCAGTTTTGGTGAATAAGAAACAAATAAAGTTTTTTTGCAAAAAAGTATGGTGCTAGGTGTAGATAGCTTCATGTTTTCATCCAAAGTATTGCGTGTAGCTTCCACATACTGCACCCCACAACATTACTTTTATGTTGGTTGTTATTTGGGCTGCTAAAGGCATGATTTAAAGCAGTTTTGGTGAATTAGAAACAAAAAAAGTTTTTTTTGCAAAAAAGTATGGTGCTAAGTGTAACTAGCTTCATGTTTTCATCCAAATACTGTATTGCTTGTAGCTTCCACATACTGCACCCCACAACATTACTTTTATGTTGGTTGTTATTTGGGCTGCTGAAGGCATGATTTAAAGCAGTTTTGGTGAATTAGAAACAAAAAAAGTTTTTTTGCAAAAAAGTATGGTGCTAGGTGTAGATAGCTTCATCATTTGAAAAGTAGATAGCTTCATGTTTTCATCCAAATACTGTATTGCTTGTAGCTTCCACATACTGCACCCCACAACATTACTTTAATGTTGGTTGTTATTTGGGCTGCTGAAGGCATGATTTAAAGCAGTTTTGGTGAATTAGAAACAAAAAAAGTTTTTTTGCAAAAAAGTATGGTGCTAGGTGTAGATAGCTTCATCATTTGAAAAGTAGATAGCTTCATGTTTTCATCCAAATACTGTATTGCTTGTAGCTTCCACATACTGCACCCCACAACATTACTTTTATGTTGGTTGTTATTTGGGCTGCTGAAGGCATGATTTAAAGCAGTTTTGGTGAATTAGAAACAAAAAAAGTTTTTTTGCAAAAAAGTATGGTGCTAGGTGTAGATAGCTTCATGTTTTCTTCCAAATACTGTATTGCTTGTAGCTTCCACATACTGCATCCCACAACATTACTTTTATGTTGGTTGTTATTTGGGCTGCTGAAGGCATGATTTAAAGCAGTTTTGGTGAATTAGAAACAAACAAAGTTTTTTTGCAAAAAAGTATGGTGCTAAGTGTAACTAGCTTCATGTTTTCATCCAAATACTGTATTGCTTGTACCTTCCACATACTGCACCCCACAACATTACTTTTATGTTGGTTGTTATTTGGGCTGCTAAAGGCATGATTTAAAGCAGTTTTGGTGAATTAGAAACAAAAAAAGTTTTTTTGCAAAAAAGTATGGTGCTAAGTGTTACTAGCTTGATGTTTTCATCCAAATACTGTATTGCTTGTAGCTTCCACATACTGCACCCCACAACATTACTTTTATGTTGGTTGTTATTTGGGCTGCTGAAGGCATGATTTAAAGCAGTTTTGGTGAATTAGAAACAAAAAAAGTTTTTTTGCAAAAAAGTATGGTGCTAAGTGTTACTAGCTTCATGTTTTCATCCAAATACTGTATTGCTTGTAGCTTCCACATACTGCACCCCACAACATTACTTTTATGTTGGTTGTTATTTGGGCTGCTGAAGGCATGATTTAAAGCAGTTTTGGTGAATTAGAAACAAAAAAAGTTTTTTTGCAAAAAAGTATGGTGCTAGGTGTAACTAGCTTCATGTTTTCATCCAAATACTGTATTGCTTGTAGCTTCCACATACTGCACCCCACAACATTACTTTTATGTTGGTTGTTAATTGGGCTGCTGAAGGCATGATTTAAAGCAGTTTTGGTGAATTAGAAACAAAAAAAGTTTTTTTGCAAAAAAGTATGGTGCTAAGTGCTTTATGTTTTCATCCAAATACTGTATTGCTTGTAGCTTCCACATACTGCACCCCACAACATTACTTTTATGTTGGTTGTTATTTGTGCTGCTGAAGGCATGATTTAAAGCAGTTTTAGTGAATTAGAAACAAAAAAAGTTTTTTTGCAAAAAAGTATGGTGCTAAGTGATACTAGCTTTATGTTTTCATCCAAATACTGTATTGCTTGTAGCTTTCACATACTGCACCCCACAACATTACTTTTATGTTGGTTGTTATTTGGGCTGCTGAAGGCATGATTTCAAGCAGTTTTGGTTAATTAGAAACAAAAAAAGTTTTTTTGCAAAAAAGTATGGTGCTAGGTGTAGATAGCTTCATGTTTTCATCCAAATACTGTATTGCTTGTAGCTTCCACATACTGCACCCCACAACATTACTTTTATGTTGGTTGTTATTTGGGCTGCTGAAGGCATGATTTAAAGCAGTTTTGGTGAATTAGAAACAAAAAAAGTTTTTTTGCAAAAAAGTATGGTGCTAAGTGTAACTAGCTTCATGTTTTCATCCAAATACTGTATTGCTTGTAGCTTCCACATACTGCACCCCACAACATTACTTTAATGTTGGTTGTTATTTGGGCTGCTAAAGGAATGATTTAAAGCAGTTTTGGTGAATTAGAAACAAAAAAAGTTTTTTTGCAAAAAAGTATGGTGCTAAGTGTAACTAGCTTCATATTTTCATCCAAATACTGTATTGCTTGTAGCTTCCACATACTGCACCCCACAACATTACTTTTATGTTGGTTGTTATTTGGGCTGCTGAAGGCATGATTTAAAGCAGTTTTGGTGAATTAGAAACACAAAAAGTTTTTTTGCAAAAAAGTATGGTGCTAAGTGTAACTAGCTTCATGTTTTCATCCAAATACTGTATTGCTTGTAGCTTCCACATACTGCACCCCACAACATTACTTTTATGTTGGTTTTGGTGAATTAGCAGTTTTGGTGAATTAGAAACAAAAAAAGTTTTTTTGCAAAAAAGTATGGTGCTAAGTGTAGATAGCTTCATCATTTGAAAAGTAGATAGCTTCATGTTTTCATCCAAATACTGTATTGCTTGTAGCTTCCACATACTGCACCCCACAACATTACTTTTATGTTGGTTGTTATTTGGGCTGCTGAAGGCATGATTTAAAGCAGTTTTGGTGAATTAGAAACAAAAAAAGTTTTTTTGCAAAAAACTATGGTGCTAAGTGTTACTAGCTTCATGTTTTCATCCAAATACTGTATTGCTTGTAGCTTCCACATACTGCACCCCACAACATTACTTTTATGTTGGTTGTTATTTGGGCTGCTGAATGCATGATTTAAAGCAGTTTTGGTGAATTAGAAACAAAAAAAGTTTTTTTGCAAAATAGTATGGTGCTAGGTGTAGATAGCTTCATGTTTTCATCCAAATAATGTATTGCGTGTAGATTCCACATACTGCATCCCACAACATTACTTTTAGGTTGGTTGTTATTTGGGCTGCTGAAGGCATGATTTAAAGCAGTTTTGGTGAATTAGAAACAAAAAAGTTTTTTTGCAAAAAAGTATGGTGCTAAGTGTAACTAGCTTCATGTTTTCATCCAAATACTGTATTGCTTGTAGCTTCCACATACTGCACCCCACAACATTACTTTTATGTTGGTTGTTATTTGGGCTGCTAAAGGCATGATTTAAAGCAGTTTTGGTGAATTAGAAACAAAAAAAGTTTTTTTGCAAAAAAGTATGGTGCTAAGTGTTACTAGCTTCATGTTTTCATCCAAATACTGTATTGCTTGTAGCTTCCACATACTGCACCCCACAACATTACTTTTATGTTGGTTGTTATTTGGGCTGCTGAAGGCATGATTTAAAGCAGTTTTGGTGAATTAGAAACAAAAAAAGTTTTTTTGCAAAAACGTATGGTGCTAGGTGTAGATAGCTTCATGTTTTCATCCAAATACTGTATTGCTTGTAGCTTCCACATACTGCATCCCACAACATTACTTTTATGTTGGTTGTTATTTGGGCTGCTGAAGGCATGATTTAAAGCAGTTTTGGTGAATTAGAAACAAAAAAAGTTTTTTTGCAAAAAGTATGGTGCTAGGTGTAACTAGCTTCTAGTTTTCATCCAAATACTGTTTTGCTTGTAGCTTCCAAATACTGCGCCCCACAACATTACTTTTATGTTGGTTGTTATTTGGGCTGCTGAAGGCATGATTTAAAGCAGTTTTGGTGAATAAGAAACAAAAAAAGTTTTTTTGCAAAAAAGTATGGTGCTAAGTGTTACTAGCTTCATGTTTTCATCCAAATACTGTTTTGCTTGTAGCTTCCACATACTGCACCCCACAACATTACTTTTATGTTGGTTGTTATTTGGGCTGCTGAAGGCATGATGTAAAGCAGTTTTGGTGAATTAGAAACAAAAAAAGTTTTTTTGCAAAAACGTATGGTGCTAGGTGTAGATAGCTTCATGTTTTCATCCAAATACTGTATTGCTTGTAGCTTCCACATACTGCATCCCACAACATTACTTTTATGTTGGTTGTTATTTGGGCTGCTGAAGGCATGATTTAAAGCAGTTTTGGTGAATTAGAAACAAAAAAAGTTTTTTTGCAAAAAAGTATGGTGCTAGGTGTAGATAGCTTCATCATTTGAAAAGTAGATAGCTTCATGTTTTCATCCAAATACTGTATTGCTTGTAGCTTCCACATACTGCACCCCACAACATTACTTTAATGTTGGTTGTTATTTGGGCAGCTAAAGGCATGATTTAAAGCAATTTTGGTGAATTAGAAACAAAAAAAGTTTTTTTGCAAAAAAGTATGGTGCTAAGTGTAACAAGCTTCATGTTTTCATCCAAATACTGTATTGCTTGTAGCTTCCACATACTGCACCCCACAACATTACTTTTATGTTGGTTGTTATTTGGGCTGCTGAAGGCATGATTTAAAGCAGTTTTGGTGAATTAGAAACAAAAAAAGTTTTTTTGCAAAAAAGTATGGTGCTAAGTGTAACTAGCTTCATGTTTTCATACAAATACTGTATTGCTTGTAGCTTCCACATACTGCACCCCACAACATTACTTTTATGTTGGTTGTTATTTGGGCTGCTGAAGGCATGATTTAAAGCAGTTTTGGTGAATTAGAAACAAAAAAAAGTTTTTTTGCAAAAAAGTATGGTGCTTAGTGTTACTAGCTTCATGTTTTCATCCAAATACTGTATTGCTTGTAGCTTCCACATACTGCACCCCACAACATTACTTTTATGTTGGTTGTTATTTGGGCTGCTGAAGGCATGATTTAAAGCAGTTTTGGTGAATTAGAAACAAAAAAAGTTTTTTTGCAAAAAAGTATGGTGCTAAGTGTAACTAGCTTCATGTTTTCATCTAAATACTGTATTGCTTGTAGCTTCCACATACTGCATCCCACAACATTACTTTTATGTTGGTTGTTATTTGGGCTGCTGAAGGCATGATTTAAAGCAGTTTTGGTGAATTAGAAACAAAAAAAGTTTTTTTGCAAAATAGTATGGTGCTAGGTGTAGATAGCTTCATGTTTTCATCCAAATACTGTATTGCTTGTAGCTTCCACATACTGCATCCCACAACATTACTTTTATGTTGGTTGTTATTTGGGCTGCTGAAGGCATGATTTAAAGCAGTTTTGGTGAATTAGAAACAAAAAAAGTTTTTTTGCAAAAAAGTATGGTGCTAGGTGTAGATAGCTTCATGTTTTCATCCAAATACTGTATTGCTTGTAGATTCCACATACTGCACCCCACAACATTACTTTTATGTTGGTTGTTATTTGGCCTGCTGAAGGCATGATTTAAAGCAGTTTTGGTGAATTAGAAACAAAAAAAGTTTTTTTGCAAAAAAGTATGGTGCTAAGTGTTACTAGCTTCATGTTTTCATCCAAATACTGTATTGCTTGTAGCTTCCACATACTGCACCCCACAACATTACTTTTATGTTGGTTGTTATTTGGGCTGCTGAAGGCATGATTTAAAGCAGTTTTGGTGAATAAGAAACAAATAAAGTTTTTTTGCAAAAAAGTATGGTGCTAGGTGTAGATAGCTTCATGTTTTCATCCAAATACTGTATTGCTTGTAGCTTCCACATACTGCATCCCACAACATTACTTTTATGTTGGTTGTTATTTGGGCTGCTGAAGGCATGATTTAAAGCAGTTTTGGTGAATTAGAAACAAAAAAAGTTTTTTTGCAAAAAAGTATGGTGCTAGGTGTAGATAGCTTCATGTTTTCATCCAAATACTGTATTGCTTGTAGCTTCCACATACTGCACCCCACAACATTACTTTAATGTTGGTTGTTATTTGGGCAGCTAAAGGCATGATTTAAAGCAGTTTTGGTGAATTAGAAACAAAAAAAGTTTTTTTGCAAAAAAGTATGGTGCTAAGTGTAACTAGCTTCATGTTTTCATCCAAATACTGTATTGCTTGTAGCTTCCACATACTGCACCCCACAACATTACTTTTATGTTGGTTGTTATTTGGGCTGCTGAAGGCATGATTTAAAGCAGTTTTGGTGAATTAGAAACAAAAAAAGTTTTTTTGCAAAAGAGTATGGTGCTAGGTGTAACTAGCTTCATGTTTTCATCCAAATACTGTATTGCTTGTAGCTTCCACATACTGCACCCCACAACATTACTTTTATGTTGGTTGTTATTTGGGCTGCTGAAGGCATGATTTAAAGCAGTTTTGGTGAATTAGAAACAAAAAAAGTTTTTTTGCAAAAAAGTATGGTGCTAGGTGTAGATAGCTTCATGTTTTCATCCAAATACTGTATTGCTTGTAGCTTCCACATACTGCATCTCACAACATTACTTTTATGTTGGTTGTTATTTGGGCTGCTGAAGGCATGATTTAAAGCAGTTTTGGTGAATTAGAAACAAAAAAAGTTTTTTTGCAAAACAGTATGGTGCTAGGTGTAGATAGCTTCATCATTTGAAAAGTAGATAGCTTCATGTTTTCATCCAAATACTGTATTGCTTGTAGCTTCCACATACTGCACCCCACAACATTACTTTAATGTTGGTTGTTATTTGGGCTGCTAAAGGCATGATTTAAAGCAGTTTTGGTGAATTAGAAACAAAAAAAGTTTTTTTGCAAAAAAGTATGGTGCTAGGTGTAGATAGCTTCATGTTTTCATCCAAATACTGTATTGCGTGTAGCTTCCACATACTGCATCCCACAACATTACTTTTATGTTGGTTGTTATTTGGGCTGCTGAAGGCATGATTTAAAGCAGTTTTGGTGAATTAGAAACAAAAAAAGTTTTTTTGCAAAAAAGTATGGTGCTAGGTGTAGATAGCTTCATCATTTGAAAAGTAGATAGCTTCATGTTTTCATCCAAATACTGTATTGCTTGTAGCTTCCACATACTGCACCCCACAACATTACTTTAACGTTGGTTGTTATTTGGGCTGCTAAAGGCATGATTTAAAGCAGTTTTGGTGAATTAGAAACAAAAAAAGTTTTTTGCAAAAAAGTATGGTGCTAAGTGTAACTAGCTTCATGTTTTCATCCAAATACTGTATTGCTTGTAGCTTCCACATACTGCACCCCACAACATTACTTTTATGTTGGTTGTTATTTGGGCTGCTGAAGGCATGATTTAAAGCAGTTTTGGTGAATTAGAAATAAAAAAAGTTTTTTTGCTAAAAAGTATGGTGCTAGGTGTAGATAGCTTCATGTTTTCATCCAAATACTGTATTGCGTGTAGCTTCCACATACTGCATCCCACAACATTATTTCTATGTTGGTTGTTATTTGGGCTGCTGAAGGCATGATTTAAAGCAGTTTTGGTGAATTAGAAACAAAAAAAGTTTTTTTGCTAAAAAGTATGGTGCTAGGTGTAGATAGCTTCATGTTTTCATCCAAATACTGTATTGCGTGTAGCTTCCACATACTGCATCCCACAACATTACTTTTATGTTGGTTGTTATTTGGGCTGCTGAAGCATGATTTAAAGCAGTTTTGGTGAATTAGAAACAAAAAAAGTTTTTTTGCAAAAAAGTATGGTGCTAGGTGTAGATAGCTTCATCATTTGAAAAGTAGATAGCTTCATGTTTTCATCCAAATACTGTATTGCGTGTAGCTTCCACATACTGCATCCCACAACATTACTTTTATGTTGGTTGTCATTTGGGCTGCTGAAGGCATGATTTAAAGCAGTTTTGGTGAATTAGAAACAAAAAAGTTTTTTTCCAAAAAAGTATGGTGCTAGGTGTAGATAGCTTCATGTTTTCATCCAAATACTGTATTGCGTGTAGCTTCCACATACTACATCCCACAACATTACTTTTATGTTGGTTGTTATTTGGGCTGCTGAAGGCATGATTTAAAGCAGTTTTGGTGAATTAGAAACAAAAAAAGTTTTTTTGCAAAAAAGTATGGTGCTAGGTGTAGATAGCTTCATGTTTTCATCCAAATACTGTATTGCGTGTAGCTTCCACATACTGCATCCCACAACATTACTTTTATGTTGGTTGTTATTTGGGCTGTTGATGGCATGATTTAAAGCAGTTTTGGTGAATTAGAAACAAAATAAGTTTTTTTGCAAAAAAGTATGGTGCTAGGTGTAGATAGCTTCATGTTTTCATCCAAATACTGTATTGCGTGTAGCTTCCACATACTGCATCCCACAACATTACTTTTATGTTGGTTGTTATTTGGGCTGCTAAAGGCATGATTTAAAGCAGTTTTGGTGAATTAGAAACAAAAAAAGTTTTTTTGCAAAAAAGTATGGTGCTAAGTGTAACTAGCTTCATGTTTTCATCCAAATACTGTATTGCTTGTAGCTTCCACATACTGCACCCCACAACATTACTTTTATGTTGGTTGTTATTTGGGCTGCTGAAGGCATGATTTAAAGCAGTTTTGGTGAATTAGAAACAAAAAAAGTTTTTTTGCAAAAAAGTATGGTGCTAGGTGTAGATAGCTTCATGTTTTCATCCAAATACTGTATTGCGTGTAGCTTCCACATACTGCATCCCACAACATTACTTTTATGTTGGTTGTTATTTGGGCTGCTGAAGGCATGATTTAAAGCAGTTTTGGTGAATTAGAAACAAAAAAAGTTTTTTTGCAAAAAAGTATGGTGCTAGGTGTAGATAGCTTCATGTTTTCATCCAAATACTGTATTGCGTGTAGCTTCCACATACTGCATCCCACAACATTACTTTTATGTTGGTTGTTATTTGGGCTGCTGAAGGCATGATTTAAAGCAGTTTTGGTGAATTAGAAACAAAATAAGTTTTTTTGCAAAAAAGTATGGTGCTAGGCAGGCCCGGACTGGCCATCGGGCACACCGGGCATTTGCCCGGTGGGCCGGGCCGCGGCAGGGCCGGATGGATTTAGGGGCTGATGGAGCTGCAGCTCCAGGCCCCTACCTTAAAATAGGCCCAGTCAGGACCGGACTGACTGGGCCTCTACGGCCGTCTATAACGCAGGGCAAAAGGGGCACTTGCCCCTTAACCCTGCAGCAGCTGCGACCGGGCCCGCCACCCTAGGGGGCCCGTGCAACCCCCACGATTAATTCCGCGGGGGCCCGCTACTTACTGGCTAGCCGAGGATGCCGGGGACGCAGGAATCCAAAAGAATCACGTGACGTACGTGACGTACGTCACATGACCCTGCTGCGCATCTGCTTCCTCCTGTGCAGAAGAACAGGTTGGTCTGCGAGCGCCGAGCAGAACATACTCTTTAAATCTTCAGTTGTTCAGGTAAGGGGAGGCTGCATGAAGGAGTGTTTGAGATTGAGTGAGTGAATTAATGAGTATCTGTGAAGGAGTGAGTGAATGAATGTTTGTGAATGAGTATATGTAAATGAGTGTCTGAATGAGGGAATTAATGAGTATCATTGTATGAATATCTGAATGAGTGAATGGATTATCTGTGAATTAGTGAGTAAATATTTGTGAATTAATATGTGTGTGTGTGTGTGTGAGGGGGGCAAAGATATCACAGGCAGGCTGTTTTGGTGGCAAAGATGCCACCGGCAGGCTGTTTTGGTGGCAAAGATGCCCGCCTGTGGCATCTTTGCCAGCAAAACAGCCTGTTATGGGGCCAAAGATGCCACAGGCGGGCTGTTTTGGGGCCAAAGATGCCACAGACGGGCTGTTTTGGGGCCAAAGATGCCACAGGCGGGCTGTTATGGGGCCAAAGATGCCACATGCGGGCTGTTTTGGGGCCAAAGATGCCACAGGCGGGCTGTTTTGGGGCCAAAGATTTCACAGGCGGGCTGTTATGGGGCCAAAGATGCCACAGGCGGGCTGTTTTGGGGCCAAAGATGCCACAGGCGGGCTGTTTTGGGGCCAAAGATGCCACAGGCGGGCTGTTTTGGGGCCAAAGATGCCACAGGCGGGCTGTTATGGGGCCAAAGATGCCACAGGCAGGCTGTTTTGGGGCCAAAGATGCCACAGGCGGGCTGTTTTGGGGCCAAAGATGGCAAGTCCTATTCTTCCAATCTGGGTCCTAGGCAGGTCTGGGTGCCAGGTCTGATTTGATACTAAGGGGTATGGCTGGCATAAATACACAATGTAGGGCTGGCTGACGGGGCAATACGCAAGGGTGTGGGGGCATTAATTCAAAAGCGAGTGCTGGCTGGGGCATCAGTGCATCAAATAAATCAATACTAAAGTGGGGCTGCTCTCTTGAGTGCATAAATACACGTGGGGGCTGGCAGCATCAATACCCAAGAGAGCCAGCTGCGGCCATCACCTAAATCAAAGGGAAAGCGTCCGTGGAAACCCTCCGGATGGGGGTGTCAGTGTGGCAGAGCCTGTCCTGGTGTTTGTGTTTAGGTGTTGGTGTGGCAGAGCCTGTCCGTGTGTGTGTGTGTGTGTGTGTGTGTGTGTGTGTGACTGACTGGGTGGCAGAGCCTGTCCTGATGTGTATTTAGTCATCTGTTTTCTGGCCCTTTACTTTCTGTAGGATTAAATTGAACTATTTAATTTTTACTTATCCAGAGATAAAACGCCCTCCTGAATTTGTCACTTCAGAGGTCAAAACATTCTAGGCCCAGCAAAAGTATTGTGTTATTTACTCTTATTTCAACCTGCGTATCTTATTAAAAATGATTTGTGGCACTAGATTGTGGCTTCAGGGGTCCCGTGTATGATGACTTTTGTTAGTCACATTGCTCAGCCTAGAGGATTGGCTGAGCGCCGCAATTCAGTTGGCGTGGTCTGAGTTTCTTAGTTTGTGACTGGCTGCGAGAGAGGATCCAGGTCCCCTGCAGTGCTGCGGGGAATTTGGATTTTAGTGCGCAACTTCCACTACTTCACTTCCATCTGCCCCAACAGGGGTTAATATATCAACAGAAGAAAAACAGGGCAAATAAGCACCACTGGGTAAGCTTAGCCTGGAGTATTATCTTTATTTTTTTGCTTATTTGCCCCATGTTTCTTCTGTTGATATATTAACCCCTGGTGGGCAGATAGAATTTCTTCGGGATCTATTAATTATGTGCATTCTTTATTTTTTTTTTATTTTTTTTTTGATTGCTGTAATATCTGATTTATTGCTTGTATTGTCCATATATTTAAATATATATATATTGATATTGTATTATGTATTATCTATTTTTTTTGTCTATTAATTAAAGCATATATTTTCATACCTATTTTAGCACTGTCAGTTTTTCTATCACGGGACAGAGTGTCATATAGGAGGTATAAGGGATATCAGGGGGCACAGTGGCATCTCTGGCATATAGGAGGGTATAAGGCATTCCTGGGGCAGTGTGGCAAGCTGGGGGCAGATGTGCATAACTGGGGGGCTGGTTGACAAATAAAAGAAAATATAAACAAGAGGCAGTTTTTCTCATAGTTTTTATTAAATATGAAAAAATTGTTTACATTAATTAATATTTACTAGTAAAACTTTTTTTGGTATTTTGGTAAAAAAAAACTTAGTTTGAGAAATGTGTTTTGGGTTCTTGTACCTTAAAAATATACCTTTAATTATTATGTCAGTAAAATAAGAATGCGAATAGAGAAATGCGATTGTGATAAAGAGATAAAAGTGTTAATGACACATCTTATAAGTTTTTGTTTTAAATAAACGAAAAATTTGAATATTTTTTTTTATCTGATTAATCAAAAAAATAATTGGCCAACTAATTGATTATTAAAATAATAGTTTGTTGCAGCCCTAGTTCAGAGGCCTTTTCAAGTCCTCCATTTTTATGGGGCATTTCAGCTTTAAAGATTGTTTCCGTGTAGTGCTGTGAGTTTGTGACTGATATTTAATGTGTGTGTGTGTGTATATATATATATATATATATACACTTATTTATATATATATATATATATATATATATATATATATATATATGTGTATATATACTTATTTATATATATATGTGTATATATAAAATCAGTGACAGGTTGTTTTTGTTTGTTTGTTTTTCATATATATATAGATTCATTAGAAAATAGAATGTCTTCCAAAAAACAAAAGGGAGGAGCAGAAAAAATTAGAGAGAAATTTAAAAAGTCTTTGGAACTTGAAGCTCAGAAATGTGCTAAAATTACAGATAGAAGAAGTTTCTACCTCTTTCTAAGTACCAACTAAATGGTCAAAGAATTGTTACTGTTATTTATTATTTATTGAATCTTTCATTAAAGATATAGCACTTTATACATTGCATGACGTTATGATTCATTTATTATATATTTATGTAATGCTAATTGATTTACAGTGACAAAAGCATGCTGAAATATAACTAATAGACAACAAGAAATGGTATATTATATTTGTCAGAATTTGGTTTAACAAAAAATAAATAAATAAATAAATAAATAAATAAAAATGGGCTGCTCAGTCTTAAATGCCCGGGCCTATTTTTTGTCCCAGTCCGGGCCTGGTGCTAGGTGTAGATAGCTTCATGTTTTCATCCAAATACTGTATTGCGTGTAGCTTCCACATACTGCATCCCACAACATTACTTTTATGTTGGTTGTTATTTGGGCTGCTGAAGGCATGATTTAAAGCAGTTTTGGTGAATTAGAAACAAAAAAAGTTTTTTTGCAAAAAAGTATGGTGCTAGGTGTAGATAGCTTCATCATTTGAAAAGTAGATAGCTTCATGTTTTTATCCAAATACTGTATTGCTTGTAGCTTCCACATACTGCACCCCACAACATTACTTTTATGTTGGTTGTTATTTGGGCTGCTGAAGGCATGATTTAAAGCAGTTTTGGTGAATTAGAAACAAAAAAAGTTTTTTTGCAAAAAAGTATGGTGCTAGGTGTAGATAGCTTCATGTTTTCATCCAAATACTGTATTGCGTGTAGCTTCCACATACTGCATCCCACAACATTACTTCTATGTTGGTTGTTATTTGGGCTGCTGAAGGCATGATTTAAAGCAGTTTTGGTGAATTAGAAACAAAAAAAGTTTTTTTGCAAAAAAGTATGGTGCTAAGTGTAACTAGCTTCATGTTTTCATCCAAATACTGTATTGCTTGTAGCTTCCACATACTGCACCCCACAACATTACTTTAATGTTGGTTGTTATTAGGGCTGCTGAAGGCATGATTTAAAGCAGTTTTGGTGAATTAGAAACAAAAAAAGTTTTTTTGCAAAAAAGTATGGTGCTAGGTTAGATAGCTTCATCATTTGAAAAGTAGATAGCTTCATGTTTTCATCCAAATACTGTATTGCTTGTAGCTTCCACATACTGCACCCCACAACATTACTTTAATGTTGGTTGTTATTTGGGCTGCTAAAGGCATGATTTAAAGCAGTTTTGGTGAATTAGAAACAAAAAAAGTTTTTTTGCAAAAAAGTATGGTGCTAAGTGTAACTAGCTTCATGTTTTCATCCAAATACTGTATTGCTTGTAGCTTCCACATACTGCATCCTACAACATTACTTTTATGTTGGTTGTTATTTGGGCTGCTGAAGGCATGATTTAAAGCAGTTTTGGTGAATTAGAAACAAAAAAAGTTTTTTTGCAAAAAAGTATGGTGCTAGGTGTAGATAGCATCATGTTTTCATCCAAATACTGTATTGCGTGTAGCTTCCACATACTGCATCCCACAACATTACTTTTATGTTGGTTGTTATTTGGGCTGCTGAAGGCATGATTTAAAGCAGTTTTGGTGAATTAGAAACAAAAAAAGTTTTTTTGCAAAAAAGTATGGTGCTAGGTGTAGATAGCTTCATGTTTTCATCCAAATACTGTATTGCGTGTAGCTTCCACATACTGCACCCCACAACATTACTTTTATGTTGGTTGTTATTTGGGCTGCTGAAGGCATGATTTAAAGCAGTTTTGGTGAATTAGAAACAAAAAAAGTTTTTTTGCAAAAAAGTATGGTGCTAAGTGTAACAAGCTTCATGTTTTCATCCAAATACTGGATTGCGTGTAGCTTCCACATACTGCATCCCACAACATTACTTTTATGTTGGTTGTTATTTGGGCTGCTGAAGGCATGATTTAAAGCAGTTTTGGTGAATTAGAAACAAAAAAGTTTTTTTGCAAAAAAGTATGGTGCTAGGTGTAGATAGCTTCATGTTTTCATCCAAATACTGTATTGCGTGTAGCTTCCACACACTGCATCCCACAACATTACTTTTATGTTGGTTGTTATTTGGGCTGCTGAAGGCATGATTTAAAGCAGTTTTGGTGAATTAGAAACAAAAAAAGTTTTTTTGTTAAAAAGTATGGTGCTAGGTGTAGATAGCTTCATCATTTGAAAAGTAGATAGCTTCATGTTTTCATCCAAATACTGTATTGCTTGTAGCTTACACATACTGCACCCCACAACATTACTTAAATGTTGGTTGTTGTTTGGGCTGCTAAAGGCATGATTTAAAGCAGTTTTGGTGAATTAGAAACAAAAAAAGTTTTTTTGCAAAAAAGTATGGTGCTAGGTGTAGATAGCTTCATGTTTCCATCCAAATACTGTATTGCGTGTAGCTTCCACATACTGCATCCCACAACATTACTTTTATGTTGGTTGTTATTTGGGCTGCTGAAGCATGATTTAAAGCAGTTTTGGTGAATTAGAAACAAAAAAAGTTTTTTTGCAAAAAAGTATGGTGCTAGGTGTAGATAGCTTCATGTTTTTATCCAAATACTGTATTGCGTGTAGCTTCCACATACTGCATCCCACAACATTACTTTTATGTTGGTTGTTATTTGGGCTGCTGAAGGCATGATTTAAAGCAGTTTTGGTGAATTAGAAACAAAAAAAGTTTTTTTGCAAAAAAGTATGGTGCTAGGTGTAGATAGCTTCATGTTTTCATCCAAATACTGTATTGCGTGTAGCTTCCACATACTGCATCCCACAACATTACTTTAATGTTGGTTGTTATTTGGGCTGCTGAAGGCATGATTTAAAGCAGTTTTGGTGAATTAGAAACAAAAAAAGTTTTTTTGCAAAAAAGTATGGTGCTAGGTGTAGATAGCTTCATGTTTTCATCCAAATACTGTATTGCGTGTAGCTTCCACATACTGCATCCCACAACATTACTTTTATGTTGGTTGTTATTTGGGCTGCTGAAGGCATGATTTAAAGCAATTTTGGTGAATTAGAAACAAAAAAAGTTTTTTTGCAAAAAAGTATGGTGCTAGGTGTAGATAGCTTCATGTTTTCATCCAAATACTGTATTGCGTGTAGCTTCCACATACTGCATCCCACAACATTACTTTTATGTTGGTTGTTATTTGGGCTGCTGAAGCATGATTTAAAGCAGTATTGGTGAATTAGAAACAAAAAAAGTTTTTTTGCAAAAAAGTATGGTGCTAGGTGTAGATAGCTTCATCATTTGAAAAGTAGATAGCTTCATGTTTTCATCCAAATACTGTATTGCTTGTAGCTTCCACATACTGCACCCCACAACATTACTTTTATGTTGGTTGTTATTTGGGCTGCTGAAGGCATGATTTAAAGCAGTTTTGGTGAATTAGAAACAAAAAAAGTTTTTTTTGCAAAAAAGTATGGTGCTAAGTGTAACTAGCTTCATGTTTTCATCCAAATACTGTATTGCTTGTAGCTTCCACATACTGCACCCCACAACATTACTTTTATGTTGGTTGTTATTTGGGCTGCTGAAGGCATGATTTAAAGCAGTTTTGGTGAATTAGAAACAAAAAAAGTTTTTTTGCAAAAAAGTATGGTGCTAGGTGTAGATAGCTTCATGTTTTCATCCAAATACTGTATTGCTTGTAGCTTCCACATACTGCATCCCACAACATTACTTCTATGTTGGTTGTTATTTGGGCTGCTGAAGGCATGATTTAAAGCAGTTTTGGTGAATTAGAAACAAAAAAAGTTTTTTTGCAAAAAAGTATGGTCCTAAGTGTAACTAGCTTCATGTTTTCATCCAAATACTGTATTGCTTGTAGCTTCCACATACTGCACCCCACAACATTACTTTTATGTTGGTTGTTATTTGGGCTGCTGAAGGCATGATTTAAAGCAGTTTTGGTGAATTAGAAACAAAAAAAGTTTTTTTGCAAAAAAGTATGGTGCTAGGTGTAGATAGCTTCATGTTTTCATCCAAATACTGTATTGCGTGTAGCTTCCACATACTGCATCCCACAACATTACTTTTATGTTGGTTGTTATTTGGGCTGCTGAAGGCATGATTTAAAGCAGTTTTGGTGAATTAGAAACAAAAAAAAGTTTTTTTGCAAAAAAGTATGGTGCTAGGTGTAGATAGCTTCATCATTTGAAAAGTAGATAGCTTCATGTTTTCATCCAAATACTGTATTGCTTGTAGCTTCCACATACTGCACCCCACAACATTACTTTAATGTTGGTTGTTATTTGGGCTGCTGAAGGCATGATTTAAAGCAGTTTTGGTGAATTAGAAACAAAAAAAGTTTTTTTGCAAAAAAGTATGGTGCTAGGTGTAGATAGCTTCATGTTTTCATCCAAATACTGTATTGCTTGTAGCTTCCACATACTGCACCCCACAACATTACTTTTATGTTGGTTGTTATTTGGGCTGCTGAAGGCATGATTTAAAGCAGTTTTGGTGAATTAGAAACAAAAAAAGTTTTTTTGCAAAAAAGTATGGTGCTAGGTGTAGATAGCTTCATGTTTTCATCCAAATACTGTATTGCGTGTAGCTTCCACATACTGCATCCCACAACATTACTTTTATGTTGGTTGTTATTTGGGCTGCTGAAGCATGATTTAAAGCAGTTTTGGTGAATTAGAAACAAAAAAAGTTTTTTTGCAAAAAAGTATGGTGCTAGGTGTAGATAGCTTCATCATTTGAAAAGTAGATAGCTTCATGTTTTCATCCAAATACTGTATTGCTTGTAGCTTCCACATACTGCACCCCACAACATTACTTTTATGTTGGTTGTTATTTGGGCTGCTGAAGGCATGATTTAAAGCAGTTTTGGTGAATTAGAAACAAAAAAAGCTTTTTTGCAAAAAAGTATGGTGCTAGGTGTAGATAGCTTCATGTTTTCATCCAAATACTGTATTGCTTGTAGCTTCCACATACTGCATCCCACAACATTACTTTTATGTTGGTTGTTATTTGGGCTGCTGAAGGCATGATTTAAAGCAGTTTTGGTGAATTAGAAACAAAAAAAGTTTTTTTGCAAAAAAGTATGGTGCTAGGTGTAGATAGCTTCATGTTTTCATCCAAATACTGTATTGCGTGTAGCTTCCACATACTGCATCCCACAACATTACTTCTATGTTGGTTGTTATTTGGGCTGCTGAAGGCATGATTTAAAGCAGTTTTGGTGAATTAGAAACAAAAAAAGTTTTTTTGCAAAAAAGTATGGTGCTAAGTGTAACTAGCTTCATGTTTTCATCCAAATACTGTATTGCGTGTAGCTTCCACATACTGCATCCCACAACATTACTTCTATGTTGGTTGTTATTTGGGCTGCTGAAGGCATGATTTAAAGCAGTTTTGGTGAATTAGAAACAAAAAAAGTTTTTTTGCAAAAAAGTATGGTGCTAGGTGTAGATAGCTTCATGTTTTCATCCAAATACTGTATTGCGTGTAGCTTCCACATACTGCATCCCACAACATTACTTTTATGTTGGTTGTTATTTGGGCTGCTGAAGGCATGATTTAAAGCAGTTTTGGTGAATTAGAAACAAAAAAAGTTTTTTTGCAAAAAAGTATGGTGCTAGGTGTAGATAGCTTCATGTTTTCATCCAAATACTGTATTGCGTGTAGCTTCCACATACTGCATCCCACAACATTACTTTTATGTTGGTTGTTATTTGGGCTGCTGAAGGCATGATTTAAAGCAGTTTTGGTGAATTAGAAACAAAAAAAGTTTTTTTGCAAAAAAGTATGGTGCTAGGTGTAGATAGCTTCATGTTTTCATCCAAATACTGTATTGCGTGTAGCTTCCACATACTGCATCCCACAACATTACTTTTATGTTGGTTGTTATTTGGGCTGCTGAAGGCATGATTTAAAGCAGTTTTGGTGAATTAGAAACAAAAAAAGTTTTTTTGCAAAAAAGTATGGTGCTAAGTGTAACTAGCTTCATGTTTTCATCCAAATACTGTATTGCTTGTAGCTTCCATATACTGCACCCCACAACATTACTTTTATGTTGGTTGTTATTTGGGCTGCAGAAGGCATGATTTAAAGCAGTTTTGGTGAATTAGAAACAAAAAAAGTTTTTTAGCAAAAAAGTATGGTGCTAAGTGTAACTAGCTTCATGTTTTCATCCAAATACTGTATTGCTTGTAGCTTCCACATACTGCACCCCACAACATTACTTTTATGTTGGTTGTTATTTGGGCTGCAGAAGGCATGATTTAAAGCAGTTTTGGTGAATTAGAAACAAAAAAAGTTTTTTTGCAAAAAAGTATGGTGCTAAGTGTAACTAGCTTCATGTTTTCATCCAAATACTGTATTGCTTGTAGCTTCCACATACTGCACCCCACAACATTACTTTTATGTTGGTTGTTATTTGGGCTGCTGAAGGCATGATTTAAAGCAGTTTTGGTGAATTAGAAACAAAAAAAGTTTTTTTGCAAAAAAGTATGGTGCTAGGTGTAGATAGCTTCATCATTTGAAAAGTAGATAGCTTCATGTTTTCATCCAAATACTGTATTGCTTGTAGCTTCCACATACTGCACCCCACAACATTACTTTAATGTTGGTTGTTATTTGGGCAGCTAAAGGCATGATTTAAAGCAGTTTTGGTGAATTAGAAACAAAAAAAGTTTTTTTGCAAAAAAGTATGGTGCTAAGTGTAACAAGCTTCATGTTTTCATCCAAATACTGGATTGCGTGTAGCTTCCACATACTGCATCCCACAACATTACTTTTATGTTGGTTGTTATTTGGGCTGCTGAAGGCATGATTTAAAGCAGTTTTGGTGAATTAGAAACAAAAAAAGTTTTTTTGCAAAAAAGTATGGTGCTAAGTGTAACTAGCTTCATGTTTTCATCCAAATACTGTATTGCTTGTAGCTTCCACATACTGCACCCCACAACATTACTTTTATGTTGGTTGTTATTTGGGCTGCTGAAGGCATGATTTAAAGCAGTTTTGGTGAAGTAGAAAAAAAAAAGTTTTTATGCAAAAAAGTATGGTGCTAGGTGTAGATAGCTTCATGTTTTCATCCAAATACTGTATTGCGTGTAGCTTCCACATACTGCATCCCACAACATTACTTTTATGTTGGTTGTTATTTGGGCTGCTGAAGGCATGATTTAAAGCAGTTTTGGTGAATTAGAAACAAAAAAAGTTTTTTTGCAAAAAAGTATGGTGCTAGGTGTAGATAGCTTCATGTTTTCATCCAAATACTGTATTGCGTGTAGCTTCCACATACTGCATCCCACAACATTACTTTTATGTTGGTTGTTATTTGGGCTGCTGAAGGCATGATTTAAAGCAGTTTTGGTGAATTAGAAACAAAAAAAGTTTTTTTGTTAAAAAGTATGGTGCTAGGTGTAGATAGCTTCATCATTTGAAAAGTAGATAGCTTCATGTTTTCATCCAAATACTGTATTGCTTGTAGCTTACACATACTGCACCCCACAACATTACTTAAATGTTGGTTGTTGTTTGGGCTGCTAAAGGCATGATTTAAAGCAGTTTTGGTGAATTAGAAACAAAAAAAGTTTTTTTGCAAAAAAGTATGGTGCTAAGTGTAACTAGCTTCATGTTTTCATCCAAATACTGTATTGCTTGTAGCTTCCACATACTGCACCCCACAACATTACTTTTATGTTGGTTGTTATTTGGGCTGCTGAAGGCATGATTTAAAGCAGTTTTGGTGAATTAGAAACAAAAAAAGTTTTTTTGCAAAAAAGTATGGTGCTAAGTGTAACTAGCTTCATGTTTTCATCCAAATACTGTATTGCTTGTAGCTCCCACATAATGCACCCCACAACATTACTTTTATGTTGGTTGTTATTTGGGCTGCTGAAGGCATGATTTAAAGCAGTTTTGGTGAATTAGAAACAAAAAAAGTTTTTTTGCAAAAAAGTATGGTGCTAGGTGTAGATAGCTTCATGTTTTCATCCAAATACTGTATTGCGTGTAGCTTCCACATACTGCATCCCACAACATTACTTTTATGTTGGTTGTTATTTGGGCTGCTGAAGCATGATTTAAAGCAGTTTTGGTGAATTAGAAACAAAAAAAGTTTTTTTGCAAAAAAGTATGGTGCTAGGTGTAGATAGCTTCATCATTTGAAAAGTAGATAGCTTCATGTTTTCATTCAAATACTGTATTGCGTGTAGCTTCCACATACTGCATCCCACAACATTACTTTTATGTTGGTTGTTATTTGGGCTGCTGAAGGCATGATTTAAAGCAGTTTTGGTGAATTAGAAACAAAAAAAGTTTTTTTGCAAAAAAGTATGGTGCTAGGTGTAGATAGCTTCATAATTTGAAAAGTAGATAGCTTCATGTTTTCATCCAAATACTGTATTGCTTGTAGCTTCCACATACTGCACCCCACAACATTACTTTTATGTTGGTTGTTATTTGGGCTGCTGAAGGCATGATTTAAAGCAGTTTTGGTGAATTAGAAACAAAAAAAGTTTTTTTGCAAAAAAGTATGGTGCTAGGTGTAGATAGCTTCATGTTTTCATCCAAACACTGTATTGCGTGTAGCTTCCACATACTGCATCCCACAACATTACTTTAATGTTGGTTGTTATTTGGGCTGCTGAAGGCATGATTTAAAGCAGTTTTGGTGAATTAGAAACAAAAAAAGTTTTTTTGCAAAAAAGTATGGTGCTAGGTGTAGATAGCTTCATGTTTTCATCCAAATACTGTATTGCGTGTAGCTTCCACATACTGCATCCCACAACATTACTTTTATGTTGGTTGTTATTTGGGCTGCTGAAGGCATGATTTAAAGCAGTTTTGGTGAATTAGAAACAAAAAAAGTTTTTTGCAAAAAAGTATGGTGCTAGGTGTAGATAGCTTCATCATTTGAAAAGTAGATAGCTTCATGTTTTCATCCAAATACTGTATTGCTTGTAGCTTCCACATACTGCACCCCACAACATTACTTAAATGTTGGTTGTTGTTTGGGTTGCTAAAGGCATGATTTAAAGCAGTTTTGGTGAATTAGAAACAAAAAAAGTGTGTACTTGGGGAAGACGTGATGACGTGATGACATGAGTGTGATCCGCAGCGGGGGGGTGGAGCGCTGGGCAGCGACGGCAAGGAAGGTGTGGAGTGGCGGCCGTTGTCAGGAGCTGTTTTTCATCCGTTTGGAGCCGTGGTGAGCCGCGGTGAGGATATGCGGCGACGGCCGCAATAAGAGCCGTAGGAGATGTGACGCGGCGAGAGCCGGGAGCCGTGCCGGGAACCGCGCCGAGACCCATGGGGAAAGCCGCGTAGCGGCTGTTTTCTGGCCGCTCGGAGCCGCTCTGGAGCCGCGATGTGCCGCGGTGAGGTTCTGCCGCGGCGGCTGCGGCGGGAGCTGCTCCGAGACCCGCAGGGAGAGCCGTGCAGCGGCGACCATGATGGGGGGTCGAGCCGTGGCGGCCGTAACAGGAGCCGAGCGGTGACGTCCTGGAGACCCATGGGAGGGAGGACGCGACCACTGCATCCGGACACGAGGAGGCTATGAGGAAGCCATATAAATAAAGAGCAGGTAGAGATCTTGTCCTCCAGAGATCAATATAAAAACAAGCTCTCGGCTGATAAATTTAAATGCACGAAGTACGTATGACTGCACGCCGTTTAGGCGCCAAGACATCAAACCACTCCCCCTCCATGTATGCTTAAAATGGAGCAACTCTACTTCACATTTCCTTCAAGTTGCGAGCTATGAAAGCTGTTTGCCACGAAGGACGAATTGGTAATTTATTTTACCCATCTCAACTATAATTATAACTCAAGTTTAAGAATATCGAAAGTTTGAAAAGAAGGGAGAAACTCCTGCGTGTGATAAACTGTGAGTAATATATTCCTTTTTACTCTCTACATAATATGAAGAACCTGTAATTACTCTATAAAGAAATATAGAGGGGGAAGAGTTAAAACAAAATTTATATTTAAAGCGTGCATTCATGGACTCTATTTATTGACATTTGTAGATACCAACACCTAACAGTTTAATGAAAATGGTTAACACTATGTTGCATGAGACTAAAGGGGAATAATTTGGAAGCTACAGGAATTGAAATTAAACACATATCAACTATTGAATGTTCAAGAGGAGGAGGTCTAGGGAGAGGAGACTATTCATAAAGAAATAATTCAACAATATACGTCCTAACTTGATTTGATAAAATATTTGCTACATGGATATATGGTTATAATGATATCATTTTATGATATTAGAAGCCGGAAGTAAGCAAGGGAGGGGTGTACGGAGGAAGACCAAGGAGAGAAGGCTAAGAAACAACATTAAAGCTAAAGGCCGGAACAGATAAATATACCTAAAATATCAGAAAATACTATCTAATTAAGAAGACTATATTACCATTACCATCACGATAACATCAAATTTACATCAAGAATGGGTCCAAAAAAAGATAAAGAAAAAGATAAAGCCCTAATACAAGATAAAAAACAAGAAAAAGGTAAACCTATAAATGATTACTACTCCCCAAAGACATACAGCCAGGACAACTTACAAATAAATAGAAGACTAACAATGGAGGAACGTAGAGAATCTTTACAGATGACCAAAATTCAAGATCAAAGCGGCGATGAGGAACAACTATCCGCTTTGATAAATAATCTTTATAAAAAAATTAAAATTGATATTGAATCAAGTACTTATGAAATAAAAGAGGATGTAGCTAAACTCTCCGAAGTATTAAAAACACATGAAGATGTAATAACAAAAGTTAAAGAAGAACACATGACTATGCAGTCAGAAAACATAAAGCTAAATGCAAAGGTCAGAATCCTGGAAAAAAAACTATACGATATGGAAGATAATCATCGAAGAAATAATATCCGTATAAGAGGAATTCCAGAATCAATCTCTCAAGAACAGCTCGAAACGTACCTAATAGATCTTCTACAAGATACTTTTAAAATACAGACATTAAAACATATACCCATGGAGACCTTCTACAGAATAAGAAAGCCTAATCAAATAAGTAAAGATCTACCTAGAGATGTCTTCGTTAGATTTACAAATTATTATATAAAGGAACGATTTAATAGAGGAATAAGAGAGAAAACAACATTATCGGAAAAGTTTAAAGACTTGAAATTCTACCCAGACATCCCTTCACATATAAGAAAAGAAAGGAAAAAGTTTCAAGATCTTACAGTAATTTTAAGACAAAAGAATATAGAATATAGATGGGGATTTCCTATCAGTCTTAAAATTCTGTATGAAGGAACCACGGTTACTATAAATGATGTGGATTCTGGTTTAGAAAAATTTAAAAAATGGGGTCTCATATAAGACCAATGAGTACACATTTCACGTATATATATAGCCGGCGGCTATTACACTTTTTTATAGGATATTAATACACACGAAGATAAAATTTTATATTGAAATTATATATATTACCTAAGATACTACTACACTTATAATTTTAGATTAATTTATTTATTTCATTTAATTCACTTTTAAATACATATTATTAACATATATACACCTATATTATCACTTATCACCCTTTTCTTTTTTTTCTCTTTTTCTTCTTTTTTTTTTTTTTTTTTTCTCACTATATGAGATCTACACATATCTATACAATTCACAAATACATCTCATAAAAATTGAATAATTACACTGCAATATATGTTGTTATACAATTTTTTTTTTTATTTTTTTATTATACATATATATATTTATTTATTTTTTTTAATTTTTTTTTTTTTTTTTTTACTACATACTACATTTTTTTACTACAAATCTACACAATTCACAAACACATTTTTTTAAAAATTGAATAATTACAGTGCACTATATGTTGATCCACAATTCGCTTTTTATTATACATATATACAATTTTTTTTTTTCTCTCTCTTTTCTTTCTCTCCCTCTATTTAAATAGCTCGATAAATGTCTCAGTCTTTTCTGTTCCTATATTCTTTTTCTATATTCTTCTTTCTTTACTTCTTGGTCTTTCGCTCCCTCCCCCTCCCAAGTCTCCCCTCCCCATTTACTTCTTTTACTTGTGGCACCCTTATTTTTTCCCCCCTATACTTTCCCTCAATGGGAAAAAATATTTATATATATGTATATATAGTGGGAATTTACGATAGATAATATGCCCTAACTCTGAAAACTCCGTATGGATATGATACCTGTATTTATAACAGGATGGATTTTAAGATAGAGAATCTTAAAATGAATAAGTGTATGTTAATGTGTAGGATGAATGCTTTTTTAAAAATAAATGTTCTAAAATATATAATGGTATCATCTAGAAAATCAGATAAACTACAAAAATGGTTACTTCTTTAAAATTAATATCATGGAATGTACAAGGATTGAATAGTCCACAAAAAAGAAAATATTTGTATGAAACGCTTCTTCAGAAGAAGGTAGATATAGCTTTAATACAAGAAACCCATTGGGTAACGAATCCGCAAAGACTATGGAAATATAGTATCCTCCCAGAGATATTTTATTCAAATTTGGAAGGGAATAAGAAAAAGAGAGGGGTAGCAATCATAATTTCTAGTAAATTAAAATTTGAACTTATATTACACGAATCCGATACCCAAGGTAGATTCCAAATTTTGATTTGTAAAATTAATGATATAATGTATACTTTCGTTAATATCTATGCACCTAATAAGGAACCCACTAAATTCGTAAGAAAATTATATATAAGAGTACAACAATTAAAAAAAGGTATCCTATTCATGGGAGGTGATTTTAATTGTATTATCGACCCAGAAAAAGATAAAAGTATACCTTGTTCCGCATCTCTAGATCCACACATAAAATCAGAAGCAAGAAATATAAGAAAATTTTTAGAAGACAACTCATTATATGATATATGGAGAGTTCTCCACCCAAAAGAGAAAGATTTTACTTTTTTTTCACAACCACACACCTCATATTCTAGAATTGACTTTGTATTAACTGAATCTGAAAATCTATGCTCAATTATAAATTCTAGTTTAGGACAAATAATCTGGTCGGATCACGCTCCAATATTTATAGAATTTAAAAATAATAAACACTATAAAATCAATCGCAGATGGAGGTTAGACGATTCTCTACTAAATAAAGAAGAAATTCGAGAATATTTGAGTAATCAAGCCAATTTATTTATGGAAAAAAATAATAATGGAGAGGTCTCTAATTTAACTCTCTGGAATACATTCAAATGCTATATGCGAGGATGTATAATAAAAATAAGTTCTATTATAAAAAAGAAACAGGGACAAAAATTAGTTGATTTATATATTAATTTAGCAAAAATAGAGAGATTAAATAAAAATAATCCTAATATAATTTATACAAAAGAAATAAATTCAATGAGAATAGAAATAAATACAAAAATACAGGAGAGAATAAATAAGGGACTCTCAAGAATAAAACAAAATTGGTATTATGGTAATAATCGTGTGGGAAAATATCTAACGAACAAGTTAAAGTACGATCAAAAAAAAAATGTTATAAAAAAATAGTAATAGGAAACGATATATTCCTAAATCCATCACAAATAGCTAACTGCTTTGAAGATTACTATAAATCGCTCTACAATATAGCAGGACCTTCTAAACCATTAAGTAAAATTAGGAGCTATCTTAGCTCTCTTAAGTTACCAAAACTGAATGAAGAAGCTTTAGAAACATTAAACGCCCCAATTAATAAGGAGGAAATTCAGAAAGAAATTGAGAACTTAAAGAAAAAAAAAGCTCCAGGACCTGATGGTTATACGGCTACGTTTTATTTAACATTTAAAGAAATAATTGTTCCATTGCTGTTTAAATCATTTGAGGAAATCACGGAGGGTAATAATGTTCCACCGGAGATGTTACAAGCCTCAATATGCCCGATATTAAAACCAAATAAAGACCCGAGTTTTGTTTCTAACTATAGGCCTATTTCTTTGATAAATATTGATATAAAAATATATTCAAAAATCTTAGCTGAAAGACTTAAAAAATATTTACCTGAAATAGTCCATCCGGACCAAGCGGGCTTTGTAAAAGATAGAACACTAACAGACAATACCCGTAAAATAATAAATCTCATTGATCTATCTAATAAGAATTCTACCTATACTGCTTTTTTGGCACTCGATGCCGAAAAAGCTTTTGACCGGGTGGACTGGCAATTTCTTTCAGAAACATTAGATGTGTTCGGTATTTCAGGGCAATTTAGAAACAACGTTTTAGCGCTTTATAAATCTCCCTCTGCTCAAATAACAGGACCCATGTTTACTTCAAATGGTTTTAAAATAGGCAATGGAACAAGACAGGGCTGTCCTTTAGCCCCTTTATTATATGTTTTATCAATTGAACCACTTGCCCAAGCAATAAGAAACTCATCAGAGATAATAGGAATTAAAATGAACCAGAGGGAATTTAAGATAACTCTATTCGCGGATGATATTTTTCTGACATTACCTCAACCCGAAAAATCAATAAAATATGTATTAGAAGCGATCAAAGAATTTGGAACCCTTTCGAATTATAAACTTAATATTAATAAAACTCAAATTATCTCAAATCATCAAACAGAGGAACAAGCTAGATGGATGAGATCCTATATTAATGTAGACTGGAACAATAGCTCCCTAGAATATTTAGGAATTAAATTAAAATTTAATCTTAAAGAAATGATTAGAGAAAATTATTTAGTAGCAATAAATAAAATGAAAAAAAAATTACAAGATTGGAAGGGGCTAGAAATATCGTGGTTGGGAAGATTAAATGCAATCAATGCCTATTACATTCCCAAATTACTATATATTCTAAGAGCAATCCCGTTGAGAGTCCCTTATTCAATTCTCTCACAAATACAAAAATTAATATCTTCATTTATTTGGCAAAATAAACCTCCGAGGATTTCATTAAAAATCTAATAAAGAGTTTACAAACTGGAGGTCTTTCATTACCTAATATAAAAGAGTTACATGAAATTTGCATGTTCACCCATTTTCTTTTATGGGATAAATCGAAAAATGACAGCACCGCATGGTTTACTATTGAAAAAGAAAATATACATCCTCTACATCTTTACGATATTATATGGATAAACCACGATATAACGAGAAATATAAAAACTGATAATTCAGGGATTAAAGATTTAATAATATCGTTAAGTAAATGGAAGTCAAGTATGAAAGTTGAGAAAGGTATTTTATGCTCTGCTCCAATTAAAGTATTATCAAATCATATAAAAGATCTAAATTTAAATAAATGGAGTCAATTAAATATAAGATTTATATCAGATCTTTATGATTCTGAAGTGATGTTATCATGGCCTCTCTTGAAAGAGAAATGGAAGTTGCCTGATATGGAAATATATAATTATATAAGAATTAAACACTTTCCTCATCTAGTTGGAACTACACGATCTATATTGTTTGAGGATTTTCTTAGTAAACAATATAAATCGAGATTAATCCATAAAGTTAAAATGCTGAGAGAAAGCTCAAAATCTGAAGATCCCCTATTTAATAAAGAAAAATGGGAAAAAGAAACTGGTGAAATATATTCAAAAGAAGAATGGCTACAAGCCTATAGAGACATTAGGAAACATTCACACTGTCTGAACATGCATGAATTATATTATAAAATCGTACATAGATGGTACAGAACCCCAGTCCAAATATCAAAGTTTGATAAAAATGCTTCAAGGCAATGCTGGAGATGCGGAAAAAAAGAAGGGACCATCTACCATATGTGGTGGGAATGCGAGGAGGTTGGAGAAATACTAAAAACTCTTTTCGAGGTAATTAATAAAATATTACAATGTAAAATAGATCCATCCCCTCAAATATTTTTATTCCATATGGGTCTTAGTAAGTTACATAAACCACAAAAAAACTTATTAATTCAGCTAATTCTAGCCTGTAAATTAGTTATTGCTAGGAACTGGAAAAAAACAGGTAGAATACCTTGGGAAGAAATTTTTACACAAATTCAGTTCCAGTGCAAAATGGAAGAGGGATACTATATAAGTATTGGTAGAAAGTTGGCTTACATAGATATATGGTCTCCATGGATCTCCTTTGTACATTCCTAAATAATAGTAATGAAATATATATTTAAAAAAGAAAAAAAAATGATACCAAAAACTTAAAAACTTAAAAATATTGAACATTATGTAAGACATATATGAGCATGTATGCTATAAGTATAAAGAGGCATAATACATTTTTCATTGACATTAATATTCGATATTACTCTGAATATATTCGTTCCCGGTTGGGAACCAACTCTTGAATGATGAAATTAGAAATATTATAAATACAAAATGTGAAATATATGTATTATGTGCTATTTAGCCTCTATTTTTATATGTATGTATGTATGTATTTATAAATGTATTTATGTATTTGTATGTTTATATTAAAAATAAATAAATAAATAAATAAATAAAAAAATAAAAAAAAAGAAACAAAAAAAGTTTTTTTGCAAAAAAGTATGGTGCTAAGTGTAACTAGCTTCATGTTTTCATCCAAATACTGTATTGCTTGTAGCTTCCACATACTGCACCCCACAACATTACTTTTATGTTGGTTGTTATTTGGGCTGCTGAACGCATGATTTAAAGCAGTTTTGGTGAATTAGAAACAAAAAAAGTTTTTTTGCAAAAAAGTATGGTGCTAAGTGTAACTAGCTTCATGTTTTCATCCAAATCCTGTATTGCTTGTAGCTTCCACATACTGCACCCCACAACATTACTTTTATGTTGGTTGTTATTTGGGCTGCTGAAGGCATGATTTAAAGCAGTTTTGGTGAATTAGAGACAAAAAAAGTTTTTTTGCAAAAAAGTATGGTGCTAAGTGTAACTAGCTTCATGTTTTCATCCAAATACTGTATTGCTAGTAGCTTCCACATACTGCACCCCACAACATTACTTTTATGTTGGTTGTTATTTGGGCTGCTGAAGGCATGATTTAAAGCAGTTTTGGTGAATTAGAAACAAAAAAAGTTTTTTTGCAAAAAAGTATGGTGCTAGGTGTAGATAGCTTCATGTTTTCATTCAAATACTGTATTGCGTGTAGCTTCCACATACTGCATCCCACAACATTACTTTTATGTTGGTTGTTATTTGGGCTGCTGAAGCATGATTTAAAGCAGTTTTGGTGAATTAGAAACAAAAAAAGTTTTTTTGCAAAAAAGTATGGTGCTAGGTGTAGATAGCTTCATCATTTGAAAAGTAGATAGTATTCTGACTCCGATTGTTGTGATAGCTATCTATCCCTTGTAATACCTCTATGCCTGGCCTGAATAAGCAGATATGACCACTGCAGACAATCCTTGTCAGATAGCTGAACTCACCAATACCGGTTTTCATCCAAGAGCTGATTTATTCTGTACAACAAACAACTGAATACAGCAGAATGAATGGATTTCAGTATTATGCGGTCAAAAGATGATGCTTTCCTAGCTTAGCATGCAGAATACATGTGTCCCTGTTACATGTGGCAGATACAAGCAGCCATGATACAGGAAGTGCCTCACTAGAGAGCAGGGGTGGGGTTTACATGCAAAGGAAATGTGTGATAAGTGCATTACCAAAAAGGGCCAGAAGATGGCAGCTAACTAACCATAGAGAAATCCATAGTAAATGGATTAAAGAATAAACTACGTGATTCCCATCTACAATAATGAGAATACTAACTGTGTAACAGCATACTCCCCGTCTGACAATGTAAATGTCACTATTTACACCATAACGGTAGTTATACAATTGCAAATAAACAACAGTGCAATTTGCTTGATGTCTTGAAAACCTGGAAAACATAAAAGAGAACATGCAGATAATGCAACAACTATAATGTAAGACTTCAAGTTGTAACAATAAAGTTCAAGACTCTTCCTTCTTGAAGTCACAGGTAGGATTCAGCAGCATACGCAAGCAAGTTCATTCTCCAAAGGGCAAGAGCAAAATAAGTTCCGTGATAGGTCTGATTAAAGTCTTTACAGTCCCTTGTCTTGCAACTTTCACCTCCACCTTGCGTACCTTACCGTCATCACTAGGAACGCTCTTTATAAGTCCCATAGGCCAATCGATTCTTTCGGCTTGTTGATCTTTGAGCAGAACGAGATCTCCAGTTTTTATGTTAGGGTTCAGGCGTTGCCATTTCCTGCGTCCTTGCAGGGTAGAAATATACTCCATCTTCCAACGATTCCAGAAGCAGTTGGCGAGATGTTGTACCCGCCTCCACTGCTCAAAGCACAGATTTCCTGATTTGAAGTTTCCAGGTGGAACAGGGATGGACCCAAGCTTCTGGGTAAGCAGAGTAGCTGGGGTAAGGATAATTGGGGTCTCTGAATCTGTAGACACTGGAACAAGTGGTCTGGAATTGATTATGGCAGATGCCTCTGCCATGAAGGTGGTTAGAACCTCGTGAGTAAGTCTTGTGGACTTCGAGTCCATAAGCATAGAGTCCAGTATTCTACGTGTGATGCCTATCATTCTCTCCCATGAGCCGCCCATGTGGGAAGCATGAGGAGGATTGAATATCCATGTACAGCCTTTTTCAGCTAAAAGGTCTTGGATTGGCCTAGAGTTGAGCTGTAACTCTCGACAGGCTCCAATGAAATTAGTACCACAATCAGATCTTAGTGTCTTGACTGGTCCTCTGATAGCAAGAAATCGTCTTAAAGCGTTGATGAAGCTTGAAGCATCCATAGATTCTATTACTTCAATGTGTACTGCTCGCACACTCATGCAAGTGAACAGCACTGCCCATCGTTTGCTATTTGCTAGGCCACCTCGAGTTCTGCGGGCTGTTACCATCCATGGTCCAAAGACATCTAGACCAACATGAGTGAAGGGTGGGTCAGTACTTAACCTCTCAGCTGGCAGATCTGCCATTTGCTGTTGCTGATGTTTACCTCTTAGTTTACGGCAGTGAACACAGCTGTGCAGTGTAGCTGTAATTTGTCTTTTTGCTCCTATAATCCAAAGGCCTGCAGCTCTTATGGCACCCTCTGTGAAGTGTCTACCTTGGTGCTTAACCCCTTCATGGTAGTGCCGTATGAGCAGAGTGGTAATGTGAAGGCGAGCAGGTATAATGAGAGGATTCTGTTCTTGCCTTCCCAACTCGGCCTTGTTTAAACGTCCACCAACTCTTAACATGCCATCATTGTCAATGAATGGGTTCAGATTAGCAATTGGACTGTTTTTTGGAATGTCCCTCTTGTCACGGACACATTTAATTTCTGAGCCAAAGACATCCTGCTGTACAATGCGTATTATGACAATTTCACCTTCAGCAATGTCCTTTGCAGAAAGAAGCTTTTGACACATGTGCCAACCCTGACATTGAACATCAGTGGGCTTCGTGTGAAAACAGTATGCAATGTGGACTAACCTTGCGATGGTTCGTACAAGCCTTATCCACTTGGAAAAACGTCCAAAGCGCTGACAGTCCAAGACGAGTCTTTGTTTAGTTCGGGTGACGAGGGTTTTAACTTCTGGACGAATCTCTGGATCTTTGTCAGGTTCTACAATACTGAAGACATCAGCTGCGGTTTCTTCTGGATGATCCAGCAGGAATTCAGGACCTGTTATCCAAGAAGAATTTGCAAAGACACTTGCAGACACTGGCCTGGTGGCATGATCTGCAGGATTAATTTCAGATGGGACATAATGCCATTGTTCAGGTTTAGATGACTTCCTGATTCTTTCAACACGGTTGCTGACATACACATAGAAACGTTTAGTCTGGTTGTATATGTAGCCCAGGACAACTTTGCTGTCTGTGTAGAATTTGATGTCATCTATCGGAATGTCCAGCTCACGTAGTATGAAATCTGCAATTTCTACAGCTAGCACAGTCCCACAAAGTTCAAGCCTAGGGATAGTGTGTTCTGGCTTAGGTGCTAACTTAGCTTTCCCAAACAGAAACCCTATATGGGTTTGATTAGAGGAGTCTCTTACCTTGAGGTAGGCAACAGCTGCTATGGCCTCAGTAGACGCATCTGAGAAGATGTGAAGCTCTTTTCTCTTACTTGTAGTAAGGGAAGCTGAAGTGTAGCAGCGTGGTATACGGATTCCATCTAAGGCATGTAGAGATTGTTTCCAGGACTCCCACTTTGGAAGCTTGTCTGTTGGCAATGGAGCGTCCCAATCTTTAATAGTCTCTGAGAACTGCCTGAGCAAGGATTTGCCTTGTATAGTGATGGGAGCCACAAATCCCATCGGATCGTATAGGCTGTTCACTACTGACAGAACACCACGCTTGGTAAACGGCTTCTCTGCAGAGCCGACTTGAAAATCGAAGGTGTCCCTTAATAAGTCCCACCGTAGGCCCAGACTTCTCTGTGGCGGCATGTCCATCCCCAGGTTTAGGTCTTTGAACCCCGTGGCATGATCGTCAGGTTGAAAGGCTTTCATGACGGCAACACTATTTGAGGCAATCTTGTGTAGTCTAAGGTTAGCCTCAGAGAGCATTCCTTGTGTCCTTTGGAGCAGATCTATGGCTTCTTCATCTGTAGGTAAAGACTTAAGTGCATCGTCAACATAAAAGTCTCTCTCAACGAAGTGTCGAGCGTCCAGGCCATACTCCTTTTCTCCATAAAGGGCAGTCCTTCGTAAACCATATGTTGCAACAACGGGTGAGGGACTGTTCCCGAAGACATGTACTTTCATGCGGTATTCCATGATCTCATTGTCCATGTTGTTGTTACGGTGCCACAAAAACCTTAGGAAGTTCCTATGGTCTTCGCGTACAACGAAGCAATGAAACATTTGCTCAATGTCGGCAGTTACCGCAACTCGCTCTCTTCTAAACCTCATAAGTACACCTACAAGATTGTTGGTTAGATTCGGGCCCGTAAGAAGAACATCGTTCAGGGAAACGCCTTGATACTTGGCACTGGAGTCAAATACTACCCTGATTTGTTTAGGCTTGCGTGGGTGATATACTCCGAAGAAAGGCAGGTACCAGCACTCATCGCGTCTTTGAAGTGGTGGCGCTGGTTCGGCGTGATCATTGTCGAAGATCCTTTTCATAAAGGCGATGAAATGGTCCCTCATTTCAGGCCTGTTCTTTAATGTTCGTTGAAGTGAGTTGAATCTGGATAGAGCCTGTTCACGATTGGTTGGGAGTTTGGCCCTTGCAGCACGAAGAGGTAATGGCGCAACCCAGCTGTTAGACTCATCCTGGAAGAATTCTTTATCCATTATTTTTATGAACTCTCTGTCTTCAACTGACAATGCTACTTTGTTGTCATCACTGGTAGTACTAAACACTGCAGTACCTAGGTTGTCATCGCAAAGGACAGGAGTAACATGCCGTACTTGGATAATATCAAGAGGCTTCTCCTTTACTTCATAATGGTGAGGGCATCGCTTGAAGTGGGAGGCACGTCCATTCTCCAACACGTAAGTTTTGAAGGAGCGGACCTCAGATGACCTACGCATCCTGCCCAAGCACACATCGCCCACTATTACCCAGCCTAAGTCAAGTCTTTGTGCATAAGGAGCGTCGTCAGGTCCATCGCACTGTTCACGTACTTTATGTACTCTGAGAATGTCTCTTCCTAGCAAAACCATAATTTCAGCACTTGTGTCCATTGCAGGAATCTCATTAACAAGGTGCCTTAAGTGAGGATGATGATATGCGGCTTCTGGAGTGGGAATCTCTTCCCTTTCGCCTGGTATCTGGTCACACTCAACTAATGTTGGTAGGGGTATGCCCTCTCCCTCCTTGATGTGAGATACCATGAACCCATCGACCCTTCTGCCGAAGGTCTCTACTTGACCAGAACAGGTTCTGAGAGTATACGGTGTGGCATGACCCTCTATGCCAAAGATCTCAAAGAATTTAGGCTTAACCAGGGATCTATTGCTCTGTTCATCTATTATGGCATACATTCTAGTAGCTTTCTCAGGATGGTCCTTCGGGTATATCTTGACTAGGCATACCTTGGCACAGCATTTGTGATCCAAGCCCTCTCCACAGACTTCTGTGCATGAAGAGAAAACATTATCTTTGGCTGGAGCATGACCTTGTTGCTCCCCGCCATGATTTAAGGCAGGGGGGAAGGTAGGTAGCTGCTGTAGGTTGTCTGGAAGTGGAGTAGGATGCATTGCTGTAACATGTCTGTCGCTACTGCATTCTGTGCACTTGATCATGACTTTACAGTCTTTAGCGAGATGGCTATAAGAAGAACAGCACTTGAAGCAAATTCCAAGTTTCTGGAGAATCTCCCTGCGCTCTTGTAAAGTCTTTGCCCTTAGCCCACGACATTTCTTAAGAGGGTGAGGCCTCTTGTGAATAGGACACTGACGATTAGGGTCTTTAACTCTGTCATCCACAACACCCTGATCACAAGGTGAGATGTCTGTTCTCTTGACAGATATTGCTCTATTATAGTCTCTACGTTTAGGTACAGTGTTATCGTACCTTGATGATGATGAGGATGAAGCAGGCAAGTTGGGTTCACTGAAGCTGAAGCTGGGGTCGTTTCTCATCCAGGCTTGATCACTAATGAACCTGCAAAAGTATGAGAATGGAGGAAAGGATACGTTATTGTCTCTTTTGTACCTTGAGCCCTGTTGTGCCCATTTCTCTTGCAGGCCATATGGCAGTTTAGACACCACTGGGTTGACACCATGAGCGGTGTCCAGGAAGCTTAGTCCAGGTAGACGTGGGTCTGTCTTTGCCAACTCTAGCTCCATGAGGAGGTCACTCAGATCTTGCAGCTTGCGATAGTCTTTGTTTGCTAATTTTGGGAAGTTTTGCAGTCTCTTGAATAGAGCGCTTTCTATGGCTTCAGAGCTACCATAGGCTTGCTCAAGTCTTGCCCATGCAGCAACAAGACCTGCGTCTGGGTGGTCAACGTGTACTGTTCTCAGTCTTTTAACACGATCTGCAGATTCTGGTCCCAGCCACTTTATGAGCAAATCAAGTTCTTCCTTAGCAGTTAGGTTGAGATCAGCAATAGCAGCCTTGAAGGTTGATCTCCAGGCCCTGTAGCTCTCTGCACAATCGTCAAACCTTGAGAGGCTAGTGTTAATGAGCTCACGGCGTACCATATATCTGGCAAAGTCATTCAAATCTGATTTCTCACTCTTTGGTGCCAAAGTAACTTGTGGAACCCCTTGGGTGTAGAAGTTCTCTGGTGATGTAGGGTGAGGTTTACCAGGGTAAAATGATGCTGCATGAGCGTTTAACTGTGGTGTAGTCTCTAAGGCTTGTGCTGGCTGTGGCTTGAGTTGCAGCTTGTCACTGGAAATCACGTTGTTGTTGGCAGGAGTTGATGTGGTTTTCTGCATAGAAGCACTTGTGTTATAGAGTTGAGAGGTCTCCGTGTTGAGAGTCAGAACAGTGTTGTTAGTAGGAGGTGCAGGGGATGACTCTGTGTCTTTGGAAATGTTATGCTTTAGTACGTATTCACTGGTGCGTTCAACTGGATCTTCCAGTTCTGCTGGGATAAAACAGTCCGAATTAGTGCTTTGTCCCATTGCTTGTTCAAGGACTTTAAGCCTTGCCAGGGAAGCTGCTTCCTCCCCTTCCATTTGCAAAATCTTTATTTGGGAATCTAACTCTGCTTGTTGAGCTGCCTTGCTTGCTTCTACCTCTGCTTGCTTTCTAGCGAAAGAGCTTCGCGCTTTTTTTGATTCGGCATCAGCGCGGGCCTCTATTAGCTTGTCGCTTAATGTAGAACTTCTGGAGCGAGAGGATCTAGAAGAAAGTGCAGTGCGCTTGGTTGAAGTGGATCTGTGAGATCTGGTCTCCTGCAGTTGAATAATGTGGAGTTCTGCCTTAAGCTTAGCATTTTGCACTGCGAGATCCCTTTGTTGGTTCAGTGCATTGATCCTGATCAGTTCTGCTGAAGAATCCTCTATATTAGAGTCCTGCAAGAAAGCTGAGTATTTTACAGACAGCCGCTGGTAGCGTTCATACGCAGCAAATAGGCGATTTATAGAGTCTCTTAATTCAGCTGGTTGATCAATAAAGTGTGACAAAACTGACATGCAGTGTGAGGTTCTGTCCCAGAGGTCTGACAGATTACTGGAGAACTCATCGCTAGTGGCTTCAAAGTTTTCCCTGAGTTTCTGTGTTGGTATTATTGTACGTTTGGGTCGTACACTCTGTTCGGTAATATCTGCCGGATCTGTTCCCTGTACGACTACCCGTTCGGCAGCATGATGTATCTGCGTTGATTCAGCCATAAAAGAGTGTTCAGAGCCTTGTCTAGACATTTTGCAAAAATGGTACTGTCTCTTTAAGAAGACGAACAGCAGCTTAGACAGGTGAGGTAACGCAGTTTAATGTAGAGAAACAGTTTTCAACTTTCACATGAAGTGCAGTAAGCTTATGCGACCATGTGCTTCACAAGATGGTGGATAGCACTGAGCTTGATTGCAGATTAAGTACACACATATACACAGCAGGCTGTAGAAATTCTATGCATCTTTTGACTATTCTGACTCCGATTGTTGTGATAGCTATCTATCCCTTGTAATACCTCTATGCCTGGCCTGAATAAGCAGATATGACCACTGCAGACAATCCTTGTCAGATAGCTGAACTCACCAATACCGGTTTTCATCCAAGAGCTGATTTATTCTGTACAACAAACAACTGAATACAGCAGAATGAATGGATTTCAGTATTATGCGGTCAAAAGATGATGCTTTCCTAGCTTAGCATGCAGAATACATGTGTCCCTGTTACATGTGGCAGATACAAGCAGCCATGATACAGGAAGTGCCTCACTAGAGAGCAGGGGTGGGGTTTACATGCAAAGGAAATGTGTGATAAGTGCATTACCAAAAAGGGCCAGAAGATGGCAGCTAACTAACCATAGAGAAATCCATAGTAAATGGATTAAAGAATAAACTACGTGATTCCCATCTACAATAATGAGAATACTAACTGTGTAACAGCATAGATAGCTTCATGTTTTCATCCAAATACTGTATTGCTTGTAGCTTCCACATACTGCACCCCACAACATTACTTTAATGTTGGTTGTTATTTGGGCTGCTAAAGGCCTGATTTAAAGCAGTTTTGGTGAATTAGAAACAAAAAAAGTTTTTTTGCAAAAAAGTATGGTGCTAAGTGTAACTAGCTTCATGTTTTCATCCAAATACTGTATTGCTTGTAGCTTCCACATACTGCACCCCACAACATTACTTTTATGTTGGTTGTTATTTGGGCTGCTGAAGGCATGATTTAAAGCAGTTTTGGTGAATTAGAAACAAAAAAAGTTTTTTTGCAAAAAAGTATGGTGCTAGGTGTAGATAGCTTCATGTTTTCATCCAAATACTGTATTGCGTGTAGCTTCCACATACTGCATCCCACAACATTACTTTTATGTTGGTTGTTATTTGGGCTGCTGAAGGCATGATTTCAAGCAGTTTTGGTGAATTAGAAACAAAAAAAGTTTTTTTGCAAAAAAGTATGGTGCTAGGTGTAGATAGCTTCATGTTTTCATCCAAATACTGTATTGCGTGTAGCTTCCACATACTGCATCCCACAACATTACTTTTATGTTGGTTGTTATTTGGGCTGCTGAAGCATGATTTAAAGCAGTTTTGGTGAATTAGAAACAAAAAAAGTTTTTTTGCAAAAAAGTATGGTGCTAGGTGTAGATAGCTTCATCATTTGAAAAGTAGATAGCTTCATGTTTTCATCCAAATACTGTATTGCTTGTAGCTTCCACATACTGCACCCCACAACGTTACTTTAATGTTGGTTGTTATTTGGGCTGCTAAAGGCATGATTTAAAGCAGTTTTGGTGAATTAGAAACAAAAAAAGTTTTTTTGCAAAAAAGTATGGTGCTAAGTGTAACTAGCTTCATGTTTTCATCCAAATACTGTATTGCTTGTAGCTTCCACATACTGCACCCCACAACATTACTTTTATGTTGGTTGTTATTTGGGCTGCTGAAGGCATGATTTAAAGCAGTTTTGGTGAATTAGAAACAAAAAAAGTTTTTTTTGCAAAAAAGTATGGTGCTAGGTGTAGATAGCTTCATCATTTGAAAAGTAGATAGCTTCATGTTTTCATTCAAATACTGTATTGCGTGTAGCTTCCACATACTGCATCCCACAACATTACTTTTATGTTGGTTGTTATTTGGGCTGCTGAAGGCATGATTTAAAGCAGTTTTGATGAATTAGAAACAAAAAAAGTTTTTTTGCAAAAAAGTATGGTGCTAGGTGTAGATAGCTTCATCATTTGAAAAGTAGATAGCTTCATGTTTTCATCCAAATACTGTATTGCTTGTAGCTTCCACATACTGCACCCCACAACATTACTTTAATGTTTGTTGTTATTTGGGCTGCCGAAGGCATGATTTAAAGCAGTTTTGGTGAATTAGAAACAAAAAAAAGTTTTTTTGCAAAAAAGTATGGTGCTAAGTGTAACTAGCTTCATGTTTTCATCCAAATACTGTATTGCTTGTAGATTCCACATACTGCACCCCACAACATTACTTTTATGTTGGTTGTTATTTGGGCTGCTGAAGGCATGATTCAAAGCAGTTTTGGTGAATTAGAAACAAAAAAAGTTTTTTTGCAAAAAAGTATGGCGCTAGGTGTAGATAGCTTCATGTTTTCATCCAAATACTGTATTGCGTGTAGCTTCCACATACTGCATCCCACAACATTACTTTTATGTTGGTTGTTATTTGGGCTGCTGAAGGCATGATTTAAAGCAGTTTTGGTGAATTAGAAACAAAAAAAGTTTTTTTGCAAAAAAGTATGGTGCTAGGTGTAGATAGCTTCATGTTTTCATCCAAATACTGTATTGCGTGTAGCTTCCACATACTGCATCACACAACATTACTTCTATGTTGGTTGTTATTTGGGCTGCTGAAGCATGATTTAAAGCAGTTTTGGTGAATTAGAAAGAAAAAAAAGTTTTTTTGCAAAAAAGTATGGTGCTAGGTGTAGATAGCTTCATCATTTGAAAAGTAGATAGCTTCATGTTTTCATCCAAATACTGTATTGCTTGTAGCTTCCACATACTGCACCCCACAACATTACTTTTATGTTGGTTGTTATTTGGGCTGCTGAAGGCATGATTTAAAGCAGTTTTGGTGAATTAGAAACAAAAAAAGTTTTTTTGCAAAAAAGTATGGTGCTAAGTGTAACTAGCTTCATGTTTTCATCCAAATACTGTATTGCTTGTAGCTTCCACATACTGCACCCCACAACATTACTTTTATGTTGGTTGTTATTTGGGCTGCTGAAGGCATGATTTAAAGCAGTTTTGGTGAATTAGAAACAAAAAAAGTTTTTTTGCAAAAAAGTATGGTGCTAGGTGTAGATAGCTTCATGTTTTCATCCAAATACTGTATTGCTTGTAGCTTCCACATACTGCATCCCACAACATTACTTTTATGTTGGTTGTTATTTGGGCTGCTGAAGGCATGATTTAAAGCAGTTTTGGTGAATTAGAACCAAAAAAAGTTTTTTTGCAAAAAAGTATGGTGCTAGGTGTAGATAGCTTCATCATTTGAAAAGTAGATAGCTTCATGTTTTCATCCAAATACTGTATTGCTTGTAGCTTCCACATACTGCACCCCACAACATTACTTAAATGTTGGTTGTTGTTTGGGCTGCTAAAGGCATGATTTAAAGCAGTTTTGGTGAATTAGAAACAAAAAAAGTTTTTTTGCAAAAAAGTATGGTGCTAAGTGTAACTAGCTTCATGTTTTCATCCAAATACTGTATTGCTTGCAGCTTCCACATACTGCACCCCACAACATTACTTTTATGTTGGTTGTTATTTGGGCTGCTGAAGGCATGATTTAAAGCAGTTTTGGTGAATTAGAAACAAAAAAAGTTTTTTTGCAAAAAAGTATGGTGCTAGGTGTAGATAGCTTCATGTTTTCATCCAAATACTGTAGTGCTTGTAGCTTCCACATACTGCATCCCACAACATTACTTTTATGTTGGTTGTTATTTGGGCTGCTGAAGGCATGATTTAAAGCAGTTTTCGTGAATTAGAAACAAAAAAAGTTTTTTTGCAAAAAAGTATGGTGCTAGGTGTAGATAGCTTCATGTTTTCATCCAAATACTGTATTGCGTGTAGCTTCCACATACTGCATCCCACAACATTATTTCTATGTTGGTTGTTATTTGGGCTGCTGAAGGCATGATTTAAAGCAGTTTTGGTGAATTAGAAACAAAAAAAGTTTTTTTGCAAAAAAGTATGGTGCTAGGTGTAGATAGCTTCATGTTTTCATCCAAATACTGTATTGCGTGTAGCTTCCACATAGTGCATCCCACAACATTACTTTTATGTTTGTTGTTATTTGGGCTGCTGAAGGCATGATTTAAAGCAGTTTTGGTGAATTAGAAACAAAAAAAGTTTTTTTGCAAAAAAGTATGGTGCTAAGTGTAACTAGCTTCATGTTTTCATCCAAATACTGTATTGCGTGTAGCTTCCACATACTGCATCCCACAACATTACTTTTATGTTGGTTGTTATTTGGGCTGCTGAAGCATGATTTAAAGCAGTTTTGGTGAATTAGAAACAAAAAAAGTTTTTTTGCAAAAAAGTATGGTGCTAAGTGTAACTAGCTTCATGTTTTCATCCAAATACTGTATTGCTTGTAGCTTCCACATACTGCACCCCACAACATTACTTTAATGTTGGTTGTTATTTGGGCTGCTAAAGGCATGATTTAAAGCAGTTTTGGTGAATTAGAAACAAAAAAGTTTTTTTGCAAAAAAGTATGGTGCTAGGTGTAGATCGCTTCATGTTTTCATCCAAATACTGTATTGCGTGTAGCTTCCACATACTGCATCCCACAACATTACTTTTATGTTGGTTGTTATTTGGGCTGCTGAAGCATGATTTAAAGCAGTTTTGGTGAATTAGAAACAAAAAAAGTTTTTTTGCAAAAAAGTATGGTGCTAGGTGTAGATAGCTTCATCATTTGAAAAGTAGATAGCTTCATGTTTTCATCCAAATACTGTATTGCTTGTAGCTTCCACATATTGCACCCCACAACATTACTTTAATGTTGGTTGTTATTTGGGCTGCTAAAGGCATGATTTAAAGTAGTTTTGGTGAATTAGAAACAAAAAAAGTTTTTTTGCAAAAAAGTATGGTGCTAAGTGTAGATAGCTTCATGTTTTCATCCAAATACTGTATTGCGTGTAGCTTCCACATACTGCATCCCACAACATTACTTTTATGTTGGTTGTTATTTGGGCTGCTGAAGGCATGATTTAAAGCAGTTTTGGTGAATTAGAAACAAAAAAAGTTTTTTTGCAAAAAAGTATGGTGCTAGGTGTAGATAGCTTCATGTATTCATCCAAATACTGTATTGCGTGTAGCTTCCACATACTGCATCCCACAACATTACTTTTATGTTGGTTGTTATTTGGGCCGCTGAAGCATGATTTAAAGCAGTTTTGGTGAATTAGAAACAAAAAAAGTTTTTTTGCAAAAAAGTATGGTGCTAGGTGTAGATAGCTTCATCTTTTGAAAAGTAGATAGCTTCATGTTTTCATCCAAATACTGTATTGCTTGTAGCTTCCACATACTGCACCCCACAACATTACTTTAATGTTGGTTGTTATTTGGGCTGCTAAAGGCATGATTTAAAGCAGTTTTGGTGAATTAGAAACAAAAAAAGTTTTTTTGCAAAAAAGTATGGTGCTAAGTGTAACTAGCTTCATGTTTTCATCCAAATACTGTATTGCTTGTAGCTTCCACATACTGCTCCCCACAACATTACTTTTATGTTGGTTGTTATTTGGGCTGCTGAAGGCATGATTTAAAGCAGTTTTGGTGAATTAGAAACAAAAAAAGTTTTTTTGCAAAAAAGTATGGTGCTAGGTGTAGATAGCTTCATGTTTTCATCCAAATACTGTATTGCGTGTAGCTTCCACATACTGCATCCCACAACATTACTTTTATGTTGGTTGTTATTTGGGCTGCTGAAGGCATGATTTAAAGCAGTTTTGGTGAATTAGAAACAAAAAAAGTTTTTTTGCAAAAAAGTATGGTGCTAGGTGTAGATAGCTTCATGTTTTCATCCAAATACTGTATTGCTTGTAGCTTCCACATACTGCACCCCACAACATTACTTTAATGTTGGTTGTTATTTGGACTGCTGAAGGCATGATTTAAAGCAGTTTTGGTGAATTAGAAACAAAAAAAGTTTTTTTGCAAAAAAGTATGGTGCTAGGTGTAGATAACTTTATCATTTGAAAAGTAGATAGCTTCATGTTTTCATCCAAGTACTGTATTGCTTGTAGCTTCCACATACTGCACCCCACAACATTACTTTAATGTTGGTTGTTATTTGGGCTGCTAAAGGCATGATTTAAAGCAGTTTTGGTGAATTAGAAACAAAAAAAGTTTTTTTGCAAAAAAGTATGGTGCTAAGTGTAACTAGCTTCATGTTTTCATCCAAATACTGTATTGCTTGTAGCTTCCACATACTGCACCCCACAACATTACTTTTATGTTGGTTGTTATTTGGGCTGCTGAAGGCATGATTTAAAGCAGTTTTGGTGAATTAGAAACAAAAAAAGTTTTTTTGCAAAAAAGTATGGTGCTAGGTGTAGATAGCTTCATGTTTTCATCCAAATACTGTATTGCGTGTAGCTTCCACATACTGCATCCCACAACATTACTTCTATGTTGGTTGTTATTTGGGCTGCTGAAGCATGATTTAAAGCAGTTTTGGTGAATTAGAAACAAAAAAAGTTTTTTTGCAAAAAAGTATGGTACTAGGTGTAGATAGCTTCATCATTTGAAAAGTAGATAGCTTCATGTTTTCATCCAAATACTGTATTGCTTGTAGCTTCCACATACTGCACCCCACAACATTACTTTAATGTTGGTTGTTATTTGGGCTGCTAAAGGCATGATTTAAAGCAGTTTTGGTGAATTAGAAACAAAAAAAGTTTTTTTGCAAAAAAGTATGGTGCTAGGTGTAGATAGCTTCATGTTTTCATCCAAATACTGTATTGCGTGTAGCTTCCACATACTGCATCCCACAACATTACTTTTATGTTGGTTGTTATTTGGGCTGCTGAAGGCATGATTTAAAGCAGTTTTGGTGAATTAGAAACAAAAAAAGTTTTTTTGCAAAAAAGTATGGTGCTAGGTGTAGATAGCTTCATGTTTTCATCCAAATACTGTATTGCGTGTAGCTTCCACATACTGCATCCCACAACATTACTTTTATGTTGGTTGTTATTTGGGCTGCTGAAGCATGATTTAAAGCAGTTTTGGTGAATTAGAAACAAAAAAAGTTTTTTTGCAAAAAAGTATGGTGCTAGGTGTAGATAGCTTCATCATTTGAAAAGTAGATAGCTTCATGTTTTCATCCAAATACTGTATTGCTTGTAGCTTCCACATACTGCACCCCACAACATTACTTTTATGTTGGTTGTTATTTGGGCTGCTGAAGGCATGATTTAAAGCAGTTTTGGTGAATTAGAAACAAAAAAAGTTTTTTTGCAAAAAAGTATGGTGCTAGGTGTAGATAGCTTCATGTTTTCATCCAAATACTGTATTGCGTGTAGCTTCCACATACTGCATCACACAACATTACTTCTATGTTGGTTGTTATTTGGGCTGCTGAAGGCATGATTTAAAGCAGTTTTGGTGAATTAGAAACAAAAAAAGTTTTTTTGCAAAAAAGTATGGTGCTAGGTGTAGATAGCTTCATGTTTTCATCCAAATACTGTATTGCGTGTAGCTTCCACATACTGCATCACACAACATTACTTCTATGTTGGTTGTTATTTGGGCTGCTGAAGCATGATTTAAAGCAGTTTTGGTGAATTAGAAAGAAAAAAAAGTTTTTTTGCAAAAAAGTATGGTGCTAGGTGTAGATAGCTTCATCATTTGAAAAGTAGATAGCTTCATGTTTTCATCCAAATACTGTATTGCTTGTAGCTTCCACATACTGCACCCCACAACATTACTTTTATGTTGGTTGTTATTTGGGCTGCTGAAGGCATGATTTAAAGCAGTTTTGGTGAATTAGAAACAAAAAAAGTTTTTTTGCAAAAAAGTATGGTGCTAGGTGTAGATAGCTTCATGTTTTCATCCAAATACTGTATTGCTTGTAGCTTCCACATACTGCATCCCACAACATTACTTCTATGTTGGTTGTTATTTGGGCTGCTGAAGGCATGATTTAAAGCAGTTTTGGTGAATTAGAAACAAAAAAAGTTTTTTTGCAAAAAAGTATGGTGCTAGGTGTAGATAGCTTCATGTTTTCATCCAAATACTGTATTGCTTGTAGCTTCCACATACTGCATCCCACAACATTACTTTTATGTTGGTTGTTATTTGGGCTGCTGAAGGCATGATTTAAAGCAGTTTTGGTGAATTAGAACCAAAAAAAGTTTTTTTGCAAAAAAGTATGGTGCTAGGTGTAGATAGCTTCATCATTTGAAAAGTAGATAGCTTCATGTTTTCATCCAAATACTGTATTGCTTGTAGCTTCCACATACTGCACCCCACAACATTACTTAAATGTTGGTTGTTGTTTGGGCTGCTAAAGGCATGATTTAAAGCAGTTTTGGTGAATTAGAAACAAAAAAAGTTTTTTTGCAAAAAAGTATGGTGCTAAGTGTAACTAGCTTCATGTTTTCATCCAAATACTGTATTGCTTGTAGCTTCCACATACTGCACCCCACAACATTACTTTTATGTTGGTTGTTATTTGGGCTGCTGAAGGCATGATTTAAAACAGTTTTGGTGAATTAGAAACAAAAAAAGTTTTTTTGCAAAAAAGTATGGTGCTAAGTGTAACTAGCTTCATGTTTTCATCCAAATACTGTATTGCTTGTAGCTTCCACATACTGCACCCCACAACATTACTTTTATGTTGGTTGTTATTTGGGCTGCTGAAGGCATGATTTAAAGCAGTTTTGGTGAATTAGAAACAAAAAAAGTTTTTTTGCAAAAAAGTATGGTGCTAGGTGTAGATAGCTTCATGTTTTCATCCAAATACTGTAGTGCTTGTAGCTTCCACATACTGCATCCCACAACATTACTTTTATGTTGGTTGTTATTTGGGCTGCTGAAGGCATGATTTAAAGCAGTTTTCGTGAATTAGAAACAAAAAAAGTTTTTTTGCAAAAAAGTATGGTGCTAGGTGTAGATAGCTTCATGTTTTCATCCAAATACTGTATTGCGTGTAGCTTCCACATACTGCATCCCACAACATTATTTCTATGTTGGTTGTTATTTGGGCTGCTGAAGGCATGATTTAAAGCAGTTTTGGTGAATTAGAAACAAAAAAAGTTTTTTTGCAAAAAAGTATGGTGCTAGGTGTAGATAGCTTCATGTTTTCATCCAAATACTGTATTGCGTGTAGCTTCCACATAGTGCATCCCACAACATTACTTTTATGTTTGTTGTTATTTGGGCTGCTGAAGGCATGATTTAAAGCAGTTTTGGTGAATTAGAAACAAAAAAAGTTTTTTTGCAAAAAAGTATGGTGCTAAGTGTAACTAGCTTCATGTTTTCATCCAAATACTGTATTGCGTGTAGCTTCCACATACTGCATCCCACAACATTACTTTTATGTTGGTTGTTATTTGGGCTGCTGAAGCATGATTTAAAGCAGTTTTGGTGAATTAGAAACAAAAAAAGTTTTTTTGCAAAAAAGTATGGTGCTAAGTGTAACTAGCTTCATGTTTTCATCCAAATACTGTATTGCTTGTAGCTTCCACATACTGCACCCCACAACATTACTTTAATGTTGGTTGTTATTTGGGCTGCTAAAGGCATGATTTAAAGCAGTTTTGGTGAATTAGAAACAAAAAAGTTTTTTTGCAAAAAAGTATGGTGCTAGGTGTAGATAGCTTCATGTTTTCATCCAAATACTGTATTGCGTGTAGCTTCCACATACTGCATCCCACAACATTACTTTTATGTTGGTTGTTATTTGGGCTGCTGAAGCATGATTTAAAGCAGTTTTGGTGAATTAGAAACAAAAAAAGTTTTTTTGCAAAAAAGTATGGTGCTAGGTGTAGATAGCTTCATCATTTGAAAAGTAGATAGCTTCATGTTTTCATCCAAATACTGTATTGCTTGTAGCATCCACATATTGCACCCCACAACATTACTTTAATGTTGGTTGTTATTTGGGCTGCTAAAGGCATGATTTAAAGTAGTTTTGGTGAATTAGAAACAAAAAAAGTTTTTTTGCAAAAAAGTATGGTGCTAGGTGTAGATAGCTTCATGTATTCATCCAAATACTGTATTGCGTGTAGCTTCCACATACTGCATCCCACAACATTACTTTTATGTTGGTTGTTATTTGGGCTGCTGAAGCATGATTTAAAGCAGTTTTGGTGAATTAGAAACAAAAAAAGTTTTTTTGCAAAAAAGTATGGTGCTAAGTGTAACTAGCTTCATGTTTTCATCCAAATACTGTATTGCTTGTAGCTTCCACATACTGCATCCCACAACATTACTTTTATGTTGGTTGTTATTTGGGCTGCTGAAGGCATGATTTAAAGCAGTTTTGGTGAATTAGAAACAAAAAAAGTTTTTTTGCAAAAAAGTATGGTGCTAGGTGTAGATAGCTTCATGTTTTCATCCAAATACTGTATTGCGTGTAGCTTCCACATACTGCATCCCACAACATTACTTTTATGTTGGTTGTTATTTGGGCTGCTGAAGGCATGATTTAAAGCAGTTTTGGTGAATTAGAAACAAAAAAAGTTTTTTTGCAAAAAAGTATGGTGCTAGGTGTAGATAGCTTCATCATTTGAAAAGTAGATAGCTTCATGTTTTCATCCAAATACTGTATTGCTTGTAGCTTCCACATACTGCACCCCACAACATTACTTAAATGTTGGTTGTTGTTTGGGCTGCTAAAGGCATGATTTAAAGCAGTTTTGGTGAATTAGAAACAAAAAAAGTGTGTACTTGGGGAAGACGTGATGACGTGATGACGTGAGTGTGATCCGCAGCGGGGGGGTGGAGCGCTGGGCAGCGACGGCAAGGAAGGTGTGGAGTGGCGGCCGTTGTCAGGAGCTGTTTTTCAGCCGTTTGGAGCCGTGGTGAGCCGCGGTGAGGATATGCGGCGACGGCCGCAATAAGAGCCGTAGGAGATGTGACGCGGCGAGAGCCGGGAGCCGTGCCGGGAACCGCGCCGAGACCCATGGGGAAAGCCGCGTAGCGGCTGTTTTCTGGCCGCTCGGAGCCGCTCTGGAGCCGCGATGTGCCGCGGTGAGGTTCTGCCGCGGCGGCTGCGGTGGGAGCTGCTTCGAGACCCGCAGGGAGAGCCGTGCAGCGGCGACCATGATGGGGGGTCGAGCCGTGGCGGCCGTAACAGGAGCCGAGCGGTGACGTCCTGGAGACCCATGGGAGGGAGGACGCGACCACTGCATCCGGACACGAGGAGGCTATGAGGAAGCCATATAAATAAAGAGCAGGTAGAGATCTTGTCCTCCAGAGATCAATATAAAAACAACCTCTCGGCTGATAAATTTAAATGCACGAAGTACGTATGACTGCACGCCGTTTAGGCGCCAAGACATCAATCCACTCCCCCTCCATGTATGCTTAAAATGGAGCAACTCTACTTCACATTTCCTTCAAGTTGCGAGCTATGAAAGCTGTTTGCCACGAAGGACGAATTGGTAATTTATTTTACCCATCTCAACTATAATTATAACTCAAGTTTAAGAATATCGAAAGTTTGAAAAGAAGGGAGAAACTCCTGCGTGTGATAAACTGTGAGTAATATATTCCTTTTTACTCTCTACATAATATGAAGAACCTGTAATTACTCTATAAAGAAATATAGAGGGGGAAGAGTTAAAACAAAATTTATATTTAAAGCGTGCATTCATGGACTCTATTTATTGACATTTGTAGATACCAACACCTAACAGTTTAATGAAAATGGTTAACACTATGTTGCATGAGACTAAAGGGGAATAATTTGGAACTACTAGCTTCATGTTTTCATCCAAATACTGTATTGCTTGTAGCTTCCACATACTGCACCCCACAACATTACTTTTATGTTGGTTGTTATTTGGGCTGCTGAAGGCATGATTTAAAGCAGTTTTGGTGAATTAGAAACAAAAAAAGTTTTTTTGCAAAAAAGTATGGTGCTAGGTGTAGATAGCTTCATGTTTTCATCCAAATACTGTAGTGCTTGTAGCTTCCACATACTGCATCCCACAACATTACTTTTATGTTGGTTGTTATTTGGGCTGCTGAAGGCATGATTTAAAGCAGTTTTCGTGAATTAGAAACAAAAAAAGTTTTTTTGCAAAAAAGTATGGTGCTAGGTGTAGATAGCTTCATGTTTTCATCCAAATACTGTATTGCGTGTAGCTTCCACATACTGCATCCCACAACATTATTTCTATGTTGGTTGTTATTTGGGCTGCTGAAGGCATGATTTAAAGCAGTTTTGGTGAATTAGAAACAAAAAAAGTTTTTTTGCAAAAAAGTATGGTGCTAGGTGTAGATAGCTTCATGTTTTCATCCAAATACTGTATTGCGTGTAGCTTCCACATAGTGCATCCCACAACATTACTTTTATGTTTGTTGTTATTTGGGCTGCTGAAGGCATGATTTAAAGCAGTTTTGGTGAATTAGAAACAAAAAAAGTTTTTTTGCAAAAAAGTATGGTGCTAAGTGTAACTAGCTTCATGTTTTCATCCAAATACTGTATTGCGTGTAGCTTCCACATACTGCATCCCACAACATTACTTTTATGTTGGTTGTTATTTGGGCTGCTGAAGCATGATTTAAAGCAGTTTTGGTGAATTAGAAACAAAAAAAGTTTTTTTGCAAAAAAGTATGGTGCTAAGTGTAACTAGCTTCATGTTTTCATCCAAATACTGTATTGCTTGTAGCTTCCACATACTGCACCCCACAACATTACTTTAATGTTGGTTGTTATTTGGGCTGCTAAAGGCATGATTTAAAGCAGTTTTGGTGAATTAGAAACAAAAAAGTTTTTTTGCAAAAAAGTATGGTGCTAGGTGTAGATAGCTTCATGTTTTCATCCAAATACTGTATTGCGTGTAGCTTCCACATACTGCATCCCACAACATTACTTTTATGTTGGTTGTTATTTGGGCTGCTGAAGCATGATTTAAAGCAGTTTTGGTGAATTAGAAACAAAAAAAGTTTTTTTGCAAAAAAGTATGGTGCTAGGTGTAGATAGCTTCATCATTTGAAAAGTAGATAGCTTCATGTTTTCATCCAAATACTGTATTGCTTGTAGCATCCACATATTGCACCCCACAACATTACTTTAATGTTGGTTGTTATTTGGGCTGCTAAAGGCATGATTTAAAGTAGTTTTGGTGAATTAGAAACAAAAAAAGTTTTTTTGCAAAAAAGTATGGTGCTAGGTGTAGATAGCTTCATGTATTCATCCAAATACTGTATTGCGTGTAGCTTCCACATACTGCATCCCACAACATTACTTTTATGTTGGTTGTTATTTGGGCTGCTGAAGCATGATTTAAAGCAGTTTTGGTGAATTAGAAACAAAAAAAGTTTTTTTGCAAAAAAGTATGGTGCTAAGTGTAACTAGCTTCATGTTTTCATCCAAATACTGTATTGCTTGTAGCTTCCACATACTGCATCCCACAACATTACTTTTATGTTGGTTGTTATTTGGGCTGCTGAAGGCATGATTTAAAGCAGTTTTGGTGAATTAGAAACAAAAAAAGTTTTTTTGCAAAAAAGTATGGTGCTAGGTGTAGATAGCTTCATGTTTTCATCCAAATACTGTATTGCGTGTAGCTTCCACATACTGCATCCCACAACATTACTTTTATGTTGGTTGTTATTTGGGCTGCTGAAGGCATGATTTAAAGCAGTTTTGGTGAATTAGAAACAAAAAAAGTTTTTTTGCAAAAAAGTATGGTGCTAGGTGTAGATAGCTTCATCATTTGAAAAGTAGATAGCTTCATGTTTTCATCCAAATACTGTATTGCTTGTAGCTTCCACATACTGCACCCCACAACATTACTTAAATGTTGGTTGTTGTTTGGGCTGCTAAAGGCATGATTTAAAGCAGTTTTGGTGAATTAGAAACAAAAAAAGTGTGTACTTGGGGAAGACGTGATGACGTGATGACGTGAGTGTGATCCGCAGCGGGGGGGTGGAGCGCTGGGCAGCGACGGCAAGGAAGGTGTGGAGTGGCGGCCGTTGTCAGGAGCTGTTTTTCAGCCGTTTGGAGCCGTGGTGAGCCGCGGTGAGGATATGCGGCGACGGCCGCAATAAGAGCCGTAGGAGATGTGACGCGGCGAGAGCCGGGAGCCGTGCCGGGAACCGCGCCGAGACCCATGGGGAAAGCCGCGTAGCGGCTGTTTTCTGGCCGCTCGGAGCCGCTCTGGAGCCGCGATGTGCCGCGGTGAGGTTCTGCCGCGGCGGCTGCGGCGGGAGCTGCTTCGAGACCCGCAGGGAGAGCCGTGCAGCGGCGACCATGATGGGGGGTCGAGCCGTGGCGGCCGTAACAGGAGCCGAGCGGTGACGTCCTGGAGACCCATGGGAGGGAGGACGCGACCACTGCATCCGGACACGAGGAGGCTATGAGGAAGCCATATAAATAAAGAGCAGGTAGAGATCTTGTCCTCCAGAGATCAATATAAAAACAACCTCTCGGCTGATAAATTTAAATGCACGAAGTACGTATGACTGCACGCCGTTTAGGCGCCAAGACATCAATCCACTCCCCCTCCATGTATGCTTAAAATGGAGCAACTCTACTTCACATTTCCTTCAAGTTGCGAGCTATGAAAGCCGTTTGCCACGAAGGACGAATTGGTAATTTATTTTACCCATCTCAACTATAATTATAACTCAAGTTTAAGAATATCGAAAGTTTGAAAAGAAGGGAGAAACTCCTGCGTGTGATAAACTGTGAGTAATATATTCCTTTTTACTCTCTACATAATATGAAGAACCTGTAATTACTCTATAAAGAAATATAGAGGGGGAAGAGTTAAAACAAAATTTATATTTAAAGCGTGCATTCATGGACTCTATTTATTGACATTTGTAGATACCAACACCTAACAGTTTAATGAAAATGGTTAACACTATGTTGCATGAGACTAAAGGGGAATAATTTGGAAGCTACAGGAATTGAAATTAAACACATATCAACTATTGAATGTTCAAGAGGAGGAGGTCTAGGGAGAGGAGACTATTCATAAAGAAATAATTCAACAATATACGTCCTAACTTGATTTGATAAAATATTTGCTACATGGATATATGGTTATAATGATATCATTTTATGATATTAGAAGCCGGAAGTAAGCAAGGGAGGGGTGTACGGAGGAAGACCAAGGAGAGAAGGCTAAGAAACAACATTAAAGCTAAAGGCCGGAACAGATAAATATACCTAAAATATCAGAAAATACTATCTAATTAAGAAGACTATATTACCATTACCATCACGATAACATCAAATTTACATCAAGAATGGGTCCAAAAAAAGATAAAGAAAAAGATAAAGCCCTAATACAAGATAAAAAACAAGAAAAAGGTAAACCTATAAATGATTACTACTCCCCAAAGACATACAGCCAGGACAACTTACAAATAAATAGAAGACTAACAATGGAGGAACGTAGAGAATCTTTACAGATGACCAAAATTCAAGATCAAAGCGGCGATGAGGAACAACTATCCGCTTTGATAAATAATCTTTATAAAAAAATTAAAATTGATATTGAATCAAGTACTTATGAAATAAAAGAGGATGTAGCTAAACTCTCCGAAGTATTAAAAACACATGAAGATGTAATAACAAAAGTTAAAGAATAACAAATGACTATGCAGTCAGAAAACATAAAGCTAAATGCAAAGGTCAGAATCCTGGAAAAAAAACTATACGATATGGAAGATAATCATCGAAGAAATAATATCCGTATAAGAGGAATTCCAGAATCAATCTCTCAAGAACAGCTCGAAACGTACCTAATAGATCTTCTACAAGATACTTTTAAAATACAGACATTAAAACATATACCCATGGAGACCTTCTACAGAATAAGAAAGCCTAATCAAATAAGTAAAGATCTACCTAGAGATGTCTTCGTTAGATTTACAAATTATTATATAAAGGAACGATTTAATAGAGGAATAAGAGAGAAAACAACATTATCGGAAAAGTTTAAAGACTTGAAATTCTACCCAGACATCCCTTCACATATAAGAAAAGAAAGGAAAAAGTTTCAAGATCTTACAGTAATTTTAAGACAAAAGAATATAGAATATAGATGGGGATTTCTGTATGAAGGAACCACGGTTACTATAAATGATGTGGATTCTGGTTTAGAAAAATTTAAAAAATGGGGTCTCATATAAGACCATGTTTATATATGTTTCCTTCTTTTTTTTTTTTTTTTCTTCCTTTTTTTTTCCGATAAATATTTGACAATCGACACTAGAATAACACTACCACAATAATACTTAATAATTATTCGAGATATATTATGAATACACATTACACAGATATATTTAGTTTGGGGATTCTATACATTCTTAACTCTATTATAATAAATTTATATAGACTATCTGATATATATTATGAGTACACATTTCACGTATATATATAGCCGGCGGCTATTACACTTTTTTATAGGATATTAATACACACGAAGATAAAATTTTATATTGAAATTATATATATTACCTAAGATACTACTACACTTATAATTTTAGATTAATTTATTTATTTCATTTAATTCACTTTTAAATACATATTATTAACATATATACACCTATATTATCACTTATCACCCTTTTCTTTTTTTTCTCTTTTTCTTCTTTTATTTTTTTTTTTTTTCTCACTATATGAGATCTACACATATCTATACAATTCACAAATACATCTCATAAAAATTGAATAATTACACTGCAATATATGTTGTTATACAATTTTTTTTTTTATTTTTTTATTATACATATATATATTTATTTATTTTTTTTAATTTTTTTTTTTTTTTTTTTTACTACATACTACATTTTTTTACTACAAATCTACACAATTCACAAACACATTTTTTTAAAAATTGAATAATTACAGTGCACTATATGTTGATCCACAATTCGCTTTTTATTATACATATATACAATTTTTTTTTTTCTCTCTCTTTTCTTTCTCTCCCTCTATTTAAATAGCTCGATAAATGTCTCAGTCTTTTCTGTTCCTATATTCTTTTTCTATATTCTTCTTTCTTTACTTCTTGGTCTTTCGCTCCCTCCCCCTCCCAAGTCTCCCCTCCCCATTTACTTCTTTTACTTGTGGCACCCTTATTTTTTCCCCCCTATACTTTCCCTCAATGGGAAAAAATATTTATATATATGTATATATAGTGGGAATTTACGATAGATAATATGCCCTAACTCTGAAAACTCCGTATGGATATGATACCTGTATTTATAACAGGATGGATTTTAAGATAGAGAATCTTAAAATGAATAAGTGTATGTTAATGTGTAGGATGAATGCTTTTTTAAAAATAAATGTTCTAAAATATATAATGGTATCATCTAGAAAATCAGATAAACTACAAAAATGGTTACTTCTTTAAAATTAATATCATGGAATGTACAAGGATTGAAAGAAAATATTTGTATGAAACGCTTCTTCAGAAGAAGGTAGATATAGCTTTAATACAAGAAACCCATTGGGTAACGAATCCGCAAAGACTATGGAAATATAGTATCCTCCCAGAGATATTTTATTCAAATTTGGAAGGGAATAAGAAAAAGAGAGGGGTAGCAATCATAATTTCTAGTAAATTAAAATTTGAACTTATATTACACGAATCCGATACCCAAGGTAGATTCCAAATTTTGATTTGTAAAATTAATGATATAATGTATACTTTCGTTAATATCTATGCACCTAATAAGGAACCCACTAAATTCGTAAGAAAATTATATATAAGAGTACAACAATTAAAAAAAGGTATCCTATTCATGGGAGGTGATTTTAATTGTATTATCGACCCAGAAAAAGATAAAAGTATACCTTGTTCCGCATCTCTAGATCCACACATAAAATCAGAAGCAAGAAATATAAGAAAATTTTTAGAAGACAACTCATTATATGATATATGGAGAGTTCTCCACCCAAAAGAGAAAGATTTTACTTTTTTTTCACAACCACACACCTCATATTCTAGAATTGACTTTGTATTAACTGAATCTGAAAATCTATGCTCAATTATAAATTCTAGTTTAGGACAAATAATCTGGTCGGATCACGCTCCAATATTTATAGAATTTAAAAATAATAAACACTATAAAATCAATCGCAGATGGAGGTTAGACGATTCTCTACTAAATAAAGAAGAAATTCGAGAATATTTGAGTAATCAAGCCAATTTATTTATGGAAAAAAATAATAATGGAGAGGTCTCTAATTTAACTCTCTGGAATACATTCAAATGCTATATGCGAGGATGTATAATAAAAATAAGTTCTATTATAAAAAAGAAACAGGGACAAAAATTTGTTGATTTATATATTAATTTAGCAAAAATAGAGAGATTTAATAAAAATAATCCTAATATAATTTATACAAAAGAAATAAATTCAATGAGAATAGAAATAAATACAAAAATACAGGAGAGAATAAATAAGGGACTCTCAAGAATAAAACAAAATTGGTATTATGGTAATAATCGTGTGGGAAAATATCTAACGAACAAGTTAAAGTACGATCAAAAAAAAAATGTTATAAAAAAAATAGTAATAGGAAACGATATATTCCTAAATCCATCACAAATAGCTAACTGCTTTGAAGATTACTATAAATCGCTCTACAATATAGCAGGACCTTCTAAACCATTAAGTAAAATTAGGAGCTATCTTAGCTCTCTTAAGTTACCAAAATTGAATGAAGAAGCTTTAGAAACATTAAACGCCCCAATTAATAAGGAGGAAATTCAGAAAGAAATTGAGAACTTAAAGAAAAAAAAAGCTCCAGGACCTGATGGTTATACGGCTACGTTTTATTTAACATTTAAAGAAATAATTGTTCCATTGCTGTTTAAATCATTTGAGGAAATCACGGAGGGTAATCATGTTCCACCGGAGATGTTACAAGCCTCAATATGCCCGATATTAAAACCAAATAAAGACCCGAGTTTTGTTTCTAACTATAGGCCTATTTCTTTGATAAATATTGATATAAAAATATATTCAAAAATCTTGGCTGAAAGACTTAAAAAATATTTACCTGAAATAGTCCATCCGGACCAAGCGGGCTTTGTAAAAGATAGAACACTAACAGACAATACCCGTAAAATAATAAATCTCATTGATCTATCTAATAAGAATTCTACCTATACTGCTTTTTTGGCACTCGATGCCGAAAAAGCTTTTGACCGGGTGGACTGGCAATTTCTTTCAGAAACATTAGATGTGTTCGGTATTTCAGGGCAATTTAGAAACAACGTTTTAGCGCTTTATAAATCTCCCTCTGCTCAAATAACAGGACCCATGTTTACTTCAAATGGTTTTAAAATAGGCAATGGAACAAGACAGGGCTGTCCTTTAGCCCCTTTATTATATGTTTTATCAATTGAACCACTTGCCCAAGCAATAAGAAACTCATCAGAGATAATAGGAATTAAAATGAACCAGAGGGAATTTAAGATAACTCTATTCGCGGATGATATTATTCTGACATTACCTCAACCCGAAAAATCAATAAAATATGTATTAGAAGCGATCAAAGAATTTGGAACCCTTTCGAATTATAAACTTAATATTAATAAAACTCAAATTATCTCAAATCATCAAACAGAGGAACAAGCTAGATGGATGAGATCCTATATTAATGTAGACTGGAACAATAGCTCCCTAGAATATTTAGGAATTAAATTAAAATTTAATCTTAAAGAAATGATTAGAGAAAATTATTTAGTAGCAATAAATAAAATGAAAAAAAAATTACAAGATTGGAAGGGGCTAGAAATATCGTGGTTGGGAAGATTAAATGCAATCAATGCCTATTACATTCCCAAATTACTATATATTCTAAGAGCAATCCCGTTGAGAGTCCCTTATTCAATTCTCTCACAAATACAAAAATTAATATCTTCATTTATTTGGCAAAATAAACCTCCGAGGATTTCATTTAAAAATCTAATAAAGAGTATACAAACTGGAGGTCTTTCATTACCTAATATAAAAGAGTTACATGAAATTTGCATGTTCACCCATTTTCTTTTATGGGATAAATCGAAAAATGACAGCACCGCATGGTTTACTATTGAAAAAGAAAATATACATCCTCTACATCTTTACGATATTATATGGATAAACCACGATATAACGAGAAATATAAAAACTGATAATTCAGGGATTAAAGATTTAATAATATCGTTAAGTAAATGGAAGTCAAGTATGAAAGTTGAGAAAGGTATTTTATGCTCTGCTCCAATTAAAGTATTATCAAATCATATAAAAGATCTAAATTTAAATAAATGGAGTCAATTAAATATAAGATTTATATCAGATCTTTATGATTCTGAAGTGATGTTATCATGGCCTCTCTTGAAAGAGAAATGGAAGTTGCCTGATATGGAAATATATAATTATATAAGAATTAAACACTTTCCTCATCTAGTTGGAACTACACGATCTATATTGTTTGAGGATTTTCTTAGTAAACAATATAAATCGAGATTAATCCATAAAGTTAAAATGCTGAGAGAAAGCTCAAAATCTGAAGATCCCCTATTTAATAAAGAAAAATGGGAAAAAGAAACTGGTGAAATATATTCAAAAGAAGAATGGCTACAAGCCTATAGAGACATTAGGAAACATTCACACTGTCTGAACATGCATGAATTATATTATAAAATCGTACATAGATGGTACAGAACCCCAGTCCAAATATCAAAGTTTGATAAAAATGCTTCAAGGCAATGCTGGAGATGCGGAAAAAAAGAAGGGACCATCTACCATATGTGGTGGGAATGCGAGGAGGTTGGAGAAATACTAAAAACTCTTTTCGAGGTAATTAATAAAATATTACAATGTAAAATAGATCCATCCCCTCAAATATTTTTATTCCATATGGGTCTTAGTAAGTTACATAAACCACAAAAAAACTTATTAATTCAGCTAATTCTAGCCTGTAAATTAGTTATTGCTAGGAACTGGAAAAAAACAGGTAGAATACCTTGGGAAGAAATTTTTACACAAATTCAGTTCCAGTGCAAAATGGAAGAGGGATACTATATAAGTATTGGTAGAAAGTTGGCTTACATAGATATATGGTCTCCATGGATCTCCTTTGTACATTCCTAAATAATAGTAATGAAATATATATTTAAAAAAGAAAAAAAAATGATACCAAAAACTTAAAAACTTAAAAATATTGAACATTATGTAAGACATATATGAGCATGTATGCTATAAGTATAAAGAGGCATAATACATTTTTCATTGACATTAATATTCGATATTACTCTGAATATATTCGTTCCCGGTTGGGAACCAACTCTTGAATGATGAAATTAGAAATATTATAAATACAAAATGTGAAATATATGTATTATGTGCTATTTAGCCTCTATTTTTATATGTATGTATGTATGTATTTATAAATGTATTTATGTATTTGTATGTTTATATTAAAAAAAAAAAAAAAAAAAAAAAAAAAAAAAAAGTTTTTTTGCAAAAAAGTATGGTGCTAAGTGTAACTAGCTTCATGTTTTCATCCAAATACTGTATTGCTTGTAGCTTCCACATACTGCACCCCACAACATTACTTTTATGTTGGTTGTTATTTGGGCTGCTGAAGGCATGATTTAAAGCAGTTTTGGTGAATTAGAAAAAAAAAAAAGTTTTTATGCAAAAAAGTATGGTGCTAGGTGTAGATAGCTTCATGTTTTCATCCAAATACTGTATTGCGTGTAGCTTCCACATACTGCATCCCACAACATTACTTTTATGTTGGTTGTTATTTGGGCTGCTGAAGGCATGATTTAAAGCAGTTTTGGTGAATTAGAAACAAAAAAAGTTTTTTTGCAAAAAAGTATGGTGCTAGGTGTAGATAGCTTCATGTTTTCATCCAAATACTGTATTGCTTGTAGCTTCCACATACTGCACCCCACAACATTACTTTAATGTTGGTTGTTATTTGGGCTGCTAAAGGCATGATTTAAAGCAGTTTTGGTGAATTAGAAACAAAAAAAGTTTTTTTGCAAAAAAGTATGGTGCTAAGTGTAACTAGCTTCATGTTTTCATCCAAATACTGTATTGCTTGTAGCTTCCACATACTGCACCCCACAACATTACTTTTATGTTGGTTGTTATTTGGGCTGCTGAAGGCATGATTTAAAGCAGTTTTGGTGAATTAGAAACAAAAAAAGTTTTTTTGCAAAAAAGTATGGTGCTAGGTGTAGATAGCTTCATGTTTTCATCCAAATACTGTATTGCGTGTAGCTTCCAAATACTGCATCCCACAACATTACTTTTATGTTGGTTGTTATTTGGGCTGCTGAAGGCATGATTTAAAGCAGTTTTGGTGAATTAGAAACAAAAAAAGTTTTTTTGCAAAAAAGTATGGTTCTAGGTGTAGATAGCTTCATCATTTGAAAAGTAGATAGTTTCATGTTTTCATCCAAATACTGTATTGCTTGTAGCTTCCACATACTGCACCCCACAACATTACTTTAATGTTGGTTGTTATTTGGGCTGCTAAAGGCATGATTTAAAGCAGTTTTGGTGAATTAGAAACAAAAAAAGTTTTTTTGCAAAAAAGTATGGTGCTAAGTGTAACTAGCTTCATGTTTTCATCCAAATACTGTATTGCTTGTAGCTTCCACATACTGCACCCCACAACATTACTTTTATGTTGGTTGTTATTTGGGCTGCTGAAGGCATGATTTAAAGCAGTTTTGGTGAATTAGAAAAAAAAAAGTTTTTATGCAAAAAAGTATGGTGCTAGGTGTAGATAGCTTCATGTTTTCATCCAAATACTGTATTGCGTGTAGCTTCCACATACTGCATCCCACAACATTACTTTTATGTTGGTTGTTATTGGGGCTGCTGAAGGCATGATTTAAAGCAGTTTTGGTGAATTAGAAACAAAAAAAGTTTTTTTGCAAAAAAGTATGGTGCTAGGTGTAGATTGCTTCATGTTTTCATCCAAATACTGTATTGCGTGTAGTTTCCACATACTGCACCCCACAACATTACTTTTATGTTGGTTGTTATTTGGGCTGCTGAAGGCATGATTTAAAGCAGTTTTGGTGAATTAGAAACAAAAAAAGTTTTTTTGCAAAAAAGTATGATGCTAGTTGTAGATAGCTTCATCATTTGAAAAGTAGATAGCTTCATGTTTTCATCCAAATACTGTATTGCTTGTAGCTTCCACATACTGCACAACACAACATTACTTTTATGTTGGTTGTTATTTGGGCTGCTGAAGGCATGATTTAAAGCAGTTTTGGTGAATTAGAAACAAAAAAAGTTTTTTTGCAAAAAAGTATGGTGCTAGGTGTAGATAGCTTCATCATTTGAAAAGTAGATAGCTTCATGTTTTCATCCAAATACTGTATTGCTTGTAGCTTCCACATACTGCACAACACAACATTACTTTTATGTTGGTTGTTATTTGGGCTGCCGAAGGCATGATTTAAAGCAGTTTTGGTGAATTAGAAACAAAAAAAGTATGGTGCTAGGTGTAGATAGCTTCATCATTTGAAAAGTAGATAGTTTCATGTTTTCATCCAAATACTGTATTGATTGTAGCTTCCACATACTGCACCCCACAACATTACTTTAATGTTGGTTGTTATTTGGGCTGCCGAAGGCATGATTTAAAGCAGTTTTGGTGAATTAGAAACAAAAAAAGTTTTTTTGCAAAAAAGTATGGTGCTAAGTGTAACTAGCTTCATGTTTTCATCCAAATAATGTATTGCTTGTAGCTTCCACATACTGCACCCCACAACATTACTTTTATGTTGGTTGTTATTTGGGCTGCTGAAGGCATGATTTAAAGCAGTTTTGGTGAATTAGAAAAAAAAAAGTTTTTATGCAAAAAAGTATGGTGCTAGGTGTAGATAGCTTCATGTTTTCATCCAAATACTGTATTGCTTGTAGCTTCCACATACTGCATCCCACAACATTACTTTTATGTTGGTTGTTATTTGGGCTGCTGAAGGCATGATTTAAAGCAGTTTTGGTGAATTAGAAACAAAAAAAGTTTTTTTGCAAAAAAGTATGGTGCTAGGTGTAGATAGCTTCATGTTTTCATCCAAATACTGTATTGCTTGTAGCTTCCACATACTGCACCCCACAACATTACTTTAATGTTGGTTGTTATTTGGGCTGCTAAAGGTATGATTTAAAGCAGTTTTGGTGAATTAGAAACAAAAAAAGTTTTTTTTTCAAAAAAGTATGGTGCTAAGTGTAACTAGCTTCATGTTTTCATCCAAATACTGTATTGCTTGTAGCTTCCACATACTGCACCCCACAACATTACTTTTATGTTGGTTGTTATTTGGGCTGCTGAAGGCATGATTTAAAGCAGTTTTGGTGAATTAGAAACAAAAAAAGTTTTTTTGCAAAAAGGTATGGTGCTAAGTGTAACTATCTTCATGTTTTCATCCAAATACTGTATTGCTTGTAGCTTCCACATACTGCACCCCACAACATTACTTTTATGTTGGTTGTTATTTGGGCTGCTGAAGGCATGATTTAAAGCAGTTTTGGTGAATTAGAAACAAAAAAAGGTTTTTTGTAAAAAAGTATGGTGCTAGGTGTAGATAGCTTCATGTTTTCATCCAAATACTGTATTGCGTGTAGCTTCCACACACTGCATCCCACAACATTACTTTTATGTTGGTTGTTATTTGGGCTGCTGAAGGCATGATTTAAAGCAGTTTTGGTGAATTAGAAACAGAAAAAGTTTTTTTTGCAAAAAAGTATGGTGCTAGGTGTAGATAGCTTCATGTTTTCATCCAAATACTGTATTGCTTGTAGCTTCCACATACTGCACCCCACAACATTACTTTTATGTTGGTTGTTATTTGGGCTGCTGAAGGCATGATTTAAAGCAGTTTTGGTGAATTAGAAACAAAAAACAGTTTTTTGCAAAAAAGTATGGTGCTAAGTGTAGATAGCTTCATGTTTTCATCCAAATACTGTATTACTTGTAGCTTCCACATACTGCACCCCACAACTTTACTTTTATGTTGGTTGTTATTTGGGCTTCTGAAGGCATGATTTAAAGCAGTTTTGGTGAATTAGAAAGAAAAAAAGTTTTTTGCAAAAAGGTATGGTGCTAAGTGTAACTAGCTTCATGTTTTCATCCAAATACTGTATTGCTTGTAGCTTCCACAGACTGCACCCCACAACATTACTTTTATGTTGGTTGTTATTTGGGCTGCTGAAGGCATGATTTAAAGCAGTTTTGGTGAATTAGAAACAAAAAGAGTTTTTTTGCAAAAAAGTATGGTGCTAGGTGTAGATAGCTTCATGTTTTCATCCAAATACTGTATTGCTTGTAGCTTCCACATACTTTTCAAATAATTTTTTTTACAGTTTTATAAAATACAAAACAAAAGTAAATGTAACTATAACATCAAACATATGAGACTGTCAAACAGTATCGCACATACAATATACAGTGTACAATAATAATTTAAATTGAAACCATAGAATTGGGAAATAGTAGTTACAACAATTATCACTCGAAAGAGAAAAAAAAAACAAGGGGGGAAAAAACAGGGGGGTAAAATGGAAATGTAAATTATTAAAATCTTCAATGCGGAAGTCTCTGTCTTCACTTTAACCAAAGTTATCTCGCCACATAAAAAAATACATATGGATGAAAGATTAAGAAGAAGCGTGCAGAAATGTAAAATTAAAAAAATAATAATTTAAAGGAACAAAAAAGATAAACTAAAGTAAAAATTTCTTTCTAATTTTCTCTTCCCAGGTGTCCCAAAAAAATAAAAGTTGTGTTTTAAAAGCTGAGGGTGGCCTAATGGAAGATTCATAAGATTTATTCTCCAAAGTCATATACAAGATTTCTTTTATAGTCGGAACAACTCCTGTTTTCCAATACTTAGGAATAAGGATAGTAGCTGCAATCAGCAAATGACCTATGATGATCTTATCTATTTTAGGCAAATCAGACGGAAAATGTTTAAAAATACATAGTTCTGGCCCAAGTACCTCAATCTTGCTATTTATAAGCTTAATTATTGGTAATAAAGAGTCCCACATAGGTTTAATTAATGGACAATCCCAAAAAATATGAAGGAGATTACCTGGGCCATTACAGCCTCTCCAACATTTAAAACTTGTTGTCATCTTCATGCGAAAAAGCCTTTCCGGGGTCAGGTACCATCTGTATATTATCTTAAAATGATTTTCAAAATGTTGTGCGCATTGTGTTATGCCCCTTAGTCCCGAGAACACATCATTCCAGACAGCTAGATCGTATGTTTTACCTAATTCCTCTTCCCAGGCCGATAAAAATTGAAGTTTTTCTGAAACCTTCGAGGAGAGGGAAGAGTAACAAAATGAGATAGTACCTGTCAGGTCCGGGGCATTAATATAAACTGTCTCTATATCAGTCAAAGCTAAATGAGACTGATCCACATCAAAATCAGATATTTTCCAAACCTGCTTTAAATCATACCTTCAGCACCCCACATAACAACTAACATAAAATTAATTTTGTGGGAAGCAGTATAAGGAAGCTACATGCAATACCGTATTTGGCTGAAGGCATGAAAAAATCTAGACCGCCTAAAAATTTAAATTTTTTCAAATTCTCCAAACCTGCTTTAAATCATACCTTCAGCACCCCAAATAACAACCAACATAAAAGTAATGTTGTGGGAAGCTGTATATGGAAGCTACATGCAATACCGTTTTTGGCTGAAAACATGAAAAAATCTGGACCGCGAACCTTACTTTTTTTGCCAAAAAATATATATTTTTTCAAATTCTCCAAACCTGTTTTAAATCATACCTCCAGTATCCGACATAACAACCAACATAAGAGTAATGCTCTGGGAAGCAGTATATGGAAGCAGGGCCGGCCAAAGACTTAACGCCGCCTGGGGCGAAGTTTAAAACGCCGCCCCCCCCCCGCCGACGCCCCCGGTACTTACCTTTAAACAGTCCTGCGGCGAGCCTCCCTGCTCTGCCACGGTGCCGGCTTGTAATGCTGAGCGCCGGAAATTGACGTCACTTCCGGCGCTCTGCATTACAAGCCGGCACCGGGACCGAACAGGGAGACTCGCCGCAGAGGAGAGAGAGAGATGGGCGCCGAGCGGGTAAGCGAAAACCACTCGGTGCCCCTCTCTCTCTCCTCCGCTTCAAAAAAAAAAAAAAAGCGCTTGGGGCGGCAAAGTGCCGCCCCTTCTAAAGTGCCGCCTGGGGCAATTGCCCCAGTCTGCCCCATTATAGGGCCGGCCCTGTATGGAAGCTACATGCAATATCGTATTTGGCTGAAAACATGAAAAAATCTAGACCGCGAACCTTACTTTTTTGCCAAATACATTCAGTACCCCAAATAACAACCAACATAAAAGTAATGTTGTGGGAAGCTGTATATGGAAGCTACATGCAATAGCGGACCTGACTTTTTTGCCAAAACATATTTTTTTTTTCAAATTCTCCAAACCTGCTTTAGACAGCGGACCTTACTTTTTTGCCAAAAAGTATGTATTTTTTCAAATTCTCCAAACCTGTTTTAAATCATACCTGCAGTACCCCAAATAACAACCAGCATAAAAGTAATGTTGTGGGAAGCATTATATGGAAGCAACACGCAATAGTGTATTTGGCTGAAAACATGGAAAAATCTAGACAGCGGACCTTACTTTTTTGCCAAAAAGTATGTATTTTTTAAATTCTCCAAACCTGTTATAAATCATACCTTCAGTACCCCAATAACAACCAACATAAAAGTAATGTTGTGGGAAGGAGGATATGGAAGTTACATGCAATACCGTATTTGGCTGAAAACATGAAAAAATCTAGACAGGAGACCTAACTTTTTTGCCAAAAAATATATATTTTTTCAAATTCTCCAAATCTGCTTTAAATCATACCTGCAGGACCCCAAATAATAACTAACATAAAAGTCATATTGTGGGAAGCAGTATATGGAAGCTACATGCAATACCGTATTTGGCTGAAAACATGAAAAAATCTAGACCGCGTCCCTTACTTTTATGACAAAAGGTATATATTTTTTCAAATTCTCCAAACCTGTTTTAGGTAAATCACTGTTTATTGATTTTTCAACAGAGCAAGGGTAAAAGGAAATCTGGGAAAGGGGAGGGGAAGATAGCCAAAAAGGATAAAAGGTGAGGGACATGTAATCACACAAAATTGAACCATGGCGGTCTAACATATGCACGATAATTCAAAGTGCAGCAATCTGATACAGAAGTAGAAAAAAAGAGCATTCCGTGGAGCACCACAAACCTTGGCTACTGCGAATGAGTCCAATAGCTGGAAATCTAATCCCAGCAACGGAGCAGCATTACATTGTGGAATATAAAGAAGATGAGGAGAAAAAAAAGGGGGAAAGGGGGGGAGTAGGAGGAAGAAAAGATGGAGAGAAGAGCATGAAGGGGTGGGGAAGAAAAGAGGGGAAAGAGAGAGCTAGTGTTGAGGAAGCAATGAAGAACATGTAGGAGGGGAACACACACAAGATGAAGGAAAGGTAAGGAACAGTGGTGGGTGGAGGGAGAGCCAGTCAACTCCTCCACTCAACGGAGTTGTTCAAGGGAACGCGAGAAGATCCCGTAGAGTGGTGGACGAGAGGAAGGAAAGCCAACATGCCCACGTGCCTGTTTATTTCTCCATCCTGTCAGAGGAGACATGCAAAAGCTCCTCCATCACGCGTAACTCCTCCACCCTATTTACCCATAAGCGCAAAGTGGGGACTTCTGCACGCTTCCAAAACAATGGAATCAGGCATCGTGCTGCATTAAGAAGATGTCGCAAAACCGTACGCTTCACCAAGACCCGGGAGGACCCACTATGAAGGAGAAGGCCAAGACCCGGGGACGGAGATATCGTTTGACCCACCACCTCACCCATGCAGCGGAACACCCCAAGCCAGAATGGTTGAAGTTGAGCACAACCCCACCATATGTGCAAGTATGTACCGGGTTCTATACCGCATCTCCAACAGGTGGTATCAACGCCTGGAAAAAGCCGTCCGAGTGACACCGGTGTCCTGTACCATAATGTCAACAGCTTATATGCTGTTTCTTGTACCTTGGAGGCCACCGAACATTTATGCGCCAACTCACACACCTTGTCCCATTGTCGGTCAGTCAGAGGCTCGCCTAGGACCTCCTCCCAGTAACCCTGAAACGTCGGCGGCGACGTGAGATCGGCAGCGAGCAACAGGCGGTAGAGGATAGATATCCCCCCCGGGTAGCGTTTGGCGTCTGGTCAGAGCCTCAAAGGGCGTCAAGTCTCTAGAAAGGTGGTGTTTTCCCGGAAGGGAAAGCCCATAACGAGTAACCTGACCATATCGGAAGCGGCGCAGCGGAGTGAGCACAACGGCGGGGAGTGCGCGTTCGATCGGCAACGCCGCAGTACGATCCCATAATGCCGACAAAGGTAAGTTCGGGGGCCTCCCAAGTGATGCCAGGAATCCTTGCTCTTGTCCCGGGTTGTCTGCTATAGGAGTTAGTGGGGAAGGATAAGTGGTTAGAGACCCGCTCACACACCTCTGCCTCCAGACCATCACAGTAGCTCGGACAAAGGGATTCTCGGTCCTCGACACTTGAAGAGCACCAGGGCGAAGACCCAGACTAGAAGACAGAGGGATCGACGCGGTGGCCTGTTCTAACGCTATCCATAATTTGGCGGGTGGATTGAATCGCCATTCCAGCATCCATAACAGGCGAGTCGCGCGATAGTAACCGCGGAAGTCAGGCAGAGCTAACCCGCCCTTCTCTTTGGGCTTGATAAGAACAGAGTGGCGAATCCTCGGACGTTTCCCCAGCCAGACATAGTTGGCAATCAACGATCGAAATTCAGAGAAGAAATCCTTCGGAATGGGGACAGGGAGTGTCTGAAAGAGATAAAGAAGCCGAGGGAGCACATTCATCTTCACCACGCTAACCCTTCCGTGCCAGGTGATATGGGGAAAGGACCATCGACGCAAATCACAACTAATCCGATCCAAGAGTCTAGGGAAGTTCTCGCGAAAAACCGTGTGCAGATCGGAGGGAATCTAGGTCCCCAAGTACCGAATGCTGTTATGACACCACCTGTAGTTAAAGGACCCCTTAATTGCGCCTGCCTCATCCGGAGTCAAGGAGACATCCAGGATTTCGGACTTGTCTGTATTTATTTGGAGAGGGATCCGTATTGTCGTAGTTCTTCCTGAAGAACTGGGAGAGAAATCGGGGTTGCGCTAGAGTGAAAAGTAAATCATCCGCATAAGCGGCCACCTTATACGAAGAGTCATTACATTTCAGACCGTGAATATCCGGGTTGTTCTTAATCGACTGCAGAAATGGTTCCAAGGATATGGCAAACAAGAGCGGAGACAGCGGGCACCCCTGTCTGGTACCATTACGGATGAGGAAGGAGCCTGTAAGGGCACCATTTAAACGGATACGCGCCGAGGGGGCCGAATACAAGGCGGTGATCCAATGCAGCCACGAGTGGCCGAATCCATACGCACGCAACACCTGGAACATGTAGTCCCATGCAACCCGGTCAAAGGCCTTCTCAGCGTCCGTGGACAGAAGGAGAATCCTCTGACCAGTCGTCCGGGCCAAATGGATTGAGTTCAAGGCCCTGTACGTGCCATCACGACCCTCCCTGCCTATGATAAAACCGGACTGATCAGGGTGAATTAAGGTGCCCAACACAGACTGCAGTCTGGTAGCCAGCACCTTTGCAAAGAGCTTCAAGTCCATATTGAGGAGGGAGATAGGCCTGTATCTCTGACAGAGCAAAGGATCCCTCCCCTCCTTGGGCAGCACAGTGATCGTCGCCATGAGGGAGTGAGAATGGAAGGGAGTGCCGCCACGCACCTCATTGAGCAACGATGAGAAAGGGGCCTGCAGGTGCTCCCAGAAGACTTTATAGTAGCGGAGGGGAAGCCCATCCGGACCAGGAGCCTTCCCCGAGTCCATCGACTTCATGGCTGCCTCCAACTCCTCCACTGTGATGTCAAGCTCGAGTGATTCCAACTGTTCCACCGAGAGTATGCGAGGGACACGTGCAGCCAGGTAGTCTCTGATGAAGGACTCCCTGCGGGGAACCGCCGGGTCCACAAGGAGATTGTAGAGGGAGCGGTAATAGGGACAAAAAGAGTCCGCTATATCGATGGGAGAACAGGATGTCACACCACTGGGGGTCTTAATCTTGCTAACATAGAGCGTCTGGTGCCTTGCACGCAGAGCTCGCGCAAGCATCCGGCCGCTCTTATTACCAAACTCATAGTAGTGGGCTTTGGTGCGTAAAAAGGAGCCCACGATTTTATAGTTAAGTAGTGTGCTCAACCGCTTACGATGGGCCAGCAGATCCAAATAAACCTGTTCACCGCACGACTGTTTATGGAGGGCCTCCAAGTCAGCAATGCGAGAAGAGAGGTCCGAAACCTCCCTAGTTCTCAGGCGTTTCAGATGAGAGGCTTTGCTTATAAGAAACCCTCTAATCGTGCATTTGTGAGCCTCCCAAACTGAAGAAGGTCCCACCTCCGCAGTCGTGTTTTCCAGAAAATAGCGCTTTAATTGTTCTGAAACATCACTCACGACTAGGGCTGCAACAACTAATCGATAAAATCGATAATAATCGATAATGAAAATCGTTGCCAACAAATTTCATTATCGATTAGTTGAATCGATTTTTATCGATTATAAAATGAGGGCTCTGAAAAATACTCCTCATTATATAATCCGTTTAGTCTGACTCACAGCAGCAGCTCCCAGTCCCTCCCTGTTATCACTGTGACAACTGGCCCCGCCCCTTCCTTCTCCCAGAAGGCCAGAACCACATGGCTGTGACACTCATCTAACTGTGACTATAAAATTAATATTTGGGCTTCTGAAAGTTAGGGGAGGTGGGGGTTAATTTAGGGGCAGTTATGGTTAATGGGGTGTTTAGGGTTAATTAAGGGGCAGTTATGGTTAATGGGGTGTTTAGGGGCAGCTATGGTTAATGGGGTGTTTAGGGTTAATTTAGGGGCAGCTATGGTTAATGGGGTGTTTAGCGTTAATTTAGGGGCAGTTATGGTTAATAGGGTGTTTAGGGTTAATTTAGGGGCAGCTATGCTTAATGGGGTGTTTAGGGTTAATATAGGAGCAGCTGTGGTTAATGGGGTGTTTGGGGTTAATTTGAGGCAGTTGCGGTTAATGGGGTGTTTAGGGTTAATTTAATGATGAGGACTGAGGGTTAATTTAATTAATTTAATAAAGTTAACTTAAGGTGCAGTTAGAGGTAAAGGGGGGGGCAGACTAAAGGGAATCTAAATCCTGGTGGCAGTGAAGATTAACCCAGTACTTATTTATAAAAGTATGGTGTCAGTGTGATGCGAACAGGTCTGTGACTCTATGAGGGGACTATGAGATATCTGGGGGGTATAAGGCATATCTGGGGAGGATGGAGTGACATATCTGGGGGTATAAGGCATATACGGTATATAAGGCATATGTGGAGAGGGCAGCGTGGCATGTCTGGGGAGGATGGAGTGGTGTATCAGGGGGTATAAGGTGTATCAGGCACAGTGGCATATGTGGGGGTAGAGTGGAGTGGCATATGTGGGAGGCAGCGTGGCATATATGGGAGGCAGCGTGGCATATGTGGGAGGCAGCGTGGCAAGCCTGGGCTCAAATGTGCATAAATTGGGGGGGGGGCTGGTTGGGAAATAAAGACAAGAAATGCAATTTATCAAAGTTTTTTTTTATTCTGCTGTTTGTATTTAACATCATTTGTTTATTAAATTATTTTAAATAAATAAAAAATGTACATTCATTTTTTTATCCGATTAATCGATTAATGGAAAAAATAATCGGCCAACTAATCGATTATGAAAATAATCGTTAGTTGCAGCCCTACTCACGACCTCCGCGTCCGAGAGCAAAGACTCATTTAAGTGCCAGGACGTGGTGGTGGGCCGGTGAAGCGGAGCCTGGAGGCTCAACGTAACAGGAGAGTGATCCGAAAGCTCAGCAGCATTAATGGTGCAACCAGTCAGCCCACCCACCTGACAATACTCCATCAAGAGAAGATCTATCCTGGAGTACGATCGATGGAGAGCAGAGTAGCATGTATAGTCCCTCCCTTCCGGATGAAAAGCCCTCCAACAATCCACCAATCGATATTTGCGAAGAATGGAGGTAAAGCGCCGAAGTTGAGATGGTGGTAGACAAGAAACCCCCGAGGATGTATCCATCGGGGGATCAGGGGGCATATTAAAGTCACCGCCTAGTATTAGCAGACCTTGTTTGAACTCCATCAGAGTCCGTAGGATAATTAATAACGCAGAGCACTGTTTACGGTTGGGCAAATAGATGGAGGCAAAAGTGAAAACCTGATCATGGATTGTACCCCGAACAAATGTGTGTGGGGAAGTGGAGGACAATATGGGTAAGGAGCATATTGCTCTTAGGATATTATTCTGATGATTGGAATTCCCTAGATATTCATTGTTGATGTCTGTAGTGCTTTATATACTTGTCAACTTCATAGTGAGTAATATTAACCATGTATATATTTTTTGATGGTCATAAAATGGATAGGTGCACTCTATATAGAGTAAGATATAATTATACTTGAATAACTTAGCACCTTATGATTTTTATGATGGTTTACATGTACTCGAGACTTTATGTATCATAACCATATTTCCTCTATATGCTCTGATTATCTTCCTAACAAACCTCTGTTGTCTACATAATTTAATGCTTTGTATGTTTTTTATGTATTAATTTTTGTACAATAAAATGATAGATTTTATATAAGGGCTAGTGTAGAACTCTTGTTTCTTACCAGGTATACAAAGAATGGTGTTATAGTAGTAATAACACTAGTAAAAATCTGTCTAATAAGCTTAAAAAGCGAACACAAAGGAATGGAATTAGTAAAATTGTGTTAAACAATAAATTATATTTGACTAAACAAATTGGAGAAGCATTTAGGTCTTATTATTTATCTTTATATAATCTCCCAGACATAACTAAAAACAATTTACAGATAAATACTTTTTTGGAGGGGTTAAAATTACCAAAACTTTCCACGACGAAATTGGCAAAATTAAATTTGCCTATACAACTTTCAGAAATAAGAAATACGATAAGAAACTTACCTAAATCTAAAGCTCCTGGTCCTGATGGGTTCTCTGCCCCTTTCTATCAGCTTTTGGATTCTGTCATTTCCCCACTTCTACTTAAAATATTTACAGAGATACCAAACAATAAAAAGTTTCCAGATGAAATGCTACAAGCCATCATAACTCCTATTCCCAAACCAGATAAAGACCTAACCAAAGTTACAAACTATCGCCCCATTTCATTAATAAATTTAGATATTTTTCTAAAATTTTAGCTGAAAGATTGAACGAGGTAATGCAAGACTTAGTACACCCAGACCAAACGGGCTTTCTTAAAGGGAGAAATGGACAAGACAACACGCGAAGAATTCTGAACCTTATTTACGAACTCCAAAACTCTAAATCAACTGCTACATTAATAGCCCTTGATGCCGAAAAGGCTTTTGACCGGGTTAACTGGTCTTTTTTACAAGGAACATTAAAAGCCTTTGGTCTGGATGGAAACTTTCTTCTCAACACATTAGCCTTATACACAAACCCCCAAGCTAAAATTTCAGGAGCTAATTTGGACTCTAACTATTTTTATATTAAGAATGGTACGAGGCAAGGATGCCCGTTAGCCCCCTTGCTTTATATTTTATCCATCGAACCTCTAGCAGTAATTATCCGACAATCAAATAAAATTAGAGGAATAACAACTGGTCCATTAGACCATAAAATCGCATTATATGCGGACGATATTCTTCTTAGTCTCACGTCACCTGAAACCTCAATCCCAGAATTGATAAAATGTATGAAAGAATATAGTCTATACTCTAATTACAGCCTCAATATACATAAGACACAAATTATTAACTTTAATATGAACACCTCTCAAATACAAAATCTGAAAAATGAGATTTCATTCTTCGAAGTATGCCCATACATAAATTATCTAGGAATTAAAATCTATAATAATCTTTCTGATTTAATAGAAAATAATTATAACAATCTCCTAGAGGAATTGAAAATTCAATTATCGATATGGCAAAAATTAGAAATATCTTGGTTTGGAAGATTAAATATATTAAAATCTTATGTTATACCCAGAATAATTTATTTGTTTAGATCCATTCCACTTTCAGTTCCTATAAGAACTTTTTGAAAAATTTGAAAAATTGTTTCTTTCTTTTGTGTGGTTAAATAAAAAACCAAGAGTATCATGCTCCATCTTAAATAGAAACCTATCACAGTCCGGATTTAAATTTCCTAATTTACGATCTTTATATGAAATTTGTATGTTTGGCCATTTCATAGCTTGGGATTCAAAACGTGATTCTGACCTTCCTTGGCATAAATATGAAAGTTGGAGGTGTGGTAATCAGGACTTATTTCAATATTATTGGCTTAATTTTGAAAATATAAAAGATTTGGATGTTGCTAACCCATTAATAATAAATGTTCTGAACAACATGCTCAAGATTAAAAAAAAAAATTATTTCTAATGATTCAAGTTCATCCCACACACCTATTGCCTCGTTGAAATTTTTTATTAAAGATATTGATTTTACAACTTGGCATTTACAGGGAATTTATAAAATTGAAGACATTTGGTCTCCTTCAGGATCAAAATCTTTTGTAGAACTTCAAACCAAATTTTTTCTCCCAAATAAAGAGTTTCTTTCATATTTAAAAATTGTAAACTTTATTAAAGCTAAGACCTGACACTTACCAACCATTCTAGATAAATTTTTAGAGAAACATCCTAAACAAAAAATAATTTCTAAAATGGGGACTTTGCTACAATACTCAACTATTATAGATAAACCTACTACTATTCAAAAATGGGAAATGGACTTAGATATCTCATATGCGGCAGAAGTATGGTACTCTGCTTGGAACAGCTTAAGGAAGGCAATTCACTGTATTAATTTACATGAACAATACTTTAAGTTAATACATAGATGGTATTACGTACCTACAACTTTACACAAAATCTCTACTACCAACTCCAATATATGCTGGAGGTGTAAACAATTGCCAGGCACAGCAGCCCATATATGGTGGCAATGTGAAAGATTAAAGTTATTAAAATCTGAAATCACAAATCTCTATAATAGGATGTTTTCACAACAATGGAGTTTATCTTCTCAATCCTTTTTATTCCATATCGATATACACGCAATTGGAAGTCGGAGGATACTCCAACTTGGTCGCAAATAATGAACCAAATTGAATACCAACACAAAATGGAGAAACATTTCTATAGCTTATATAAGAACATACAAAAATATGACGAAATTTGGACACCGTGGCGAGAAATCGTTCTTTCAACTTCAGATATTGTAATCCTTGACAATTAAGACTTAACAAATATATATACCTTCTTTTCTTTCCTAATCCCTGTTACATCAGGGCTAATACATCTGCCCTTAGTTCAATCTGCCGTATAATGTATAATGTATGAATGATAGGATTTTGACAAAATATAATAAGGATAAGATTGTAACCACCTTGAATATTATGACCTAATCCTATGTGCCTGATATGTTTGTTATATGTGTTGTAATGTCATAAAATTTTGAAAACAATAAAATATTAAAAATTAAAATAAAAAGACTCATCACCACCATAGGGGAAGCAAGGAAGGGCGCGACAGGCGACACTAGGGGGAGAAGAGAAGGGAAGGAGGAGAAGGGGGGAGGAAAGAGAGGGAGAGAAAAAAAAGGAGGGGGGAGAGGAAGGGAAAGGGTACACCAAAGACGGTGTCAAAGAGCTCGAATAGAGCACTGAACGGCAGTTAACGGGTAGGGCAGGTAGTAGGTCTAAAGTGAGGAACCAAGACCAGCCGCACTGTGGAGAGCCCGTTCTGCCTAAAGTGTGTCGCACCCAGGACCCAAGGAGGTGCAAAGACAAAAAACAAAGACAAGACATTGCAAGGCTCCACAGCAAATACCCGTCGTAGTGCAATTTATCGGAGAGACCATCCAACACATTGTAATGAGTGAGCATCAAAACAGCATGCATATCAATGAAAGAGAGATCACAGTCTAGCCCAAATGAAAAAAAAAACATATAGTAAATCAGAACAGTTGAACAACGAGGTGCAGATCATAACAAGAGAAGCATAGACATCCCATGGAATCGCTGATGTATGACGGGCAGGTAATGACCCAAGCCTAGCGTATGTAGTGCTATCATGTGTAAAAAAAAACAAAAAAAAAAAAACATAAACCCATCCACATAGATAGGCTAGCACGTGTGTCTAGCAATAAGGACCCGACTCCCGGCGAGCACCTGTGGCGGGAGGTTAAGAAGTGTGTGAACAGGGAGTGAGCAGAAGCCCATGTGAGTCCAGAGCGTCAACGATGCACTGGGGTAAGGGGAACGATAAGCGTGGGCCGAGGGCTCATGGAGCAGCCAAAGTGGGCTGTCAAAATAATATATATAAAAAAAAAAAAAAAAAAAAAACACAAACCCATGCACATAGATAGGCAGACGGGCATAGATATATGGGTCCCCAGTGTACGAATGTGTGCGTGTGTCTAGCAGTAAGGACCCAACTCCCGGCGAGCACCTGTGGCGGGAGGTCCAGATGTGTGTGAACAGGGAGTGAGTTCAGAGCGGCAACGATGCACTGGGGTAAGGGGAACGATAAGCGTAAGCCGAGGGCTCATGGAGCAGCCAAAGTGGGTTGCCAAAATAATATATATATAAAAAAAAAATATATATATATATATAAATAAGCAAATAAATAAAGAAAGAAAAGGGTACATATATAGGCGTATAGACATTGATATATGGGTCCCCAGTGTGCGAGTGCGTGCGCGTGCCCAGCAAACGCCAACTGAGAGGTCAGGCAACAGGGGTTAAAACGAGGACTATGGCATCAGGGATCCTCAAAACAGGCATGAGCACATTCCCAGCACTAGCGTATGTAAATATATTATACATGAAGGAGAAAAGAAAAAAAGAAAAGGGGGATCCACAATCAACAAATGCGTGTGAGACCCGATTGGATATATATAGAAAGAAATGATTGCACAAAGTGACTCAATTGGATATATATAGAAAGAAATGATTGCACAAAGTAAATAAATAAATAAGGAAGATAAGGAAACAAGACAAAATACCACTCCTAGCCAAATGAGTGAGCCGAACAAAAGGCAGGGTCATGTGGAGCCGGCGAGGAAGGATGCTCCTAGTGCGGAGAGTCCCAGTGTCACTGAATTTCCCTCGTGGTCCCGGAGTGAAGGTGATAGGTGGACTGTCCGGTGCGCCCATCTGAGATGGCACGGTCGAAGTGAGGAGTAACAGTTCTTGTGAGAGCTGCGTGACGTAGCGCCAGGAGGGAGTCCATAGGTAGACGGACCCGCTTGTCTGAACCAAGATGCCGTTAGCGGGCGGGCGAAAAGAAAAAAGGAAGAAAAAAAAATATATTGTGCAGAAGTCGTGGCGTGCGTAAGTCAACCGTAGAATGTGGTCACTGCCCGTGTCGCCTGCATTAGCTATGCGCGGTAGCCATGGGAGTCCGAACTGAAAAGCCAGACGACCCTACTCCTCCCGAGTGGATGCGGTATAGCGGCCCTCAACCACCTCACCCATATGTCTAGGTCTCGTGTGGCGGGGTGCTGGAGGCACACGGGGATTCAGTGCGGTGGCCTGCAACCAGTTTTCCACGTGTGGAGTCGGGAGACCCAGTGATCTAGCCACTAAGGCCACGTCTTCAGGTTGCCTCACAATATACGTTGCACCCTCATAGGGAACAACCAGTTGAAATGGGAACCCCCACCTGTAGCGAATGCCCCGTTCATGAAGTAGGGATGTTAGTGGTTTTAACGCCCTTCTGTTGCGCAAAGTCATGGCGGAGAGATCTTGGAAGAGCGTAAGCACTTGGCCTTCAAACTCAAATGACCGGGAATTTCGCGCCTTCGCCATAATCTCCTCTTTTAACTGAAAGTCCTGTAAGCAACATATGACATCGCACGGGGGGTCCGAGGGTCCGCCGCGTGGTCACAGGGCCCGGTGTGCTCTGTCTAACCGGATGGGGGTGTCATGAGCCCGGCCCAAAACAAAATTAAAGAAGCGGCCCAGGAAGGTCCTAAGATCATCAGGGCCGTCTGGTTCCCTTAGGCCTCTAACACGTACGTTGTGATGCCTACCTCGGTTTTCCAGATCCTCCACTGAGCGGAGTAAGTCCGTTGTCACAGAGGTTAGGCGTGCTGTAGTCTGCCGCAATTCCGCCAGTTGAGTCGAGGCAGCTTTGAATGAGGATTCAAGGTGAGTGGTGCGTTGGTCAATCTCCATGATATCAGCGCGCAGCGCAGCTACCTCTTCGTGGAGCACATGCTTTATTTCTGAGATGAGGGTGCTAAAGTCAGCCTTCGTAGGGAGCGAGCGAAACATCTCCTGTAAAGCTGCGACCGATGGAGTAGGCTCATTCGCTGTCGGTATGGGTGGTTGTTCATCTGATGAGGAGGTACTGGCCGGTGAGGGCGCCACGTTGGGCGAAGGTGGCTGAGTGTCCAGGACCGCAGGGGTCTGGAAATAATGTCTCAGAGAGTGTCCAGATGATCTGGGTTGAGAGTCTGGGGCTTCGTGTTGCTGTGAGGGACGTTTCACACGACTCATGGGGAAACCTAATGTCGGATGGTTGCGGATTTTCTGGGGTTCGCTGTGGAGCTAAGGTCCTCAGCAGTCATCACCAAGCCCTCCAAACCTGCTTTAAATCATACCTTCAGCACCCCAAATAACAACCAACATAAAAGTAATGTTGTACGAAGCAGTATAAGGAAGCTACATGCAATGACGTATTTGGCTGAAAACATGAAAAAATCTAGACCGCGGACCTTACTTTTTTTGACAAAAAATATATAATTTTTCAAATTCTCCAAACCTGCTTTAAATCACACCTTCAGTATCCAAATAACAACCAACATAATAGTAATGTTGTGGGAAGCAGTATATGGAAGCTACATGCAATGACATCATATACAGCTTCCCACGACATCACTTTTATGTTGGTTGTTATTTAGGGTGCTGAAGGTATGATTTAAAGCAGGTTTGGAGAATTTGAAAAAAAAAGATTTTGGCAAAAAAGTAAGGTCCGCACCTTACTTTTTTGCCAAAATCTTTTTTTTTTCAAATTCTCCAAACCTGCTTTAAATCATACCTTCAGCACCCTAAATAACAACCAACATAAAAGTGATGTCGTGGGAAGCTGTATATGGAAGCTACATGCAATACCGTATTTGGCTGAAAACATGAAAAAATTTAGACCGCGACCCATACTTTTTTGCCAAAAACATGTATATTTTTTCAAATTTTCCAAACCTGTTTTAAATCATACCTTCAGTATCCCACATAACCAACATAAAAGTAATGTTGTGGGAAGCAGTATATGGAAGCTACATGCAATAGCGTATTTGGCTGAAAACATGAAAAAATCTAGACCGCTAACCTTCCTTTTATGCCAAAACATATATATTTTTTCAACTTCTCCAAACCTGCTTTAAATCATACCTTCAGTATCCCACACAACAATCAACATAAAAGTAATGTTGTGGGAAGCAGTATATGGAAGCTACATGCAATAGCGTATTTGGCTGAAAACATGAAAAAATCTAGACCGCAGACCTAAATTTTTTGCCAAAAAATATATTTTTTTCAAATTCTCCAAACCTGCTTTAAATCATACCTTCAGCACCCCAAATAACAACCAACATAAAAATAATGTTGTGGGAAGCAGTATAAGGAAGCTACATGCAATACCGCATTTGGCTGAAAAGATGAAAAAATCTAGACCGCTGACCTTCCTTTTTTGCCAAATTCTTTTTTTTTCCAAATTCTCCAAACCTGCTTTAAATCATGCCTTCAGCACCCCAAATAACAACCAACATAAAAGTAATGTTGCGGGAAGCAGTATATGGAAGCTACATGCAATACCGTATTTGGCTGAAAACATGAAAAAATCTAGACCGCAGACCTTACTTTTTTACCAAAAAATGTATATCTTTTCAAATTCTCCAAAACTGCTTTAAATCCCACCCCATATAACAACCAACATAAAAGTAATGTTGTGGGAAGGAGTATATGGAAGTTACATGCAATACCTCAGGATTTCCATACTTTATTGCTGATTTTGCATAACACATTTGAGTTATGCCATCAAGTTTGTAAGTGTTTTACCTTTTTCTATTAAAACTTGGATAAAAGATATTGTACCATTTGGGTTTCTGCCTATACATTTCCAGATCATAAGAAGAACTCAAGTCATATGGTCCTTTTAATGAGCTTCCCATATTGCTACACTTGTGAGTGCATTGAACACCTACACTATTAAGTGTATGTTTACTTTTTTCCGATGTCCCTGTTTTCTCCTTTTTTTATATACTTTATTCATCAAGGAAATGAATACAGCATAGATACAACAATGACAACATAGAGTATTTACTATAAGAAAGCCCTTTGATAAGTTGATTACATTTATCGAGTATGACCAGTCTACCCCGGAGGAACAAAGTGGGAATGCAGAATAGCTACGATGAGAAGGCCCAGTTATAAGTCAGTTACATTTATCGAATACATCCATACTATTCTGGTAACATATGTAATGCTGTGTGTTAAGAGAGTAATTTATTGGCAAATCAACTATATATAAATATGTTTTTGTAATAAACGCAACTGCGAAAACTCAAATTTTGCGTCGGCTTCTCTACGTCAAATGTCTGCTCTGTATATGTTATACCTATATTCCACTACTAAGTTATCCGTGGAGTCCAGAGTATGTTGTGTCTCATATTTATAGAACCCAAACTCCATCCAATTTTAAAATTCCCAAGGTAACCTATTTCCTCCCTGTCCAGGCATTTAAGAGCCTGATGCACAACCCTCGTTCATCAAATAAACCCAAGTTGTCAGATCCTGTCATCTGTATCCATAGCAGCCTTCAAGAGAAGAGAAAAGAAAATTCCCCCACTCCTATCCCAAATATGCAATGACACATACAACCCAAACTGCTATTCATAAGCAATTATTAAATCATTTCTGGTTAGTCTTGTATAGGGTCTTGTTGTTGGAGTGTCCGTGCCATGTACCAGGGGTTGGTATAGAACGTCAACTGTTTTGCGTGTTGTTAATCCCTTTACTGCTCCAGATTAAGGGGGCGGTTTGTATGCCAGTATCTTGTTTTATGTTAATGTGTGTTTTGCTGGATATATCCAGCCGTCTGCGTCTAAACTAAATCAGTTCTTCTCTTGTTGTATGTAAAGACTAGTCTTGCCTGGTTAGTTGGGTACTGGATAACGATATCCCTTTACTTTGCTTGGGGATATTGCCGACGGACTGCGGGGAATTATTGTCCTGAAGGGAGAAGTCACTCTTGGTGGAGAAGGACAACCTGAGGTCCCTGGTCGGTCCCTCACAACTGGTTGGCAGAGGCGGGATCCGACTTCTCCGGGACTGACACTAGGTTTGCTTCGTAGTCGGAGGGACACTTTCTTTCCACCGGGACCTATCTTCAGGAAACATAATGGGGGGTGAGCTATGCAGAGCTGCTAGAGCACATTGGGAGGTAAAACTCACAGTTATTGCAGAGGTGGACCAGCTTCGGATTCAAGTATATGAATGGTGTGCACAGGGGCTGTTTGAGCTCGAAAAACAGCCTATTCCAGAGTATGTGGCAGTGGATGGGACTGCAGTCTCCACTGGCACCAGCCCAGCAGAAGAGCTGGCATCCGGGCAGGAGGGGGGAATGCAGTGCGGCATCACTCCCCAGCGGAAGAGTAAGTACCCAGGAGATGGCGTAGCTGGCCCATCTCCCCTGCGGCAGCTCACAAATCCGGGAGTGGAAGAACCTGTCCTTCTCCCCAGCGGCAGATCCCAGTTGAGGGAGCTGAGGGTTTCATTTCTCCTCCCCAGCGGCTGGCCGATGACCTGGGAGACGGCACAGCCGGTATATCTCCCCAGAGGCAGCAGGAGCACCATGGAGGGGGTGCAGGCGGCATCACTCCCCAGCGGCTGAGTGAGTGCACGGGAGATGGTGCAGCTGGCCATTCTCCCCAGCGGCAGGTCACAGATTCGGGAGGGGAGGAACCTGTCCTCCCTCCCCAGCTGCAACAGGAGCACCAGATGGGGGACTACGCACTGAGGAGTCACCAGTCAGTACCCTCATACGTATATATCCTGCTATCCACTGATCAGTCAGACCACAATTTGTGCAATAAAACAAGAACCACTTTTATTACAAACACATAGAACTTATATAGATCCTTAATTCTATCAACATTCCTTTAACAGATATTCTCAATACACACAAACCCAACCCCAAATCCCATCAGCTCGGGGGAGTACACAGGCAACTCGTAGATCCCACATTCTCCAGTACCGCGCCCAGTATGCTCTGAAGTGGGGATGGGAGAGATCGTCCCTCCAGTCTGCGGGCACAGACTCTAACTGCCTTTGCTGGCGTTCAAGCTCAAATACCTCGGCTGTGACCCTGTCTATCTCATCATCTGGGTCTCGGAAGGGTTGGATAGCCTGGTACGATATTTTGGCGGTCTGTTTCCCTAGTCTGGGGGACACGGACCCTTTCTGGCTCTGTTCACCGTCATCACTTGCTCTGGTGAAGCCCCTCCTGGGAACAGGGATAAGTGCCAAAGAATGTACTTTTGTAGAGCACTCAGTCCGAGGCTCTCCTCTGGGGCATCCTGGTGCTGGTCCATCTCTCTGCATTCCACAATCAGGATAGCCTTTGTTTTGCTACTGGTTGACCGACCACAAGCCTCCAGGAGATCTCTTGGTGTCTCTCATCTTCAATTCTCATAGATCTGCTCCATATATCTGCGGTCTAGGTCCCAGTTGGTGGTTTGGATTTCACCCAAGTTGTGGGATTCATCCCACCATTACCAACCAATGTTACAGGGTCACCGTACCCAAGGCTGTCAAAGGGCAGTACGTACCCACATACGGATAGCTCCTGCAGTTGTGCTGCTTTCTGCAGTAAAACAAGAATCACAAACACATAGAATGTATATAGATCCTTGGCAACGCCCTGTCACAGGAACCAAAAGGGTTAACCGTTTCCAGCGGTCGACGGTACTGCGAGGAAGAGATCGGGAACCAACTCTATATCCTCTGTGTAGTAACACCATAGCCCACTGAGACATAGCCAAATATGGTGCTGTAATTGTCCTGAAAAGACGAGACTAATGTCAAGGTGAACAACAACACCAGTTTATTGAGAAACACACAGCCTTTTATATACCAATCTAACAATGAAAGGACATTATCACATTAACACAACAATACCCAGCAATTCCCCCTTGACCCATAGTCCAGCAGACCCAGCTAGATCCTCAGCGGGTCAGCCTGGGGGTGCCCAGGAAAGTTAGGTAACTATTAGATTGTTTGTCGAGAAAGCCCATCCGTATTCCCGTTCTGTTTTCCTTGCCGATACTGGACCGTGAAATTGTAGGGTTGCAGGGCTGGACTCCACTGTAATAGGCGTCCATTGTCCCCGGAGACTCATTTAAGCCAGATTAGTGGGTTGTGGTCCGTGAGTACCGTAAACGACTGCCCATATAGGTACGTCATATACTGGCGTTCAGCAGTGAAGCGCCGGCACCCGAGACAAACGCCTCACGCTCCCAACACAAGAGTTGACGGTAAGTGACCTACAAAGGGGGGTAGGGAGGGAGAGGGTAGATCGTGAGAAGGGGGGGTAGGGAGGGAGGGAGAGGGTAGATCATGAGAAGGGGGGGTAGGGAGGGAGGGAGAGGGTAGATCGTGAGAAGGGGGTTAGGGAGGGAGAGGGGAGATAGTGAGAAGGGGGGTAGGGAGGGAGAGGGGAGATAGTGAGAAAGGGACAGATGGGTTGGGGCCCTTAACAGATTCTCGTACACCGGGCCCTGAGGTTTCTAGTTACGTCCCTGTTCCCAGGGGACACATGTTTTGGAATAAAGAGTTTTTACACCGTTTCTATTGCAAGAAACCGGGACATTTTTGAAAAACATTGCCACAAATTTCTCTATAATAACATGGCTGTAGCACCTCAAAGAGATTTACTTTATACTCCAATTACTAGGCAAATTAGAGAGATTGAAGTTCATGAAGAAAATGTGCCTAATACAGGAAATACACAATAATATGTTTGTGAGAGTTATAATATGTAGATATATGTTTCAGGACACAGGGAGCTAGTACAGCAATTAACTCTAATCTGTACTGTGTCTCTGTACTTTGTCTTCTATGAAGATGTCTGGAATAAGTTAATTTATTTATAAGAAACAATAGATTGATGATTTCATCAACATAAATATATGAACATCAGATTTGTTATATGTGAAAGTTTTGTGTTCTTTTGTTTTATTCTGTAAGTTAATATCCTGTAATGTGATATGTGATATCTGTTAAACTGCAATCCATCAGTTGCAGAAGTACAAGTTAGGGATATTTCCTTTCCTGCTTCTCAGGTTGATTCAAAACCTTAATTTAGTTCATGAGAACAGAGTTTTGCGTCATGATTAAAAAGGATTACTAGGTATTGCATTGTATTGATCAAATGTGTTTTTTAGTAATCAATTGAAAACAAAAGTCTTCCAAATCCATAATTTGCAAAGTTAAAAAGTATTATTTATTATTGTCCATTTTCTAAAATTCACATCATGATCAAAATTCATGTGTTATAATTTGCTATTTGATAAAATGATGCAGTCTTTAATGTTAAATAATAATTTTAAACAATTTCTTAAGAATAATATTAGAACATTACATCATGTTTTATAGTGAGGTGCTACAATAATAAAGCTGTTGAATCAGCTAAGATTTTGATACTGCATATCTTTTGTGTTTATTAGGTTGTATGTAAGAGATTTGAATGGATAATGGAAATCATTTAAAAGTCCATCATTGCAGAGACACTTAACATTCAGGAAGAGACATTACATTTTAATTCTAGCAGTGCTGATGGTGACAATCCTGAGGACTGAGGTTCTAAGGAAGATCTACAGATTCCACAACCAATTTATAGCCAATGTAACAATACTCAAATGTTCCCAGACATGATTAGAAAGAAAAGAGAAATTGATGATTTCAATGGTCATGTGTGTTTTGGTGTAATGAAAAGGTGCTTATCAGTTTGTAACATTGGGATTAACTTTACTAGACAAGGTAATGTAAGGTTAAATGTTACGATGGGGCCTAAACATTTATTTAGTTGGACTAAAGGGACCTACACACATAAGATGATGATACATCTGGGTCTTGGGAACATATCATAAACGAAGTAGCTTTATTTAGTTATGGGATGCAGTAATAATGTGTGTAACGGTACATGTTTAATACCAATGGCAGGCAAAGAAGAAATATTAGTTCCTATGAGAGAATTAGGGATTGTGTACAGTCAGTAGTACACAATTATTTTATAAATTAAAGTATCCTGATTTTGTTTATTCAACAGATATGTCAGAACCTAAACAGCTAGACTTGTCTGCATGTTTACATTCTGTATCAAAACTTCTTTGTTTGCCTCACCAAGCTGAAACGATATGTTCCCATAACTAGACTTGGGCACCAGGGGGCTCTTCGTGTTAGTCTTCGGGGGAAAAAAATATTCATATTTCACAAATATTCTCCCGTTCCTGTCTTCTTTTCGGGAGAATATTCGTGGACATTCTTCGGGCTCGTTTCATCTTCGTTTTCTCCCGGTCGCCTAGCAGGGGTTAAGAACACAGCAGATGTGTTCGCGCAGTGAAGGTACGTGTGTGCGACTATTGGTCGCCGGAAGGGGGCTGGTCTGGCATCAACAAGTGAATTGCAGAATGCACTTTATTCGTTGATAGCAGGCGAGCCCCCTGCCGAAGCGACCAATAGAGTAGCACACACGTACCTTCATGGTGCTATTCGAGGTGTACACAATACACATTGCCCGAAACTGAAGGCCAAGTTCCTCCAAGCAGTTGTCTTGTCTGAGACCTAGACAAATGCTCCAAGGAACATAGCCTTCTTTATTTATCATACACAGTCACACATCCATAGATGTTTAATAAAAGAATAGGGATTATTTAACATTTTTAAATCAATTTTAGGTCACTTTTAAATACATGCCTAACATTTGCTACCTATTTACAAATGGCATACTTTGCAACAACCCAACTTTTACTGGACAGGACTGGAAAAAAGCAGGACTGTCCACGAAAATGTTGGCAGGTATGTGAAAGGAAAAATGTGGGACAAGAACTAAAAAATAGCTTAGGGTTAATGTACGGTTATGTTTAAGAGTATTAGCAGAGTTGTCACGGACCGGGTTATCAGGTCTGATATGAGCCCAGGTGCAGGGGATACGAGGGGCTCTGTTTGTACCCCACGATGCATGATGGCTTGGGGTTGGTACAGACAGGCGCAGGAAATAAATTACAGACAGAAGATGCTGATAATGGTTGTATTGCAGATGATGGTACAACAACATATAAACAAGGAAAGTCTCTTGGCTGGAAGCCCTCTGGATGGGGCGCACATGGCAGGAAGCCCTCTGGATGGGGCACACACACACACACACACACGACTAGAAGCCCTCTGGATGGGGCACACACACACACACACACACACGACTAGAAGCCCTCTGGATGGGGCACACGCACACACACGACTAGAAGCCCTCTGGATGGGGCACACACACACACACGACTAGAAGCCCTCTGGATGGGGCACACACACACACACACACGACTAGAAGCCCTTTGGATGGGGCACACACACACACACACGACTAGAAGCCCTCTGGATGGGGCACGCACACACACACGACTAGAAGCCCTCTGGATGGGGCACACACACACACGACTAGAAGCCCTCTGGATGGGGCACACGCACACACACGACTAGAAGCCCTCTGGATGGGGCACACACACACACACGACTAGAAGCCCTCTGGATGGGGCACACACACACACACACGACTAGAAGCCCTTTGGATGGGGCACACACACACACACACACGACTAGAAGCCCTCTGGATGGGGCACGCACACACACACGACTAGAAGCCCTCTGGATGGGGTACACACACACGGCAGATATCCCACTTGTGGGTCGCTGGCCGTAACTCAGGAGCAGATCAGGAACCGAACAGGAGCAGATCAGGAACAGATCAGGAACCGAACAGGATCAGATCAGGAACCTGTTAGGGATATTAATGAGACAAAATAGGCAAAACCAATATTTTATCACACACGTAAAATAACGACGCTATCAATTATTGTATGACCACATCCACAATATTAATACAAAGAGATACCCTATATTTTATCTCCGATCCTAAATTCTTTCAGATCGCTGAAAATTATAATTCAAATTAGATATATATCACAACGATAATCAAAATTATTTATTGTAAACACAATTTATAAAATATATATATGAGTCACACGCTAATTAGATCATATATACTGAAACATCTATAAACATGAATACTTCTTTGTTCTCAATTATAGAGGGAACAAAGACAGAAAGAAATAATCATATGATTAAGTAAAATAAAATGGCTTTGACTCCATTTTGTGTTCATGTAAAATACATGTTTGTGATCATAAAATATCTGACAAACCAAACATGAGCAGATCAGGAACCAAACAGGCAGTCCTAAAACATCAATGTCAAGGCCCAGACTGAAGGGCTGGACAGGTTTATATAGGTTGTGATAACCAGGAAACAAGGTGCACCTGGACATGGCAATCAGGTCTAAGTGCAGCTGGACATGATAATCACTCTGAGTGGTTCAGAGTGGCAAGGGCGGCCACTAGTGGCTGGAAATGAAAATTAGCAGTACAGAGTTCAAACAATTCCTAATTGCGCAGGGTGGACGTTACAAGTGCACTGTTTTGGTTAAAGATGTATTATGTCTAAATAATAACTTACCGTATTTGCTCGATTTTCAAATCCTCTGAAAAATACCCCTCGTCTTCTAATCGGGGTCGTCTAAGATCCAGATCCCTCGCACCGCTGCAGGGGACCTGGATCCTCCTGTCTCACCCCCCCCATCGTACACACACTTACCGGTGCTTCCTGCTGTGTTGCCGGGGCAGCGGGTTGACGTCTACGCGATCCGCGTAGACAACGTCCGCTGCAGCCGGAAGGAGGTGTGGCTAGCAGCGGGGGTTGTCTGCGTCCGTCGCGTAGACCTTCCCCGACCGTCCGAGATCAGAGCTCCCCGCACCGGTAAGAGAGGGCTGAGAGGGGGGAGAGGGGTGAGAGGGGAGAGAGGGGTGAGAGAGAGAGTGTGTGTGTGTGTGTGTGTGTGTGTGTGTGTGTGTGTGTGTGTTAAATGGGGGCATAGGGCATTTCTGGAGTGGCGTTAAGGGGGCATTTAATAGAGCACTCTGCCTCCTGAAATGCCTTATACCTCCCTATATGGCACTCTGCCCCATAATATGCCTTTTAACCCCCTAAATGCCAGAGTGGCATATAGGGGTATAAGGCATTTCTGGAGGCAGAGTGCTCTATACAATGCCTTTTAACTCCCTTAATGCCACTCTGCCTCCTGAAATGCCTTATACCTCCCTATATGCCACTATGCCCCATAATATGCATTTTAACCCCCTAAATGCCAGAATGGGATATAGGGGTATAAGGCATTTCTGGAGGCAAAGTGGCACATAGGGGGTCAAAAGGCATACCATGGGGCACAGTGGCATATAGAGGGTTAAAAGGCATATCATGGGCCACAGTGCCATATTGGAGTGGCAAGCCTGGGGGCAGATGTGCGTAACTGGGGGACAGGTTGGAAAATACAAGAAATAAAAACAAAAAAAATATTTTTCTCAATCATAGCTTTTATTAAAAAAAAATAGTTTACATGAATTAACATTTACTGGTAAAACTTTTCTCCTTTGGGGTCGTCTTATATTCAGGCTTTTTCTTTTTTTCCTAATTTAATATTCAGATTTTGGGGTGTCGTCTTATAATCGAGCAAATACGGTAATTTTGAAACTGAATTTTTATTGAGATCAGACATAAAAATAACACAAGTATCCACCATGCAATGCATAGGAGTAAATACATAAAGAAAAAGAACAGAAAAAACAATGCGCATTACAATTGGACATTACTACAAGTATACCGCCATACAATGCGGAAAAACAGTGTAGAAACATCATAAGGGTATAATATGTATACAATATGTCACACAGATCTCGGATTTTACATTTTTAGGAACAGGGAAGGGGAAGGGACGGGGGAGGGAAGGGGAAGGGACGGGGAGGGAAGGGGAAGGGACGGGGGAGGGATGGGGAGGGGAAGGGGAAGAAAGGAGAGAGAAAGAGAAAAAAAAAAAAAAAAAAAAAAAAAAAAAAAAAAAAAAGGAAAGATCGAGAAGAAGAAAGCTGTAGAAGAAAGAGAAGAAGCCCAAAGGTAATCAAGATGCCAGAGTCGCCTTCCGATACCAAACAGTCCGCAAATCCTTCAGGATATAACCACTAGGCATAGGGCAGAATGTAGCAGTATAATACTCATCCCAGGCCGCCCAAGTGTCATGGAAAATATGTGGAGTGTTAGAGGCGGAATGCGCCATCTGTTCATAAGTACGGGTTGTAGTAAGCGCATACAAGACGTCCTGAATCGTGGGAGGGAGTGGGTTCTTCCACTTACGCGCAATGCAAACCTTGGCTGCGATCAAGACATGACCCAGTAGTTTACGCAATGGGGAGGCTAATGACGGGGGAAACATATCTAACAACGCAATCTCCACCTCGGCCGCTATTGGAATATGCAACAATTCCACTATGAGATGAAAAACAGCCGTCCAGTAGGGTTTAAGCACAGGACAGCCCCACCATACATGGAGCATGGAGCCCACTTCCCCGCACTGTCTCCAGCACAATGGGGAGGAGGAGGGGAACATTTTAGCTAGCCTGGAAGGAACATAATACCACCGAAATAGAACCTTCCTATTGGTTTCGAAGTGAGTAGCATTCTTTGAGACCCCCTGAAACGAGGAGAGGGCATGGTACCAAGTTTGAACATCATATTCCCTGCCAAGTTCCCTCTCCCACTGTAGCATAAATGGAAGTTTGTCATCAGACCCGTGACCCAACAGAGCGGTATAACAAACCGAGATGGCCCCCGGAACACAAGGGGCTTTCAGGCAAAGCCGAACGATCGGGGAGTCAGGACAGGAGGCAGGGAGGTCCCTCAGATGCTGCGAAAGGACGTGCCGAACCTGTAGATACTTAAAGAAATCACGACTGGGCAGGGAAAAAGTACTCTGCAGGTCCTGGAAAGAACGTAGACGACCCCCGGAGAGCAAGTGGGATACCGAAGTGACACCACAACGTATCCAATTATCTAAGTGGACATGAGGGATAACGGGTTTCAACGAAGACAATGGGGCGTGCCCGAGAAGGTGATCAGGAAACCGCAACATGGATTTATGTTTGTCCCACACTGCCAGCGAGAGCGAGGTCGTGGGTAAGGCATCCGGCAGTGGAGGTCTAGAATTCTTAGGAAGCCACAGAAGATCTCGTAACAAAAATGGGGAAGTAAACAAGGATTCATGGTCTACCCAGGCCACCCTAGATGGATCTGAAAAGAGAAGAAGGGTTTGAGCCAGGTTGGAGGCAAGATAATAGAGCCTGAGATTAGGAATACCCAAACCACCAAGTAATTTAGAGCGCTGCAAAATATGATACGGAAGCCGGGGCCGTTTGTGGAGCCAAAAAAATTTAGACAGTCTGGTTTGCATCGTGCGAAAAAATCCAGAAGGCAAAGCTATGGGCAAAGTCCGATAGAGATAAAGCAATTTGGGGAGGGAATTCATTTTGAAAGAGACAATACGGCCAAGCCAGGAAATCTCCAGTTTTGACCATCTGTGTAAATCGTCACAGATTTTATTCCAAAGCGGTAGAAAGTTGGATTTAAATAAGGAACTAGCCGACTTAGTAATGCGGACCCCCAAATATGTAATAAAGTCCGTACGCCAAGAATAATGAAAAGTCCCGGACACAGCGCCAATCACCGAAGTCTCGTATCCTATATTAAGAGCCTGCGTTTTATGCAAATACGGTAATTTTAATTTTAATGTGTGTTAAAAAAAATAGGGGTTTATTTAATTTTATTTTAAAGTTATATTTATTATTTACTTTATTATACTTATTTAATGTTTTAGTGCTACCCTACCCAGCTATGCCTACCTACGTGCACTAGCATACCTAGTTTAGCTAAATTTGATGGGACAGGACTGGAAAAAAGCAGGACTGTCCCTGAAAAAGTTGGGTCTGTTGGCAGGTATGTGGAATGAAAAATGTTATAGGGTGAACTGTGAGTTATAGTGTTAATACTAGTGAGTGTAGAAGTGAAGGCTTAGTACAGTTGTTGTCGTCACACAGTCAGTCTTTCTTGAAAAGAAATTAGAAAATAAAATGTCACAGCAAAACAGCTTCACTGCTTGCTAAACAAAAACACACAGCAAACACTAAGGGTACTTAGTTTTAATAAAATTAAAATAAAATGTAAAATGAGAAAATATTAATCTTTGCAAAGCAGTTACTGCTTGCTGATCAAAAAAAAAAAAAAACCACAGCACTTATGCGGCTGCACTCACTAGCCCAACAAGTTCACTTCACTGATGGACTGAGGTGAGCAAAACAAATGAAATAAAATTAAATATTAATTAAGAAAAATTGACTTGGTCTCTTGCTGTTGCTAAAACAAAGCACAAACTGAAGAGCTGCAGCACCAGTACTAATACGATTAGTTGAACTATAAAGCTATTAAATTATTAACTCAGTTATTATTAATAATTTGTTTATTAATTATTAATTAATAATAAAATGAATTATCAAATTCTAGATTGAGTTTAAAGGTAGTAGTGGACTGGTTAATCTTTATGTTGGATAAATTATTAACCCTTCTACCTGACAGACAGTCTCAAGCAAAATAAGCTAGTAGCAATTAATTCAACTTTCTTTGCTGCTTGACCTCCAGGTGAGCACTTTCCAATTATGGATATTATTCCTTTCTAGATGTACTTATATTGTTGTTTTTATATATTGTTTAAGATAATATTGCCTTGTTTTATTTTGTTTCAATACCTATTTGGTTTATCTGTTTGCCTGTTTTGGCCCCTTTTCCCTTTTATCTTTTTTTCCAATTCTTCCACGTGGGTCTCCTTTGACGCTGTTGTTCGCTACCCGGTTTCCTTTCCCTTCATCTTCCTTGGGCCTGCCGTTGGTCCTGCCGACCCTACGGCTCGTCTGGGTTTTTCCCTTCTGCCACGTGGCGGCGTCCTTGTGTAGAGGACGGCCACGTGCGCCCTCCCCTTGCTGTGCAGGCCACATTCCTGCCCGCGTGTGGTCTTATTTGAGCGGCGCGCGCGGGTCGGCGTGATCGCCTGCTCTGTACCTCGTGGCCGGTTTCCTCTCGGAGACCGACCGCGTGGTCGTTTTCTTACCTTCCTTTTGTCGAGCAGCGCACGGCTGCTCGCCGCGATCGCCCGCTCTGTGTCACGCGGCCAGTTTTCTAATCCGTTTCGGAAACCGACCACGTGATTTATTCTATCGCGGCACGGTGCAGTTCACCGACCGCATCTCTCTCTCAGTGTGTCCCGGTTCTATTATAAAGCAGTTGCTGGCTTCATTCCCATCCTCGCCACCTGCTTGTCTAGTGGTTTAGTTCTGTGACTCTCAGACTTGAAGCTTGTGGTTCATTTCCCAGCAGGGCTAGATATATAAAAAATCAGAGGTTTTGGCCTTAGGGTGAACCCCTCTCTGTGCGGTTGGCCCTTGATGCTCCATATATTCCTACTCCACCAGCCCTCCTCTGAGCCACAGGGTGTATCCCTGCTTTATTTGAGGGTATCCCCTTCTTCATATTTTTTGAGGGTACCCCCCTCTACATTGATTGGCCCTGTTTAGGGCCCCATGGTTGGTGGTTCCTGAGGGTGTCCCCTCTCCACCTTTCTAGAGCCTCTGCCCGTGCCTTGGGCTGAACCCCCCAAACTATTCTATGGCGTGATTTGACTTGTGGGTGAACCCCACTATATATATATATATTTCAACACCGCCGCTCTATCTCATCTTCTTCACTTTGTGTTTTCCATAAACACAGTCCTGGAAGCATGGCGGATGTATGTGAGACACCACTACCTGTTGCCCTCTCAGCCCTGACAGTTGCTCTCCCAACCACTTTGGCAGAGGCACAATCAGCCCGCCAGACACATGCTGTGTCATCTCTACCTAGGGGCGAGGGGCGGTTTTATAATCAACAAAACAAAGTCGGTCCTCGTCCCTACTCAGTCGATCCAGTCCCTCGGAATCACCGTGGACTCTATTGCGGCGATGCTCCGCTTGCCACGGGACAAGGTTCTGGCCATCAAGAAGGAGATTCGGAGACTTCTCCGATCTCCGTCTGTTTCCCTCAGGTCTCTGGCGCGTGCAATAGGTCTTCTATCGGCCTCCATTCAGGCCATATTTCCCGGTCCTCTGCACTACCGGGCTTCGAGTTCCTATGACCTTTTCATCCCTTTCTCCGACGAGGCGCGGCTGGAACTTCGTTGGTGGCTCTCCCACATGGACGTCTGGAACGAGCGAGCAATTTTCGGCTCGGTTTCAGATCTCGTCCTGGAATCGGATGCCAGCCTGCTTGGCTGGGGTGCGACGTGCGGAGACACGGCGACGGGGGGTCTTTGGTCAGACGAGGAGCGCGGACATCACATTTACTGTTTGGAACTCATTGCGGGTTCCTTCGCCGTCCGCAGCTTTACCTAGGACGTCACTTATTGTTCCCTCGTCCTCCGCATGGACAATGTGTCCGCAGTTCGGTACATCAACCGGCTTGGGAGGACAAGGTCACAGCTCCTTACGGAGCTCACCGAGGACCTCTACTAGTATTGTCTGGACAATCGCCTGTCCATTCGGGCGGAGTACCTGCCCGGCAAAGACAATTTGGTGGTGGATTGGTTTTCTCGCCACTGGAGAAATGCCAGCGACTGGCATCTTCTTCGGGACGTGTTTCTAGCCCTGGATCTCTCCCGGGGTCCTTTTCACCTGGACCTCTTTGGCTCCAGGACGAACCGCCAGACTGATGCCTTTTTCAGCTGGCTGCCGGACCCGCTCTCCCTGGAGGCGGATGCCTTCCTGCGGCCTGGCCCCCTCGGGGCGCCTATGCCTTCCCACCATTCTCAATGATCCTGCGGACGCTCCACTGCCTCCCCAGACATTGGGTTACGGTTCTTGTGATCGCCCCGCTTTGGAGGACGCAGCTGGTTCCCGCTGCTGTTGAAGTTTCCTATGCCGTCCCCCTTCGGCACGTTATTCCGCTTTCTGGGATGTCTCGCGGGTCCTGGACTTTACTGAGGCATGGCCGGATAATGTCCGCCTGTGCTTCCATCAGCTTTGGCTAAGGCTGCTTTGCTGTTATGTCTGGTTTCCTTTCGGCGGGTGTCCGACGTTCATGCGTTTGATGTGGATTCCTTTTCGCCTGTCGGGTTCTCCGTCTCCATTTCTCACAGGACTAGTCCAATTCGGTCTCTGTTTCTTACCCTTATTTCCCCGATAGACCCATACTTTGCGTAGCGCAGTGCATTCAGTGCGTTCAGGCTTATCTTTCCACGTCTCGACCCGGCGAGGCACTGGGTGTACTGTCAACTCAACAGCACTACACAGTTGATGACAGACAGAAGCACTGAAAAAAAATTAAATAAAAAAATTACTAAATTAATAAAATTATTAATTCAGTAGAACTGAAGTGAGGAAGAGTACACTGTGAGAAATGGGATGCTGAGGCTCACCAGTCTCACACAGAACTATCTCTCTCTGTAACGCTCGGATGCAGCACAGCAGTGTTGCCAAAGCAGTCACGGCGAAAAATGAATGGATCTCTCAGGCAAGCTCTGGTCTTATAAAGGCGGTTTCAGAATTCAAAAAAACAGCAGCACAGGCATTGGACGAGACCCTTAGTGTAACGTCACAAGAGCGAGCTGATTGGACAGACGAGGATCAGCTCACTCCTGTTTGAAATTTTGGCGATTGCGCCACGAAAACGATAGTTGTGAGTCTTCGTCTTAGCCTACGTTTTGCCGGCACTGTATTCTGTTCTACGTTTCTTCGGAACGAAAAAAAAAAACGGGACTCTTCGTGCTCGTTTTCATGTTCGCCCGAAGACGAATGCACAAGTCTACCGATAACCAGGGCTCATGCTCAAGTACAATTCAGAGCATGAAAACATCGAATTATCTGATTACCCCTATAGAGAAAGGTAGAGTATGTGTACAGCTGTTCACGGCTCTATCCCATGTGAGTCTATTCTATACCCCATTACAATCATTATTGCATTTATGGGTTACACTATGATCTCTCTGTGTCTCTAGTTACAGGGCTAAAAGAGAGGCCTATACCACATTTTATGCAAGTATATATATTTACAGATTTACTCTAAGGTTGTGTATTGGGGCATGTGCGCTTACACCTTTATGTTTATTGTTATTTGTATTATTTTAGTGGAAATTTAAAGTGGTTTTTTCACAAGGTGTGTTATAAGTTGCACTTTACTTTACACTTATTGTTAATTATTTGATTTTGTTATATGTGTACAGCTAATGTCTAATGGAAAATTGGTAAAAGCAATGTTTCCTAAGTGTACGCATATAGAAATATCGAAAGGTTTATACTGTGTTGAAGGCAATCCAATAGCAATCAATATACATGGAACTCAGGTCAATATTTCTAAAATTAGTTCTAGGAAATGAATTGTTTTGCCATTACAAATCTGTCACAGGAAAATGAATTTCCATGGCAGAAGTGGGCAGATGAGATCATGAAAGATGTGGGATTTTTAAATGTCTTACCAAAACTGTTAAAAGAAGCACAGATTGTATTTCAGCACGAGCAAGATAAACTCAAAAACATAGAGCATGAATGGTAAATAGTTTCACACACATCTTGGTGGAAAAACTTTGCTAAACCAACAGAAATTATGACAAACGCATCTGTTGGCTCTGCTGTCACCAATGTTTTGTTGCACCCATTTATTGTTGTTTTATTTGTATCTTTTATATGTATTATTTTTCAAATATGTTTCGCTTGGGGATGCCTATAACTGAGCTGCTGGACAGTTTAAAAACTACCGTATTTGCTCGATTATAAGACGAGGTTTTTTTCAGAGCAAATGCTCTGAAAAATACCCCTTGTCTTCTAATCGGGGTCGTCTTCTAATCAGACCTCAAATAGAGGTCTGATTAGAAGACTAAGATCCAGATCCCCCGCACCGCTGCAGGGGACCTGGATCCTCCTGTCTCACTCCCCCCCCCCATCATACACACACTTACCGGTGCTTCCTGCTGTATTGCCGGGGCAGCGGGTTGACGTCTACGCAATCCGCGTAGACAACGTCCGCTGCAGCCGGAAGGAGGTGTGGCTAGCAGCGGGGGTTGTCTGCGTCCGTCGCGTAGACCTTCCCCGACTGTCAGAGATCAGTAGCTAGCCACACCTCCTTCCGGCTGCAGCGGAAAGCGACGTCACCCCGCTGCCCCGGCTGGAAGCACCGGTAAGAGAGGGCTGAGAGGGGTGAGAGAGGGGAGAGGGGGTGAAAGAGAGAGAGTGTGTGTGTGTTAGTTAAATGGGGGTATAGGGTGTTAGTTAAATGGGGGTATAGGGTGTGTGTGTGTGTTAAACGGGGGCATAGGGCATTTCTGGAGTGGCGTTAAAGGGGCATTTAATAGAGCACTCTGCCTCCTGAAATGCCTTATACCTCCCTATATGCCACTCTGCCCCATAATATGCATTTTAACCCCCTAAATGCCAGAGTGGCATATAGGAGTATAAGGCATTTCTGGAGGCAGAGTGGCACATAGGGGGTCAAAAGGCATACCATGGGGCACAGTGGCATATAGAGGGTTAAAAGGCATATCATGGGCCACAGTGCCATATTGGAGTGGCAAGCCTGGGGGCAGATGTGCGTAACTGGGGGACAGGTACAAGAAATAAAAACTTGAGAAAAAAATATTTTTCTCAATCATAGCTTTTATTAAAAAAAATAGTTTACATGAATTAACATTTACTGGTAAAACTTTTTTCCTTTGGGGTCGTCTTATATTCAGGCTTTTTCTTTTTTTCCTAAGTTAATATTCAGATTTTGGGGGGTCGTCTTATAATCGAGCAAATACAGTAATTTGCGTATTAGATAGAATGTGTGGCAACATAGAGTGTAGTCTTGTGACTATAGTTTTGGTGAGAATTTTAATGTCAGTGTTCAGTAGCATGATGGGACGGTAAGATGTTACCAAGTCCGTGTCTTTGTTCAGTTTAGGCAGTAAGATGGTTTTGGTCTCCATCAGGGGAGTAGTGTTGATTTAAATAGATAGCATTATAGAGCAATTATAAAGTGGGCACCAAATCTGCCTTTAGGGGCCTAAAATATTCTGATGGAAATCCATCAGGGCCTGGAGATTTGGCATTGGACAAGGTCATTATGGTTCGAGTTAATTCTAGTTGTTATATGGGTGCATTAAGCCTGTCACATTGATCATTGATTTGATAGCCCCGCTTTTTGTAAAAGTGTGACTCCCATGAATGATCATCAGGTAAGAATGCATTAAAAATCCTATTGTATCCAGCAAAGGCATTGTTTATTTTCTCCGGGTCTGTGACGTACGTAGCTTAAGAATTTTAGGAGCTGGTCGCCTTCTTTTAGCAAAACGTGCCAGCAATCTACCTACTTTACCTCCCAATTTTAAGAAATGCTGTTTTGTGCATTAAATTTGGCGTGTGGCTTTTTCTGTAAGGAATGTACCGTATTGGCTCGATTATAGGCCACACCCTAAAAGTTAGGTGCTTTTTTAAAGAAAACATTTTCTTAGAGGGGAAAAAAAAAAAAACTTAGTGGAACAGATATGCTGCCACTCTGCCCCTAAGATGTGCCCCCCCGAGATAAGCTGCCACTCTACCCCACCCGAGATATACTGCCACTCTGCCCCCAAGATGTGCCCCCCTCTAGACTTACCAGCGGGGGACATCTACGTAGTACGCAAATTCAACTTCCGGTGCCGGCACTTCCGCTGTGGCAATTCCCGGCAAGGGAGATTGTTAAAGCACATCATGCAGACATGCTGGCAGCAGAGGCTGTTTACGCACATCGCCCCTGCCGGTGAACGTTTGCACGATGCGCTTAGACAATCTCCCGTGCCGGCACAGCTCCGTGGAAAGTGCTGGCAGGGGAGGCTGTCTGAGCGTATCGGAGAGTAGGATGCAGGTCCCCTGCAGCGCTGCGGGGGATCTGTATCCTAACCCTGCTGCCTGCCCGCGGCATCGGGCGATACGAATTGCCCATTCCTGCGCTAGACCCCGAATATAGGCCGTACCCCCACTTTAAAGACTGTGGGGGGGGGAGTGCGGCCTATATTCACGCAAATAGGGTATTTAATAAGGTTCTCACTGAGTTGTCTCCTACTTTGTCCAGTTCTGAATATGCTTGAAAAAAAATTTATGGGACCCAGTAAGGTCCCATATTTTGTGTTGCGCTCCAGCCTTTGTCATGCGGGATATTGAATAATATGACCACTCATCCAGGAATGATTAGTATTTGTAATGCCAAAAGGAAAAGAAATAAACACCAGATAGTGAACGTGAAAATAAAGTATTAAAAAGGTACTTCCTCACTGTACTGCCGCAGCCTGCAATAACACTCCTCTTAGTGTTCAACAACGAGCAATCCAGAAATAGGCGCGCATGTACATATGTGGGACAAAAAAATAAAGAATAATAGTGCAATAATGTGGGATTTAAAATACAATATATGTGTGTAATATATGCACTCACAAAATTACAGAAGGTCAAAGGCTCTTCAGAATAAAATTCTTTCTTTATTTCTTCTTGTAACTAAAAAATCATAAAAGAGAACGGCCAATAGTGCAATATATTCTTGTAGTTCTTATAGGAGAATAAAAATGCACTTACAAGATGGTCGGTATTTTCAAGCACTTCAACTATAAGTCCGAAGATCAAAGTAATGAAGTCCAAAAGCAATAGATAGTCCTCGTGGGTAGTCCTCAACGCGTTTCGCCTGTTGGCTTCCTCAGGAGAACAATTTCTTTCCGCAAAATTTTATTTCCGCAAAAATTTTATAGTGTTCGTGGGTGTGGAGCGTCTATTTATATACTTTGTATCCTTGTTCCGTGTTCCGTCCTTACTTCCGGGTTTGACGTCAGCGCGCTGTTTCCGTCGTTGCTTAGCAATCGTGACGCTTTAGTGATTCCTCCTTCCCATGTCTACGGCGTCTTCATGCGTCTCCTAGCAATAGGGACGCTGCAAGCCTCCTTTCGTTTTAAGAATAGAAGTCCTCCCCCTTCTGCTCGCAAGCTCTTCAGATCACAGTGGTATTTCTCGAGCGAAAATGTCTAAAAAATCCTTAGTATCGCTCGTATTCAGAAATGTTGAATGAAGGAGAGAGGGGATATATTAGGAGATTTATAGTATATATAAATAACAAAAAATGCGGATGGTGAACGGAACCATGGAAGTTGGAGGGTAGAAAAAAGAGAGATAATATATGGTGTGTATATATAGAAATGTGATGTAACAGTTTGTCCACAGGGAGACTCATAAATAAATAGGGATAATCATTAGCTTATGTAAATATAGAGAGACATTATTTTATATGATAGATAACTTAATTGTTAATTTATTAATTTATAGGAGATACATCAAAATGAAATCAAGATGGATAAAAAAGGGATGGAATGAGACAAGATTAATAAAATATGACTTGGATTTTAGTGACAATAAAAATACATAAGAAATTCATAAAAAATTAATTAAAATAAATTTTAAATTTTAAATAAATATATTAATTCATTTAAATATATTATTTTAAAATAAATTATTTAAAATAAATTAATTAATTAGGCCCTATGTCTATCTGTCTAGTTCCCTTACAAGTTTAAAGACCAATATGTTAGTATATATATGTTTAAAAATATATATTAAAAAATAAATCTATATATTAAAAGATAAATAAATAAATATATTAAAAGTTTATACTCAGTCAATAAAAGCAAGTATATCTAGATCAGTATTTAGGCCACCCTTTTTATATGTCTGAAATTTAAAAATCCATTCTGTCTCTTTTTTAGACAGTACTGTATTTATGTCACCTCCCCTCCAGTGAGTTTTTACAAGGTCAATCCCTAGAATTTTAAAATCTGATAGTGAAAACATTGTGCATGTGTTACAGTGTCTAGGTACACTGTGTTTCGTATTTGCATTCCGTATTCCCCCCAGATGTTCCAATATTCTAACTTTAAGTTCTCTTGTAGTACGTCCAATGTACTGTTGGCCGCACTTACATTCCAGTAGATATATCACATTTTTAGTATTGCAATGAATGAAATGTTTTATTGGGTATTCAATCAATAAAACCATTACCATCTGTGGGCTTAATAAATACCAAAACTTTTTTTAAGCCCACAGATGGTAATGGTTTTATTGATTTTTCTAGTCGCCACCACCCTAGCTGGCTTAGAAACATACCCAAGGGACAAATTACCAGAGTACGCAGAAATTGTACCAACGATGAAGATTTTATGACACAAAGCCACCTTTTATTAGACAAATTCGAAGAAAGAAACTATCCAAAAGATCTTTTAACAGACAGTTTTGATAGTATACAGAAAAAAAGAAGGGAAGAATTTATAAACTACAACAAAAAACAAAAAAATAAAGACGGGTATGAGTTTTCCTTCCTAACTCAATATAATGATAGAGCACCCCAAATTAAGAAAGCATTAAATAGATGCTGGCCTATTCTAAAGGAAGATGAGATATTACAGGGTCATCTCCCAGACAAACCGAAAATTATATACAAAAAACTAGCTAATTTAAAAACTATTCTGGCACCTAGCTTACTACCTAATGAAGATGATAAGAAAGAACATCAGAAATTTCTAGTGGATAAATCCCCGGGTTTCCATAAATGTGGGAGGTGTAAAGTGTGCAGAACGTGCAATACCCAACAAAAGAAAATCACAGTTTTTAAATGCAATAATACAGGGAAAGAATACCCAATAAAACATTTCATTCATTGCAATACTAAAAATGTGATATATCTACTGGAATGTAAGTGCGGCCAACAGTACATTGGACGTACTACAAGAGAACTTAAAGTTAGAATATTGGAACATCTGGGGGGAATACGGAATGCAAATACGAAACACAGTGTACCTAGACACTGTAACACATGCACAATGTTTTCACTATCAGATTTTAAAATTCTAGGGATTGACCTTGTAAAAACTCACTGGAGGGGAGGTGACATAAATACAGTACTGTCTAAAAAAGAGACAGAATGGATTTTTAAATTTCAGACATATAAAAAGGGTGGCCTAAATACTGATCTAGATATACTTGCTTTTATTGACTGAGTATAAACTTTTAATATATTTATTTATTTATCTTTTAATATATAGATTTATTTTTTAATATATATTTTTAAACATATATATATTAACATATTGGTCTTTAAACTTGTAAGGGAACTAGACAGATAGACATAGGGCCTAATTAATTAATTTATTTTAAATAATTTATTTTAAAATAATATATTTAAATGAATTAATATATTTATTTAAAATTTAAAATTTATTTTAATTAATTTTTTATGAATTTCTTATGTATTTTTATTGTCACTAAAATCCAAGTCATATTTTATTAATCTTGTCTCATTCCATCCATTTTTATCCATCTTGATTTCATTTTGATGTATCTCCTATAAATTAATAAATTAACAATTAAGTTATCTATCATATAAAATAATGTCTCTCTATATTTACATAAGCTAATGATTATCCCTATTTATTTATGAGTCTCCCTGTGGACAAACTGTTACATCACATTTCTATATATACACACCATATATTATCTCTCTTTTTTCTACCCTCCAACTTCCATGGTTCCGTTCACCATCCGCATTTTTTGTTATTTATATATACTATAAATCTCCTAATATATCCCCTCTCTCCTTCATTCAACATTTCTGAATACGAGCGATACTAAGGATTTTTTAGACATTTTCGCTCGAGAAATACCACTGTGATCTGAAGAGCTTGCGAGCAGAAGGGGGAGGACTTCTATTCTTAAAACGAAAGGAGGCTTGCAGCGTCCCTATTGCTAGGAGACGCATGAAGACGCCGTAGACATGGGAAGGAGGAATCACTAAAGCGTCACGATTGCTAAGCAACGACGGAAACAGCGCGCTGACGTCAAACCCGGAAGTAAGGACGGAACACGGAACAAGGATACAAAGCATATAAATAGACGCTCCACACCCACGAACACTATAAAATTTTTGCGGAAATAAAATTTTGCGGAAAGAAATTGTTCTCCTGAGGAAGCCAACAGGCGAAACGCGTTGAGGACTACCCACGAGGACTATCTATTGCTTTTGGACTTCATTACTTTGATCTTCGGACTTATAGTTGAAGTGCTTGAAAATACCGACCATCTTGTAAGTGCATTTTTATTCTCCTATAAGAACTACAAGAATATATTGCACTATTGGCCGTTCTCTTTTATGATTTTTTAGTTACAAGAAGAAATAAAGAAAGAATTTTATTCTGAAGAGCCTTTGACCTTCTGTAATTTTGTGAGTGCATATATTACACACATATATTGTATTTTAAATCCCACATTATTGCACTATTATTCTTTATTTTTTTGTCCCACATATGTACATGCGCGCCTATTTCTGGATTGCTCATGATTAGTATCTGTGAATGAATAAATGATGATTTAGTGAATGTTTGTGAATGAGTAAATGAATGAATGTGTGTGTGTGATGGCATGGATGTGTAAGTACAGGGGGGATGGCACAGGGACCCCATACTGCTGGCAGCATCAATACACAAAGGAGGCGGCTAGACAGGTTTCAGCATGTATTGGCTGCTTGTGCATGATAGGAGTGTGATTGCTGTTAATTATCATATATATATATATTAATATTGTTATGGATTTTTGTGGCCAATTTTGGTGTGTTACGTTTGATAAAAGTGTGATTATTTTTTTAATTTTTTTAACCCTAAAGGACCAGGCTGTTTTTTTTTTTGTTGTCTCATTCTGTCTCTCATAGCTGAAGTGTACCTATGGTGAAAATTACAGGCCTCTCTCATCTTTTTAAGTGGGAGAACTTGCACAATTGGTGGTTGACTAAATACTTTTTTGCCCCACTGTATGTATATATGCCCACCTGTGAAGGTCCACAGAAACAGCGGCTAGAAGGGGAAGAAGGTTAAGGGTGAGTAGCCGCGAGGGGTCAGTTGAAATCTTAAGGCCTAGGTAAATTGAAGAGGCGCCCAAATAAGGTAAATTCAGTAAACAGATGATGCAGGGATTCAAGAGGATTAGTGATAAAGCGTAACATATCATCTGCGTAAAGGGCCACTTTGCGGTGGGTAGTAGCTACAGAGATCCAGGTCACTAAAGGGTTGGCTCGAAGCGCGGCTGCCAATTGTTCAAGACCCAGAATAAACAGAAGCGGGGAGAGGGGGCAGCCCTGCCGAGTCCCGTTCGACAGGGTGACGGGCCCACGACAGAAGTCCGTTAACTTTAACATGAGCTTTCGGTTCATGGTACATGACCTTGATCCAAGTCAGAAATTAATGACCAAGACCTAAGCGCTCCAACAAACGGAACAGATAGGGCCAGGCCACCCTGTCAAACGCCTCTGCATCCAAAGAAACCGCACTGGGGTGAGGAGCAGTTAACGAAATCCAAAAGGTCGAGGACCCTAATAGTATTGTCCCTAGCCTATCTGCCCGGGGTATTAAAGGCTTCAATCTGTTTGCTAGAATTTTTGCTAATAGTTTCACATGCGAATTGAGAAGGAAGATAGGGCGATAGCTTACGCTATTCTGGGTCTTTACCAGGTTTCAGGATCACAGATATGTGGGCTGTATTAGTCTGGGGGGTGAAACGGGTGCCTGAACCCTCCAGAATTTGTTAACTTGAAATTGTAGGTGTTTAGGTTCACTATTGTGATATTTTGTAAAGTTGGTTGATACGCTGTGTTTTTTTGTGCAAATATCTTGTGGTTCTTCCTATGTATTGTAACCCACATGGACAGGTGAGCATCTAAATGACATTTTTGGTATGGCATGCAGGCCCCCTAACTGTCCTGATTTAGGCGGGACAGTCCCGATTTTGGGACTCTGTCCCGCTGTCCCGCCTATCCCTACCTCTGTCCCGCTTTGCCGTCCCATGGATCGTTGAGCCTCTGAACAATCTGATATTTTGAGCACTAGTAAACATCTACGTGAAGAGCGGTGAGCACAGTGTGCGATGGTATTATTATTTTGATTTCTTCGCTGGGCACAATATTCAACTCTAGCACTTTTGTATCCTGACATTGCTATTTATAAACCGGGCTTTCATTTTGAAAATCTTAATTATGATTCGTCCCACACGGTGATTAAGATGTTCTATTATCAGATTATTTTCTTTTTTTTTTTTTTTTGAATACCTGAGGGACTTGAAGTTTAATTAATTCTAATTGAAGATCAATTAAAGATCAACTATACTTGCTATATATTTTGATATATTTTGACCTACGCCTGGAGATTCATGGAAAAACTGAGATATTAATGTTTATTCTCACTCTAAATAGTTTTTTTTTTTTCTCCTATATTTTTGACTATATTTTTTGACTGAGTTTAATTTTTGCTGAAGATACTATATATTAAATTATTTGATCCTCGAGAAACTCAGAATTTTTTTTAAGCAGCAGCCAATTCTGGTCCAGACATTATATAATAATGCCTCCTAAAGGAGACAAGGCTGGCAAAGGAGAGAAGGAAGATAAAACTAAAACTTCTACTAAAATGAAGAAACCACCGTCAATCAGTGCCTACTATTCTCCAAAAAGTTATACAGACACATCTATTATTTCCTCTAAAATGTCTCCAGACCCGATAAATGAAACCAGTATTAGCAGTTCATTGGAATATATCACAACTACTAATCTAACTGCTGCTCTAGATTCTCTATATCATAAAATTAAATCTGATTTGGATCAACATCTTAAGGATTATAAAGAAGAAATGGTGCTCTTGCAAACTACATTAGTATCACAGTCTGAAGAAATTATGTCTCTCCAAGCAAAATGTAAAGACCTCCACTCCCAAAATTAATATCTTAAGACAGAAATTATAAAGCATGATTTAAAACTAGCAGAATTTGAAGATAGATCGCGACGGCAAAACTTGAAAATTCGTGGAATCCCAGAAGAAGTCAAAGATTTAGAAACTTATATAAATGATCTTCTATCTACATTTCTTGGAAAGAATAATCAAAATCCTGTTCCAATTGAAAGACTTTATAGACTCACATTTCCGCCTTCTTGGACTCAAACTAATCTTCCAAGAGATGTCATGGTTTGTTTTAATAACTTTCGGACAAAAGAGACATTAGTTAAAGAGATGAGGAAAAATCCTACTAAGTCAACAAAATTTGCATCATTATCAACATTTTCTGATCTTTCATATGCTACTAGATTACATAGAAAGAAATTTACAAATATCACTGCTTGTCTTCGAGAGAACAACATTACTTACTCATGGGGGTTTCCTACAAAACTACGAATTGTCTATCAGGGGAAAAACTACATCTGCAATGATTGTGTTCAAGCTAAAAATATTTGTCGGAGTGGAATATAAGAAGTTCGAGCCCGTGATATAATCTAATCAAATTTTTCTTGTTTAAATTTATCTGTCAAAGGAAGGGATTTGTGTTTTTTTTTTTTTTTTTTTGAATACAATTGCATTTAAAATTGCATAAATTTTTATTTATGTTATTATTACTTTGCAGTTGGAGGATAAATTTAGAGAAAAACACATACACGAATTGTCACAAATATTTAAGTATTATAATTTGAATATAAAACCAACGAAATTTAGATGGGGCGCAGGTACATATAAAAGGGAAAAAAATAATAATACAATATAGTGTAGATGATTTGTTCAATGTGAAGCTTAAGTGATATAATGCACTCACAAATTGAAGAAGTGAATCCAACCCATCAATAGGACTGTAAATAATCTTTAATATTCTTCTTGAGAAAATCTAAAAAACAAACTTCAATGGTGCAGTATTCCAAAATCAAATATAGAAAAATGGAAAAAAATGCACTCACAATTGTATATGCACTACAAGTGCATATATAGGCGTTGAAAGTCCACCAAAATGTGGGGTATACCGAACTCCAATTGAAAATCGACGCGTTTCACCCGTAGGATTCTTCAGGAAAATCAATTGAAGCATATGTCCATAAAAATTCAATGTAAAATCAGTAGTCCGTAAGTATTTTCGTCTTCTTCATCTGTTCCTTTATATCCACTTCCGCATATCGCCGTTTGTTGACCTTTCCCCTTTGGTGTCATCACGTTTTTTCGATGTTGTCATGACGTTTGTCTGTATTCTTGTTCATTAATAAAGTTTATACAGCGCAAAAAACCTTTTCGCCTGTATCCGGGAAGATCTTTGAACTCCATTTATAGGTCGCGGGTGGACTCGGTCTCGGGGAAATAATGAATACATTAAAAGCGGACTAAAAGGATATAACGGAAGAAACGAAGGCCGAAATGGAACGAAGAGAGAACGGAGAGAAAGAACAAGAACGAAGAGAGAACGGAGAGAGAACAAGCGTGCCCGCCCTATATGTTAATTATATATGTATTATGCCGTACGATTGAGGTCTATGCAAATCAAACCTGAAAATAATGTGACTGATAATATCTTTTACCGGGAAAAGTGTATTATTTTAATTAAATCAAAAACAATATATTGTTTCTGCTTCATATTAAATAAGAATATATATATTTGTTGCGTAAGTGATTGTTGTATTGTATTCCTTTGTGTGACGTGTATGTTTTATATTTTAAATAAAGATATTATAACTGTGTCTCTAATAAATTAATTAACCCGTGGTGTGTCTATCGTTATCTCAAGTGTATGTGTAGTGAATGGACGGCTGGATGAATGTGTGTGCGTTAATAAATAAATAATGAGTGATGTGTGTCTGTGTGTACAGTGTATTCATGGGTGAGTGTATGTCCCTTATATCATAAACTGAATGAATTCTTCATCCTAAAATAATTAATAAACAAGTGATTTTTATTCTTAAGTGAATGTGTGTGTATGAATATGTGGAGTGTCTGAATGAATAAATATAAATATATATTCCTGGTACCTCTTAATCTAATCAATAATTGTAATTAACTGTATATATATGTTCATTCAATATCTAAAATGACTTGAAAAAATTTTAAAGTGTTTTTGAGAACATCTGAAAAGAATTAATCCACTTTTATGTTATGTAGTAAAATAAAATAAAATAAAATAAAAATGTTGACTGCCTATTGGTGTATATAGAAAACAGTGCCAAATTAACACTAAATGATAATGATAATGACCCTAAAAATGATATAAAAACTACTATTAAAGGAAATAATAATATCTGTATTAATATTAGTGTATAAAAATAATATCCATTTTAATGTTAGTATATAAAACATTAATAGCACTGCAAATAATACCAAAAGTAATAATAACTCTAAAGGTAGTAATATTAAAACTAACCCTACAGGTAGTGATAATATCAATTTTGGAATGAATATATAAAACTTGATATAAATACAGAGAAGTGGCTATAGATATCCTAAAATAATATAAATAAAATAAAATGTAATAAAATGTTGATAAAATATTAATAAAAATATTAATAAAAATGGATTCAGAATATCTGTGGATTACCAAATAAATTAATGTTAAAATATTAAATATGATTCTAAAAGGTTGCATCAATCCATAAATGCTAAAATATCTATTTCCATATTTAACCCCTCTTTTTTATGCGTTTGAAATTTATATATCCATTCGGTTTCTCGTTTCGCTAGTTGTTCCTTAATGTTACCTCCCCGCCAGTGTGGAGTGACTATGTCTATGCCCATGATCTTCAGGCTCTCAAAGGAAAATAATTTACAGCTATTTGCATGTCTGGGCACACTATGTTTAGGGTTTTTATTCCTAATCCCTCTGATGTGTTCCAGTGCCCTTGTTTTAAATTTTCTAGAAGTGCGTCCAATATACTGTATACCACATTTGCATTCTAATAAATAAATTACATTGGTGGTATCGCAATTAATAAAGTGCTTAACTGTATAATCCTTCCCTGTATTTGTACATTTAAAAGATGTGCTTTTTTTCTTTGATAAATGACATGTTTTACATAACTTACATTTTCCACATTTGTGGAAACCTGGAGTTTTTATGGTCAGCATATTTTTCTTCTTTCCTACTTCAGGTAATGCACTTGGTGCTAGTAAGGACTTTAAATTTTCTGTTTTCCTGTATATGACGTTCGGATGTTCCGGTATGATCTCTTTCAACACACTGTCCTGCCTTAAAATGGGCCAACATTTTTTGATTGCTTTTTTAATCTCAAACGCCTTATCATTGTATTTTGTGAAGAAAGCAAATTCAAAGTCTCTACTTGGTTGTTGTTCCTTCTTCTTAAAAAATTCCTCTCTTCCTCTTTGTTTAATAGATGTAAAATGTGTTTAATAAGATGTGTTGAAAGAGATCATACCGGAACATCCGAACGTCATATACAGGAAAACAGAAAATTTAAAGTCCTTACTAGCACCAAGTGCATTACCTGAAGTAGGAAAGAAGAAAAATATGCTGACCATAAAAACTCCAGGTTTCCCCCCCCTTGTTAGCTATTTAAGATCGCGTTTTTTTTCTGCTTAATGGTCCGGAGATTTGTACCTAACTTTCTTTTTTTTCTTGATGGAGCAAGAAGTTTTTTTCATGCCAGTGAGAGAGAAATGGCCCCCTCTTCATGACATGGAAAGTTTGAAAGTTTTATGTAGTGATGTATGTTTGTGGTTGGAAGTCTTTAGACTAGATTTTTATTCGAAGGAGATAAAATTGGAAGGTAGCTTCATTTTGGGATCCACGGAGATAATAAAAATTTATGCCACTTAAAATGCTATCAATCAATGCACAGGGATTAAATTCCCCTTATAAAATAGCTTTTTTATATGATCATTAATTAAAGATGGAATAGATGTTGCATTTATTCAGGAGACACACTGGAAAGGTAATAAGGGTAATCTAAGCTGGAAATATCGTAGATATCGCGATCCTGAGTGGCGATCCTGATCGCAACTAAAAACAAATTTGAATATATTTTCCATGATACCGATCAGGAAGGAAGAAGAATTATTTTAATCTGTAGTATAAATGATGTTATATACACACTTGTTAGTTTATATGCCCCATCTGTAGCCTCAATTCATTTTTTAAATAAAACAATGGAAATAATAGAGAAGATATCTAAAGGGATATTGATTATGGCAAGCGATATGAACTGTATTCTAGATATAAAAAAAGATACCAAAACAACTAGAAAACGTAAAACAGATTCTTGTCTGAAAGTTAAAGCTGAAACTTTTTCTGCTTGTCTTTTTAAACATAATCTTTATGATGTCTGGAGGGTTCAGCATCCTGATGATAGGGATTATTCTTATCGGTAAAAAATAAGAGTGGTAAAAACTTGTCAGACCTTTATATAGGATTAGCTTTATTGGAAAGACAAAATAAACAGAATCCTTCTTTTGAACTATGTAGGCAGATAAAGAATATCCAGAAATTAATATTAAATAAACTTAAACTTAAGTCTGAGTTAATAATGGAGAGATTAAAAGCGCGGTGGTATAGCAATAATAACAAAGTGAGCAAAGACCTCTCTAATAGATTAAAAGCAAAAGATCTCCAATTTAGAATTAAAAAAAACCTATATAAAGGGAATACTTGTATTTCACCTAAACAAATAGGAAATGCCTTTAAGGATTATTACGGAACTTTATATAATCTACCTGAACCTACAATTCCTTCTTTAGGCATGACCCAGTTTTTAGAGACTCTCTCTCTTCCAAAAATTTCAGATGAAAAAATGATCGAATTAAATCAAGCTTTTACGATACAAGAAATCTCTAAAGCAATCCATGAGCTTAAACATGGGAAAGCTCCGGGCCCTGATGGTTTTTCTGCTTTATTTTTCCAGATTTTAGATCCGCTGATTTCTCCTATTCTTCTGAGATCTTTTAACGCAATTGCCTTAGGTAAACAATTTCCTAAAGAAATGTTAGAAGCTAGTATCTCACCCATCCCAAAGCCAGGAAAAGATCCTTCGTCAGTTACCAACTATAGACCAATCTCTCTTATTAATATTGATGTTAAGATCTATTCTAAAATATTAGCCTTAAGATTAGCTAAAGTGATTAGAGATCTCATCCATCCGGACCAAGCAGGCTTTATGCCTGGTAGGTCTGGGGATGAAAACACTCGCAGAATCTTCAATATTATTGAATTCATTCATAGAAACAAAACTCCATCTGTTATTATGGCTTTAGATGCCCAAAAAGCATTTGACAGGGTGAATTGGAAATTTATGGCAGAAACTTTCCGTGCCTTTGGTATTCATGGAACTTTTTTTCATTTAATGATGGCTTTGTATACAACTCCAACGGCTAAAATAAAGGGCCCTGCGATAGAATCGGACTGTTTTTCTATTCAGAATGGCACCCGACAAGGATGCCCATTGGCCCCATTGTTATACGTGCTATCAATTGAACCATTAGCGGCGTACATTAGACAGTCTAGGGATATGCAAGGCATAAAAATTGGTGACTATGACTATCGAATTACTCTTTATGCAGACGATATCCTTTTGACACTGTCATCCCCTATGAGTTCTGTTCCTGCTTTGTTAGATGGAGTGACAAAGTTTGGACAGCTTTCTAATTATAAACTGAACCTTTCTAAGACTCAATTGATACCATTTTATCTTTCAGACTCCCAGAAATGTTTAATTCAGACCCAGGTTCATATTGAAACCTGTTTGACTCAGATCGATTATCTGGGTATTATAATTAGTTCAGTCACAAAAGAAACCTCTATTATTAATCATAAAAAACTTTTTATTGATGTAAAATCTCTACTTCTAATATGGGGAAAGTTGGAGACCTCATGGATGGGGCGTATAAACATTGTTAAAGCCTATATCATACCTAAAGTTCTATATCTTTTTAGACTAATTCCTTATCAAATATCCAAACAAATGTTACTAGAATGGGATAATTTGTTTTCACGGTTCGTGTGGGCGGCTAAGAGGTCGAGACTTCCAACCGATCTTCTTAAAAGAGGCACAGACTTTGGTGGCCTTGGATATCCGAATTTAAAGGAATTGTACGTAGCCTCCCAATTATCTTTTATGTTTGCTTGGAAATTGACAACAATGTCAAAATGTTGCAGGCTGGTATGATATAGAGAAACAGGTCTGTAAGAATTTTGATCCTTTCTAATTTTTTTGGTTGCCTTATGCTCAATTTAAAAAAATGAAAATTCCTAGTATTATTGTTAATGATATTCTTTCCACTTTTTATAAATTCAAGAAAGGTTTAGATGAAGGGACAATATTTGCGAAATGTTGCCCGATAGAAGTTTTGACTTGTTTTATACCTGATCTCTATGCTGGATCCCATCTGGTTTCCTTTTCTTTGTTAACCGAAACATATGGCCTCCCGGCCAAAGATATCTTTAAATATATCAGGGTTAAACATTTTCTTACTTCCAATGTGCCTGTTGAAACCACATCTTGGTATAAATTTATCACCTCTACTACTTCTAAGCAAATAATTTCTAAGATCTTGACATTTTTCAAGATTAATAATAGTTATGAGAAGAGTAAGGCGCAAACTCAGTGGGAAATAGATTTTGATTTCTCTACTACCTTACAATCTTGGCATAAGGCATGGCAAATTACGCGTAAATCATCACATTGCATTAATCTTCAGCAACAATTTTACAAGCTTATGCAAAGATGGTATATGGTACCAGCTCGCATTGTCAAATTTCAACCTTCTACAAGTGCTCTATGCTGGCGATGCCATTCTCAATCAGGAACACATAAACATATTTGGTGGGAATGCACGTGTTTGAATCAAATAAAATTTCAATTAACAGACCTTTTCTTAAAACTGTTTAGATTTACCGTATTTTTCGCTCTATAAGACGCACCTGCTGATAAGACGCACCTAGATTTTAGAGGAGAAAAAAAAGGAAAAAATATTTTGAGCTAAAAAATGGGCTAAAATATTTATTACAATAACTGAATAACTTAACATGAACAATAGCCAACAGCAGCATTAAGAACCATCATTACTGTAAAAGATAAGGTCTCTAGTCATTGGGAAATCCCAAAAATTCCTCACAACTGTCCGAACTTGTCACGCTCAGTGGCTCACTATCACTGGTGTCAGGGTCTTCATAAAGGACATCATCCTCTGAACCATCCAAGGCATTACTGATGCCACATTTCTTAAAGGAACTTACAACCGTTTCATCCTTCACGGCTTGCCATGACGTTTTCACCCACTCACAAACTTGAGTGATGGTAGGCCTTTTCATTCTTCCAGTGGGTGTCAGGTCATGATTCCCAGCAGCCATCCACTTGTTCCACTCCTCTCGCATGAACACTTTAAATGGCTTGTTAAGTGAAACATCCAGAGGTTGCAACTGGCTAGTAAGCCCCCCAGGAATGACAGCTAGATGGGTCTTTGCTAATTTAAAGATTTTTTTTGTGTTGTCACTGATATGTGCCCTAAACTGGTCAAGTACTAGTAGGGCAGGTTTCTTCAGAAGCCCTCCAGGGCGTTTGGACCACACTTTTTCTATCCATATTTTCATTCCACCTTCATCCATCCATCCTTTCTCATGACCATGGACAATAACTTCACGTGGGATCACCTCTTTCGGCATGGTTTTTCTTTTGAAAATTATCATTGGAGGCAACTTGGTGCCATCCGCACAGCAGGACAACACAACAGTATAATGGGTTTTCTCATGTCCTGAGGTCTTCACAGTTACGGTTTTTGCACCTTTCACATCAACAGTCCTTTTTGATGGAACATCAAAGGTTAATGGGACTTCATCCATATTTCCAATCTGCCTTATTTCAAAGTTATTTTTCTTTCTTGCATCAATAACAAATTTATGGAAAGACAGAATCTTGGATTCATATTCTTTAGGCATTTTTTGCGCAATTCTAGTTTTGGTGCGCATAGCAAGGCCAGATCTTCTCATGAACCTGTAGCACCATGATGCTGATCCAGTAAAGTCGTCAATGCCTTTCTCTGCAGCAAGACGCTTGGCTTCATATCTTATCATTTTCGTGGAGACTGATAATCCATTGTTCCTGTGATGTATGATCCACTCTTTCATTTCTACATCTATCTGTGGCCATTTTGCAGTATGCCTACGAAAAGTGTGTTTGCTTTTATCTGCTTTTTGCAGTGCTTCCTCCTGTTTCCTCCATTCCCGTATCATTTTTTCAGTTGGAGGTGGCCCAAACTGTCTTTCAGCTGCTCTGTTTCCATGTTCTTTGGCGTATTTTACTACCTCCAGTTTAAATGGGATTTTATAGCTTAGCCTTTTCTGCTTTGACATCTTTGTAAAATTGGATGCAGCAGGAGACTACGGTAGTGTTCTACAACAAAAATGTAATGAAAGAACTGTCATCAAGAGCTTCCATCTGCCCAGGCACTATTGTGGGGGGCTGGTTGCTGTATGGGACACTACATGTACATGTATGTGGGGTTGCCCTAAAGTTGCACAGCCCCACATACATGTACATGAATGTGTTAAACTATCACAGAGTGATTCTGTGTAGTGACAGTTCAGACAATTCATGTTGTCTTTTACCTTTTTTTTACACTTTACTGTTCACTCTCTTCTCTCTTCATCCACATGTACCGGTATACAAGGTGCAAAAATACACTTCCCGTCATGCCTGCACAGAAAAAAGCTGGTCAGACATGATGGGAAGTGTAGTTGGACTACAAGCGCCGTACTGCGCATGCGCCGGCGCCATACGTGACACGGCGCTTGCATCAAATCCCCCCGTCCTCTCCATCCAGTCCGCCCTTAGCCGTCGCAACGGACCAGAGAAGAGGAGAGGCGGCGACAGAGGCAGCGGTCTCCAGATGAAGACCTCCCCTGGACGGCGAAGCGAGACAGAGACTGTCCGGGACACTTTTGGTGAGTATATCGTTGCCCCCCCCCTCCCTGCCTGCATCTTCGCTCCATAAGACGCGGCTGATTTTTCATCCTACTTTGGGAGGAAAAAAACTGCGTCTTATGGAGCGAAAAATACGGTAATACTGTTCTTTCCCCTCAAGAATTTCTTTTCCATTTAGACCTACCAGATATCAACAAAAGTGATCAAACTCTTTGGCTAAATATCTTACTTGCTTATAAAATTTGCCTAGCTAGATACTGGAAGGACTCGTCCCTTCCATCTTGGACTGAGATCAAATCCCAGATTAATTATCAATGTTTAGCTGAAAAATATTTTTATGTAAAAGCTAATGCTAAAGAGAAATATGAATGTATTTGGAATCGCTGGCTTAAATTTGCTTAGCTCATTGCTCTCCTCCCCTGTGCATTGCGACTGGTGTTTATATATAAATTTATCTCCGTGGCAACTGCTTCTTCTTTTTCCCCTGTACACCTTCCATTTCTCCACTTATAAAAGTTAAGAATTGAATGTAATTTATTATTATTGGATCAGATGGGAATATTCCCAATGATATGTACTATTAGTCATACCCTTCTTTATAAATAACGTACTATTGGAAATTGTATGCTTGTTTATGTTTGTTTATACTGTTCGTTTTATGGAAAAAAATTAATAAAGAATATTTAAAAAAAAAAAAATTATGTGAATGAAAGTGTGAATTAGTGAGTGACTGTAAGAGTGTTTGTGTGTATCATAGATGTAAAATTGATTTGAGGAAAGGTAAAGATGGCACAAGCAGGATTTTGGAGCCTTGGGGATCAAGACGACACAGGCAGGGTGTTTATGGGTCAAAGACGGCACAGGCCGGGCTTTTTTGGGGACAAAGTTAAATCATGCTGGGACAAAGATGATAAGTCCTATGTGTGTAATTTGGGTACTGGTCAGGTTCTATGTAGGCAGTGTGGACGCCAGGGCTGGCTTTGGGTTGTTCAACCTGTCATCTATGCCTGTAATTTAGGGGTTTTTATCTATACCTTAATTGCTTTTTATGTGATTTCCACTTGATCTATACCTGCAACGCTATGTTTCCATACATTATTATTGTATACCTGCAAATACTAGATTTGTATGTCTGATTTTATGCCTCCAGTGCTGAGTTCACATGAGAACACTAATAATAACAATATTAATATATATATATATATGATTGTTAACAGCAATCACACTCCTATCATGTGCCCAGGCAACCAGTACATGGTAGAACCTGGGTATGCCTGGGCATGATATGAGTGTGATTGCTGTTAACAATCATTTATATATTAATATTGTTATTTTTTTATCCAATTTTGGTGTGTTACTTACTTTAAATAAAAGTGTAAGATTTTTTTTTTTTTTATGGTGAGGGGGCGTCATTTTCAGTTTTGGCCAAGTAAATGCTGAATTTTAGGTTTCGGTCTGGAATTTTCATTTTGGTGTATCCCTACTACTAAGCCAGACAATGAAGTGGTAGACCTAGACCACATCAATGTTCGGCTTAGTAAACAGTGATAGGTGTTATGCTGTACATCCGTCAATGTCTGCCTCAATGTATAATGATAACAGTAATGCTGTACCACCTTCAATGTCTGTGCTAGTATATAACGATAGAAGCTATGCAGTTTTAAAGTGTGTGTGTGAGCGGGGGTGCCACATACAGGATCCGCCCCAGGTGTCAAATACTCTAGGTAGGCCCCTGACACGGATGCCGAGGAATTAAAATTCTGTTTATACCCACTTTTGGTTCCTGGGATTTTAACCCCTTCGCGACCTTTGCCGGTTCAGGACCGTCATGACAAGAAGGTCACTAAATGACCTTTGACGGTCCTGAACCGTCAAAAAGTTAAATAAGCTTAGAAAGTGATCAAGGATCACTTTCTTCGCTTAAACGGCCTTGCTGCAATGCCTCGATGTCGAGGCATTCAGCAAGGCCGAGATCGGCATCGGGGGCCATGTCTGGCCCCTCCCCGGGGCGTCAACAGCCGCCATACATTGTATGGCGGCAGACGTCCGTTTTAAAAGCGTTTAGGAGGCGATCAACGATCGCCTCCTAAACTTAAATGGTGTCGCTGGAATGCCTCGATCAGGAGGCATCCAGCGACACCAAACACTTACCTTTAGGTGGGCTGTGACCGCTCCGGAGAGCGGTCACAGCCGCAGCTGCCGGTGATCTTCGCCATCAAGTAAGATGGCCGCCGCTCTGAAAAAAAAGTAAACAAGAAAAAGTTTGCTAGATGGTCTCCAGACCCTCTAGAGAACTGGCTCCACTTGCTGGTTGAATACAGGTACTGCATTCAACCATGCAAGTCAATGGAGCCCAGCTTTCTAATCACTATGTGATTAGTAAAATATTCAAAAAAAAATAAAAAAAATGAAAAAAAAAAATGTGCTAACATTTAAAAATAATTATGCAGTGATGTCACTAGATGAACCATCCAGTACCAGCAAAATGTGTAAAAAAAAAATATAAAAAAAGTATTAAAAAAATAAAAAAAATAAAAAATAAAGTTTATTATTTTGAGCAAGTGCTAAAATTTCTCAAAAATCTCAAAGAGTTAAAATAAAAGCACTTCAAATACCCAAGGGGTGTCTAATATATAAAAAAATGGCTGATGGGGTAAATTGGAGTGGCCTAGCTCACAGATAGGGCATAGGTACAGACTGACCAAAATGGAGAAAAAAAGCGCACTTCCCAAATGTGGCATTTTAAATCTGAAACAACCCGACAAACCCATGCATGTTGGGTATCACTGCACTCAGGAGATGTTCCTGAACACATATTGGGGGGTTGTTTGACAGTGACATATACCAGAACCTGTATATCTATAACTAAAGTACAATTTGTGTGAAAAAAATTACTATTACAAAGTTTGACAAAGTGTAGTTCTATAATTGGTGCATGGAAAGGGTTAAAATAACAGCATTCGGAATACCCTGGGGTGTCTAGTTTTCCAAAATATATGGTTTGAATGGGTTAAATTGAGTTAACCGGCTTCAAAGATATTCCAAAGAGGAGATGGAGGCAGAATGACCAAATGACCACCTGAATTACGCATGCCCCAAAAGTAGCCTTTTACCAGCCAAACAATCTGACAAACCCATGCATGTGGGGTATCGCTGTACTCAGGAGATGTTCCTGAACACACATTGGTGTGTTGTTTGATAGTGACATATACCAGAACCTGTATATCTATAACTAAAGTACAATTTGTGTGGAAAAAAAATAAAAAAAATTACTATTACAAAGTTTGACAAAGTGTAGTTCTATAATTGGTGCATGGAAAGGGTTAAAATAACAGCATTCGGAATACCCTGGGGTGTCTAGTTTTCCAAAATATATGGTTTGAATGGGTTAAATTGAGTTAACCGGCTTCAAAGATGTTCCAAAGAGGAGATGTAGGCAGACTGACCAGATTTGTTAAAAAAGATTTGGAAATCATAAAACGCTGCTTGTACTTATTGCCCTATAACGTACAAAAAACAGCAAAAAAACATAAAAACATTGGGTATCTCTAAACTCAGGACAAGTAGTAGAATCTATTTAGCTAGTTTTTTTACTTGCTTTTTTAGGTGAGTAAAAGATTTTTCAAATAAAAGTCATAAAATGTCTTTTTTTTCAATTTTTCACCATGTTTTTTTTATTTTTTTTATAGTAAATAAGATGATACGATCAAAATAATGGTATCTGAAGAAAGCCCATCTTGTCCTGAAAAAAACAATATATAACTTATGTGGGTACACTAAATGGGTGAGGAGAAAATTACACCTGAACACAAGCACCACAAAAGTGTCAAAACAGCCTCGGTCCCACAGGGTAGAAAACGAAAAATGAGCCCGGTCCTTAAGGGGTTAATAACAGTTTGATAAATGTGGTATTCTGTTATTGTTGAGGAACAATTTAATATAATTTTTAAAAGATTGGGAGGGAGGCTAACATTAGAATTTTTTGTAATTAAAAAAAAAAAAACTCTTCTGCTGTGGACTACTCTTCCAATGATGCTTAGCCAGCATCATGGTGCACCCCTGGCTGGCTGAGCATCATGGGGATTGCTATTCACAGCTAACATCCGCAGCTTTATCAACTGTTAACTGCATTTCCCATGATGCTCTAATAGATGATAATGCACATTACTTTGTGATAATAACTTGCTAGGGCTCTGGTATAGAAAATGCATGTTACTGTTTGATTTTACCTGGCTGGGGCTCTGATATATGATAATGCATGTTGCTAAGAAATATTTTCAGCGTTTGGTAAGATAACAACCAAAATCGGCGGAATGACGGTGACGTAGGACGCACGCACCGGAGGCGTGGTTGAGTGCCGGGGGTGAAGAATGGCGCCAAGCTAGAGGACTTCCGAGCGGCGGCTGAGCAGTGATCGAGCGGTGACCGAGCGGTGTTTTGATTTTTGCCCTTATCTCCCCATCCTCCAGAAACCCAGCAATGCAGTGGAGCCGCATCACTGCGGGTAAGGTTTTGGTGGCGCCGAAGTCTTGGAGGCGCCGAGGCTAGCGGGGCTGTGTGAGGCTGTGTGAGGCGGAGGAGGGGCTGTGTGAGGCGGAGGGGCCGTGTGGCTGCGACCTGATTTTCGGCCTGCGGGTCGTGAAAAGCGTCTGCTGAACCACGCGGCAATCTGCAAAAAGAACCGTTCGAAAAAGGGACAAGAAAAAAGGAAAAAAAAAAGCGGAACGAAACCATTTCATCTGCGTGAAGCCTGCAAGACATAAACTATAATTTATAAGCTGCAAACACTAAATTGTAAAGCCTAAACTAAAGAATTAAGGAAGAAACAAAAGGGAAAGCGGCTAGACTGGAAGAAGAAATATATATATAAGACCAAATATATAAGAGAGTGTGGAGAAAGTGTGGAGAAAGTGTATTTTCACCTTTAATTTATATTTAATTTATATTTAATTTAATTTATTTGTAGCAAGTTGATATCTGGCTGCAGATAATTAACTTATCTACTTCATCCTCTAACCTGCAAACCACAACTTCCTTTAAATATAATTGGCATATAATTTTCTAAATTTTGGATTTTTGGACGCTATTTGTAAGAAAAGAAAAGAAAAAAAAAAATCTTGAAACAGTGAATATTGAAGGTTTCTTTTGGCAAATGTGAAAGTTCTCCAGTTTGTCAGTTCTCCAGTTTATCAGTCTACTACTCAAGGTTCTTTATAAGTGACTGGGAAAGGAACAGCGATTTGCATAAACCCTATTGAGATGGCCTATTGAGATGCTCAAAACTTCTGAAATGCTGGGAAATATAAGTAAAATCTTCATACTAAATTGTTACCAGATCACTTGAGACCTCTTATAAGTCAACGTGAAGTCAGTGAACGTGAAGACAGTCTTTGGGATCTCTACAGTCTTTGGGATCTCTACAAACAACTACAACCTACAGTTTTGTTATCTGCTTTATCTAAAGGGTTAAAGGCTACACTTAACTATTACTATTTTTTTTTTTAGTGCTATATCAACTCCAAAAGGTTAACCCAGTACATATTACTTATCTTTCTACAATGCCTCCTAAAAAGGACAAGGAGAAGGAAAAATAGAGGGATAAAGAAAAGCCCCAAAGCACCAATACAAAGGCAATGAGTGCAATAAGCGGATATTACTCTCCAAAAGCTGCTAATATTTACAGGAAATCTTTACCTGGTCTTATGGTAACGCCTGAGAGAGAACAAATACTGAAAGTTCTGGTGACTCCATGGAATTAACCTTTAATGATACCTTAACAAAAGCTTTAGAAACCCTTCGTGAACAAATTAAAGTGGACCTTAAAGAAAATATGTTAGATCTTAAGCAAGAGTTCCACACAATCTCAGAAAATATGGGCAAATTGACGATAGAGACACAATCTTTAAGAAATGAAGTTGAACAACTATACGCACATAACAAAATCTTGAAAGCAGAATTAAATAACTTGGAGCTTAAAATAACGGATCTAGAGGACCGATCAAGGATACGCATAAGAAGTATTCCTGAGGATGTTCCTAATGATCGGTTAGAGCTATTCTGTAAAAAATGGGCCTCCTCAGTGATCAAAGATGATAATTTGGAAAATTTCCCATTTGAGCGTATACACAGATTACCAAAACCCAAAAATTTCCCTAATATGGAGAACCCGAGAGATGTGATTATTTGCTGTAACAACTTCAAGATTAAAGATCTACTGATGAAGGCAGCCAGAGCCAGGCAATTTCAGGACCCTTATAAAGAATTGTTGCTTTTTTTCCGATTTATCTTTGGCAACAAGAAACAATAGACGTAAATTTTCAGATGTAACATCTACACTGAGGAAGATGGGAATCACTTACAGATGGCTTTTTCCAACTAAATAATTTTTCATATTTCGACATCAAGAATATACCTTTGAAGACCCAGATAAGGCAAAAGCCCTTCTTCTACAGGCTGAAGAACACAATAAGACATCTGAATAAACTCAAAGCTGCACCTCGTTTTCCTCCTTAAAATTATTTATTTCTTATTAATTTAATATATTTATTTATTTATTTATTTACCCTTTTTTTTCTCTTAGGTTAAATATACTTATGTCATAGTAGTGACTTTAGAAGAGCTATTGTTTACAGAAACTTAGATAATTAGTAATATTTCTATTATGGAAAACTACATAATATGTACACAATGAACATTACACAAAGAGGACACATAAAGCAATGAATTTTAGTAATTTTTTTTATTGATGAATTGGAGTGTTGGATTATAGGTTAATTTTGAAGGAACACTGTATAGGTGACACATTTAAAATATTTCAATCATTTGTTGGTAATTGTTTGAATATTGATGAAATAATGGAACACTAGACTAAGATATTAAGACTAACACATTATAACAGTGACTTAAGAACACTATTGTTTATGGAAATCTTAGACATTTAGTAATATTCCCATTACGGGAAATTACACATTATGAATACAATGAATTTTACACAAAGTGGACACATAAAGCACTGAACTATAGTGATTTTTTTCTTTTGATGAATTGGAGTGTTGGTTTATATTAAGGGCATGCATATATCAGATTTTAGGATAACTATAACGGAACACTGTATAGGTGATACTTTTATAATATTCCAATTATTTGTTGGCTATATGATAATCATAGACCATAAGTTTATGAATTGATTTTTTGTACAATAATTTTTTTTTTTGTTTAGTATTTGTGGCCATTTCTTCACCCTCTTGCACCTCCACTTGATTGTGCTCTGATTTTATCTTGGTATCAGAGCTTGAGATGCAAAAATTTCTGTATCTCTTGAGTATGAATCTTATGTTTGTTAGTTGTGGTGGCGGCTGCTGGTTGGGACATATTGATTCGATGATTTGGAGAAGCTTGACTAAACACTATGGGGTAAAATTTAAATTAAAATGGTAAAGCTCAACTTAGTTACTATAAATACTCAAGGCTTAAATACACCTCAAAAGAGGATGTATCTGTACGAAACATTAATTAGACAAAAGATATCGATTTGTTTTGCTCAGGAGACTCATTGGAATGACGAAGGACATACATATTGGAAATTTAAAAAATATTCTACTATCTATTCATCTAATTTATCATTTAAAAAGAAAAGGGGCACAGCGATAATCTTGTCTACCGACATTAAGTTTGATCATATATTCCATGAGTGCGATCCTCTTGGCAGATATGTTATACTTATATGTAAATTAAATGATATAATATATACTTTGGTTAACTTTTATGCACCCAACGATTATCCGGTGAAATTTCTAACCCTGCTTATTAAAAGAACTGAGGAAGTTAGAAGGGGTATCCTATTATTTGGTGGGGATTTGAACCGTGTCTTAAGTGTGGACCTAGATAAAAGACTAAGAGATAGTGGATCCTCTGATAGGGATGCAGGGACTATGGCTCCAAGATTGTCAACACTTATGGAAAATTATAATATATTTGATATCTGTAGGACTCAACACCCTTCGGAAAAAGATTATACTTTTTTCTCTAATAGACATCTTTCTTATTCAAGGATTGACGCAGTATATACCATTTTAGTACCCTTAAGGAATTGCATTTCTTCTCGAATTGGGAATATCTCTTGGTCTGATCACGCACCAGTTTTCTTTACAATAAGTGATCAATGCAAATATAATGCTAGACCGGGATGGAGATTGAATGAATTTAATTTACAAATCGATCTATATAAACAAAATCTTTTTAACCCCTTCGTGACAAAGGTTGATTTTACTTTTTGTACCCTTCGTGACAATGGCCGTTTTAACATTTCTGCGCTGCTCGTGTTTAGCTGTAATTATCTTCTTTCCTGTTTACTGAACCCACACACATTATATATTGTTTTTTTCAGGACAAGTAGGGCTTTCTTTAGATGACATTGTTTTGATTGTATCATATTATTTACTATTAAAAAAAGTATAAAATATGGTGAAACATTTAGAAAAAAATGACTGTTTCTAACTTTTAGTTGAAAAATCTTTTACTCATCTATAAAGGTAATGAAAAAAACTGCTAAATAGATTCTACTATTTGTCCTGAGTTTAGAAATACCCAATGTTTTTATGTTTTTTTGCTTTTTTCTATACATTATGGGGCAATAAGTACAGGTAGCGTTTTGCTATTTCAAAGCCATTTTTTCCAAATCTGGTAATTCTTCCCCCCATGTGCCATTTCGGGTATCTTTGAAGCCGGCCAATGCAATTTACCCCATCAAGTCTTATATTTTTGAAAACTAGACAGCCCAGGGTATTCCAAATGCTAGTATTTTAACCCTTTCCAGGCACTATTTCTGCCATCAGCCTTTGTCAAACTTTATGGTAGTAATTTGTTTGCATTTGTTTTTTCACACACATTTTACTTCAGGTATGAATAAACAGGTTCTGGTATATGTCACTATCATAAAACACCCCAATATGTGTTTACCAACATCTCCTGAGTACAGCGATACCTCACATGAATGATTTTGCCTGGCTGTTTGGGGGCAAAATGGCCACATTTGGGGCATGCACATTTTCAATGTTGAACTTTGACGTTTGGCGATCAACTGCCCATGCCCTATTTGGTACATCTTCGAGCCGGGCCATTTCAGTATGCCCAATAAAGCCATATATTTTTGAAAACTAGACACCCCAGGGTATTTCAAAGGCTAGTATTTTAACTCTTTCCATGCACCATATCTACCACCAGTATTTCTCAAACTTTGTGGTAGTCATTTTTTGCATTTGTTTTTTCACACACATTTTACTTCAGGTATGAATAAACAGGTTCTAATATATGTCACTATCACAAAACACCCCAATATGTGTTCAGCAACATCTCCTGAGTACAGCGATACCTCACATGAATGATTTTGCCTGGCTGTTTGGGGGCAAAAGGGTCACATTTGGGACATTTTTCAATGTTGAACTTGCATTTGGGGATCCACTGCCCATGCCCTATTTGGTACATCTTTGAGCCGGACCATTTCAGTGTGCCCAACAAAACCATATATTTTTGAAAACTAGACACACCAGGGTATTTTAAATGCTGGTATTTTAACTCTTTGCATGCACACATTTTACCACCAGAATTTTTTCAAAGTTTGCAGTAGTATTCTTTTGTGTGTATTTTTCCCCCACACACCTATGTTATGTATGAATTTACAGCCCCTGGTATATGCCGCTGTCACACAACACCCCAATATGTGTTCAGCAACATCTCCTGAGTACAGTGATACCCCATATGCATGGGTTTGTCATTTTGGGGGGGAACTAAAAGGCCACATTTGGTATGTGTGCATTTTTCTAATTGGAAATTAGATGTGTGGCCATCCTTCCCCCCGTGTTAATTGGGACCTTGTTGAACCCGGCCAATTCAATTTACCCCATCAAATCATACCTTTTTTAAAAGTAGACACCCCATGGGCATTTAATATGCCAGTATTTTAACTCTCTCCATGCGAGAATTGTTTTAAGCTAATGTGCTAATTTTAGGACTTGCTCACAAAAATATATTTTTTATATATATATTTAATTTTTTTTGCCTTTTTTTAAAAAAAATTTACATTTTTTTTCAACTTGAAGGTTCCCCTGATAGTGACATCAGTGGGAAATTATTTTTACATTTTACTGTTTTGTTTACTATTTTTTTCTAATTATTATTAATTTTATTTTATTTTTTAATTTATTTTTACTAATCACACTGTGATTAGAAAACTGGGCTCCATTGACTTGCATGGTTGAATGCAGTACCTGTATTCAACCTGCAAGTGGAGCCAGAGTTCTCTAGAGGGTCTGAGACCGTCTAGCGAACTTTTTCAACTTTATTGTTTTTTTTCCCGGGCCGCCGCCATCTTGCAGATGGCGAAGATCACCGGCAGCTGCGGCTGTGACCGCTCTCCGGAGCGGTCACAGTCCATCCAAAGGTAAGTTTTTGGTGTCGCTGGATGCCTCCTGATCGAGGCATTCCAGCGACACCATTTAAGTTTAGGAGGTGATCGTTGATCGCCTCCTAAACGCTTTTAAAACGTGCGTCCGCCGCCATACAATGTATGGCGGTTGTTGACGCCCCGGGGAGGGGCCAGACATGGCCCCTGGTGCCGATCGTGGCGTTGCTGAATGCCTCGAGGTCGAGGCATTACAGCAACGCCGTTTGGGTGCAGAAAGCGAACGTAGATCGCTTTCTGCACCCGTTTAAAGACGTGCCGGTTCTGGCACGTCATTTGTCATAATCGACTTTTTTTTCGTGCCGTGCCAGAACCGGCAATTGTCATTAAGGGGTTAAAGAAGTCCAGCAATTTATCCAGATTAATGATAACGGCTCAGTTCAAGAATCTACATTATGGGGGGCACTTAAATGTACACTAAGGGGGTACTTAATAAAAACTGATGCCTACATTAGTAAGCAAAGAGGCAGATCTATTTCTGATCTCTATATAGCACTGGCAAAGGTCGAACGTATTAATAAATTAAATCCCATTCCGGATACTATGAAAGAAATAGCAAAAATTCAGACGGAGATTAAATTAAAGCTTGATGAGAAATTAGAGAGAGCCATCTCTTATTCTAAACAGAGGTGGTACTATGATAGTAACCGTCCGAATAAGTGGATAACTAATAAAATTAAATCAACAGTCCAAAGACATAGAATAAAGAAACTGATAGTAAATAATAAAGTAATTCTGGATCCTTCACAAATTTCAGAAGCCTTTAGAGATTATTATAAATCTCTTTATAATCTTAGACCAAGAGACATTTCCCTCTCCCGTATTGAATGCTTTCTTCGAAATCTTCCGATACCAAAATTATCTAGAGAAAAAGTAGAATATATTAATAGACCCTTTTCATTGAGTGAAATAAGAGACGCTATTTCAAATTTAAAGAATGGGAAATCACCTGGCCCGGATGGCTATACAGCACTATTTTATAAGTTATTAGATCCTTTGATTTCCCCTCTCTTGTTGAGGGTCTTTAATAAGATTGGAGAACAGGGTGTTGCCACCAAAGATTTTCTTCAAGCTTCTATATGCCCAGTCCCAAAACCAGGGAAAGATCCCTGCTTCCTTTCTCATTATACACCGATCTCTTTGATAAATGTAGATGCAAAGATCTATTCTAAAATTTTAGCAAACACACTAAGTAAAGTAATAACAGATCTGATTGATCCAGAAATGGAGAAGATAATACTCGGAAATTATTAGACTTGATCGCACAGGTGCATTATACTCGCACTCCTTCTGTCTTCTTGGCTTTAGATGCCGAGAAGGCTTTTGATAGGGTAAATTGGAATTTCTTGAGTGCGACTTTGGATGCGGTAGGAATTACCAGATTTTTTAAATCAAGTACAATGGCTTTATATAGTACTCCTACTGCTAAGGTTACAGGGCCCGCTTTGAATTCTACTTTTTTTGATATTGCCAATGGCACTCGACAGGGGTGTCCGTTGGCTCCTCTCTTCTATGCATTAACAATAGAGCCCTTGGCGATCCAAATTAGATCATTGCAAGATATACAAGGGATTAACATTAAGGAACAATCCTTTAAAATTACATTATATGCAGATGATATTATCCTCACTCTGACAAAACCAGAGGTATCAGTTCCTGCGGCTCTGTTAGCTATTCAAGAATTTAGCTCATATTCAAATTATAAATTAAATCTTCCAAAGACTCAGGCGATGTCAGCATATGTTTCCTCTGCCCAAAAGACTTATCTCGCTGAGCAATACCATCTTAATTGCTCAAAAGAATCGGTGGACTATCTTGGGATCAAATTAATGTTTAATTTAAAACAATTCGTTTTTTTGAATTATGAAATAGTATTGAATAATCTTGCCACCTTAATAGAAAAGCTGAAATTAATAGAGTTATCTTGGCTAGAATTAATATGGTTAAATCTTACTTAATTCCTAAAATTTTATATCTTTTTAGGACAATATCTCTTCGAGTTTCGTGTTATATTTTGGATAAACTATCAAGAATGCTTCTCTCCTTTGTTTGGAAATTAGGTAAATCGAGAATAAGTCAGAAAACAATTAAAAGAAGCCATAGATATCTGGGTCTGGGTTTTCCAGATATCAGAATGATACATGAAGCCGTAATGTTTACACGTGATATATTGGAATACCAAAAAGGATATAAAGCTGGGTTGGCTGTACTGTGAACGTATTCAGGCAAACGAGCATGATCTATTTAATTTTTTTTGGCTCAGACCTTCTACTTCGAAAAAATTAAACTTAATGAATCCAATTATAACGGATGCATTAAAAACAAGTTATAAGTTTAGAGCAGTAGAAGGTATAGATGCGGAATTTACACTCCTTACACCTCTGAAGGTCCTAAAATACCATATGCAGAATATCAATTTGATAAATTGGACTTCAAATAATATTTGGACAATCGGAGATTTAAAATTGAATGATTCATTTCTTAGTTTTCCAGACTTACAAGCTAAATTTAAGCTTCCTGACAAAGAATTGTTTACCTATCTCAGACTGAAACATTTCTTGGGTCTCCAGACAGTCCACCCACCCCTAGAAATAGATATAATTGTCAACAAACATTATAAAAAAAAATTAATATCTTTGATATCATCTTATCTTGATGAGCAAAAAAATTATATAATACCCCTTTCTATACAAAAATGGCAAAATGAATGTGAGGTTACATTGCCTATGGAAAGATGGGCTGATACTTGGTCACAAGTTAGGAATGCAGTGCATGCAATTAATATCCAAGAGATGTTCTTTAAGCTGTTACGCCGCTGGTACTTAGTCCCTTCTCACCTAAGTAAAATTTCTAATTCAAATTCCAACTTATATTGGAGATGTGGATATGAGGAGGGGACTCAATTTCATACATGGTGGACTTGTTGCAAATTGGATAATATTAAGTTGGAAACTGTTAAGCTTTTTTCATATATATTCAAATGCAATTTTTCCATATATTCTTATCCTTGGCTTTTACATCTATCCTTACCTCCTTCAGATGGCACATCCAAATTATTGGCAGTTAACATCTTATTAGCTATTAATATGTATGGCCAGAGCCTGGAGGAAAGACGAAGCTCCTACCTGGAAAGAGATAACTGATCAAATAACTCATCAAGCTAGAATGGAAAAACATTTTTATTTGGTGAATCAAAATCTTTCCAAATATAATAATATTTGGTCTTTGTGGTTTAAATATAATACGGATACGCACTTAAACAATTTTGACTTCACTACTTAGATAACTTTATTCATTGGTATTTTTCGTTATTTTTTGTGTCTTCATATACCATCTTGTATTTGTTATCCATCCAATGTAGTTTCACAACTGAGCTAAATATCTTTGACTTTATCATTTAGATATTTTTACCTAAATATCTTTGACTCCATCATTTAGATATCTTTGCATTCTGATATAAATTCAACTTCCTTGAGCTTTTTTATACTAAGCTGTACCTCTCACCCATGTAATGTAAGACCCCAATGGGCATAGTGTCTTTGGACTATATCTTAGTCATAGGTAATTAATTTTTTACTCCTACCTTCAGCCGTCACCTTTGAATGTATGCGTCCTGAATGAATGTAGTATTTAAGGAAATTAGTCTGGATCCATTTGAAAGTGGGCCTGTTTATTAAATTTAAGGTTTAATTATTTGTCTATCTCATATGTAGGTATTGTAATCTTTGATATATGATACTGAAGTTATAAACACAAAATAGATTTTTGGACTCATAATGGACCAGAATGTTGGAAATGTTTTTCTACATTGTATGATATTGGTATGTGTTTTATATATTTAAAAAATTTAATAACTTATTAAAAAAAAAAAATATTTTCAGCGTAAGTAGCATGGATTAATACCAGTGTTAAGGCTGATCTGATATTGGACTACAATGGAGCAAGTAAGAAAGTACAGAAAATGATTAACAAACATTGGCATCTTCTAGAAAAAGATGACGGTTTGATGGAAATTATACCAGAACGCCCCAAAATTGTTTTCAGGGAGCACCAAAAATAAAAAATAAATTAGTGAGGAGTTATTTAAAACCTGATATAGAACAAAAAGAAGTACATAACGTTCTTCACAAAAATTGTTTTTTGGCCTGTGGGATGTTTTTGGCCTGTAGAAGTGTAAAGAAAACAGAGAGAAATGTTAATGAATTGATATCTAATACAAACAAAATATGAAAAAACCCATAATATTAACCACTTAATGACAAATCTCAAAATGCATTGTTTTCAATGAGTTTAGGCACCGCCCATTGTCCTTAAGGGGTTAAACAACACATAACATGCCATACCAAAAATGTAATTTATATGCTCACCTGTCCGTGTGGGTTACAATACATAGGAAGAACCACAAGATCTTTGCACACTAGAATAGAAGATGATATACGAAATATCCAAAAAAAATATGACAAATACAGCATATCAACCCACTTTACAAAATATCACAATAGTGAACCTAAACACCTACAATCCATTGGGATAACACAAGTTAAAAAATTCTGGAGGGGAGAAATTAGTACAAGAAGAAATGAAGTGGGTGTATAATTTAAAGACTTTTTTGGTTAACATTGGTTAAACAGCGATTTTGAACTCTGCAATTTCTTATAATTTAGAATTTGGAAGAAATTATAAATTAAATAATAATCCCGGTTTTAAATTAAGAAACAGTGAGCTATTATAATTATCTTTTAAACTAGCTCTAGTGTTTAGCTCAGTATTTCATATCTCTAGTTGCATATTTTACTAAAATTGCATATTTAAATATTTAAATCATGTAATACAAAATAAATGTGTGTGTTTATAATATGTACAACATTTTCTCATGTTATGCACATGCTGTGAATTATATGGACAACATGGGGTTTACACAGAGACTTTTCTCCTGAGGAAGCCAATCGGCGAAACGCGTAGAGAACAAGTATATTCAAACGTTTCAATCTTTTTGAATTCTCTTAATATTTATCTTTGTACCGGACCAGCAGTGGACTCTGAGGACTAAAAGACAGTTTGGAACTGTTCTACAGGGTTATTGCCTTTGCACTTAACCCAAATTATTTTTGTGAAGAATAAAAGAACCTTTTAAAGAATCACTAGATGGGCCCGATATTTCTATTCAAAGTGTGAGTGGAAATTACACATTTTACACATGTAGTCACACATCTGACAATATCACATTATTTTGATTTTTCCTTTATGTTATAGCGCTCCCATTTTTGGATATATTTACAACATGGGGTTTATACTGAACAGAACATAGAACCAATAACGATACGATTGAAAATCAAGTGAGTCCAATTGTCTCTCCACCAATTGAGTGAAAAGAAAAGGATTTAAATAATGTAAGGCCTGCGGGCAGACCTATTGTCGTGGCGGAATTTAATGATTTCCTGGGTGGGCAGGATTAATGCCATTAAAATGACTATCATGCCTCGTGTCCTCTACCTCTTTCAGACCCTCACCATATCCATTCCTCCCTCTTTCTTCTCATCTCTGCGGGCACCACCCGAGCACCATGCATCCGCTTTGCGACGTTGATTCTTCCCAAGGCCAAGGGCGGTCTGGCGCTGCCTTGCCCCCGCTCTTATTATAGGGCATGCCATCTCCTCCGAGTCCTGGAATGGGCTCACCGGCCTCGGCATAAGCTGTGGGTGGGAGTCGAGTCTGCGCTGTTGGGTTTGCCTTTGGGGGTCCTGCCCTGGTTGTTGATCCCGACGGCTAGGAGCTTGGCTGCTCCCCATCCTTTCATTCGTGCGACTCTTGACACCTGGCTGTCAGTTGTTCGGAAGACCCGGTTGTCCACTATACCTTCCCCCTTAACCTCAGTTGGGGACAATCCGGATTTTCCCCCTGGTCTGAGAGCTGCCCCTTTCTCTAACTCTCCCGCGGTCCGTACTGCGTCTATCCGCTCATATGTCTCCTCAGCGGGTCTCCGTTCCTTGGCCCAACTTTTGCCTAACTCTCCCCCCACCCTCTTGGATACCTTCCAATATGGCCAGTTGCGCAGCTTTTACCGATCTCTGCCCCAGAAACACAACCTGTCCCGGGACCTTACGGAGTTTGAGTGCCTTTGCGACGCGCCCTCCCTACTAACTCATGGCATCTCCCGTCTTTACGGACTTCTCATTGAGGCCCTCAACCCTTCGCCCCTGGGATTTATGGGGAGGTGGGAGTCCGAGCTGCAGGTCACTTTCACGCAGGAGCAATGGGACAAGATCTGTCTCTTCAATCGCCACTGCTCTCGGAGTGCTAGGGATCAGGAGATGTCCTATAAACTTTTGGCTCACTGGTACCGCCGCCCCACAGTCATCTCTGTGTATCGGGCTGATGTGCCTAACAGATGCTGGCGATGTGGGGCCACCCCGGGTTCTCTGCTCCACTTGTGGTGGCACTGCCCTTCCATCGCCTCTTATTGGAAAGCTATACATTCCCAATTGCTCCATTTTACTGATGAGAACCTCCCCTTCACCCCGGAATTCTTCCTACTCCACCACACATCCGACTCCATCAAGTGGTTTCGGAAATCGGTGCTCCGCCATCTCCTGGTGGCGGTCAAAGCTCTGATCCCCCTACACTGTCACTTTTATATGAAAAATCTTTTACTCATCCAAAAAAAGCTAATGAAAAAACCTGCTAAATAGTAGAATCTATTTGTCCCGAGTTTAGAAATAACCAATGTTTTTATGTTTTCTTGCTTTTTTCTGCAAGTTATTGGGCAAGAAGTACAAGTAGCGTTTTGCTTTCAAAACCATTTTTTCCAAATCTGGTCATTCTGCCCCATGTGTTATTTCGGGTATCTTTAAAGCCTGCCAATGCAATTTACCCCATCAAACCATATATTTTTGAAAACTAGACACCTCAAGGTATTTCAAATGCTGGTATTTTAACCCTTTCCATGCACAAATTCTACTACCAAAGCCTGTAATACACTCCTCCATCTTCCCCACAACAACTGAAACCTAAGCAGACCTACATACTTTGCTAAAAAGGTATACAGACTGGACCAAGAGATCTCCATAATTACTGGTTATTGTTTTCTGTATAGTTATTATCATTTTCCTGTTTCTATACCATTTTCTGTGAATTGCAGCATTTTTTCACTGATTGTTTTTATTTGGTAAAATGTATGTGATGCCTGTCACTACTTAAGTGTGTTATATTTTACTTTCTATCTTTCTGCTCCACTAACCCCTTATCCAGGGCCGGCCTTAGGGGTGTGCGACCGCACAGGGCGCCATGGTAGCAGGGGCGCCTGCCCGGGACTTAAATTAAAACATCGGGTTTTTTTTAAACTTTATTTAACATTATTCATGTTAAATAAAGTTAAAAAAAAACAAAAAAAAAAACCGATGCTTTAATCTAAGTCCCGGGCAGGGGCGCCGAGCGGTAGTTCTCAGCAACCGCTCGATGCCCCTCACTCTCCGTGACTCCGTCGCGGTGCTGGCATCTCATGTTGAGCGCCGGACTATTCCGGCGCTCAACATGAAATGCCGGCATCACGGCAGAGCGAGAAGATGGATGCCTCCCGCTCTCACCGCAGGACTCCGGCAACAAGGTAAGTGGGGGGGGGTGTAGTTTGAAGGGGCAGGGGGGTGTAGTTTGAAAGGGCAGAGGGGGGGTGTAGTTTGAAGGGGCAGAGGGGGGTGTAGTTTGAAGGGGCAGAGGGGGGGTGTAGTTTGAAGGGACAGAGGGGGGTGTAGTTTGAAGGGGCAGAGGGGGGTGTAGTTTGAAGGGGCAGAGGGGGGTAGTTTGAAGGGGCAGAGGAGAGGGGTAGTTTGAAGGGGCAGAGGGGGGGTAGTTTGAAGGGGCAGAGGGGAGGTGTAGTTTGAGGGGGGGTAGTTTGAAGGGGCAGGGGGGTAGTGAAGGGGGGGGCGCCAGAGGAGTAGTCCACACAGGGCTCCACAACGCCTAAGGCCGGCTCTGCCCTTATCTCCTATATCTGCCCTCTTACTGCCCCTGTCCACTTTAACAGTATTTAACACCCTCTATTACAGCCCTCAGAGCCTGCAATACACTCCATCTTCCCCACAACAACTGACTTCTTATAGAAGTCTTCTAGATATACATAATACAGGGCACAAGACAAGGAATAAACATAACCAGACAAGACATACATAATACAGGGCACTACATGGAACTAGCCTAGGACTATATGATAACTATTATTCCGTCACATCTTTTGGCCATAGTATGCTTAGCCCACCACTACGGCAAAGTACTCCAATGACAGTGGGTCCTAATGCTAAACCCTGCTTACAGAGGTACGAAACAAACCAAACAATAAATCTAAACACATAACAATGAGACATACCTTTAGACTGCAGACTAAGACAAACATAACGGGTGGGGCACACCTATGAAGGAAACAAGAGCTGAAGCAAAGAGCAGCAAGGAATGGAAGATCAGAACAGAGAATAAGGAAATCCAGGAATTGATTGAAGCAAAACAGAGAAACTGAAGCAAGATTGAGATATGCAGCTCCACAGCCTGGGTAGAACGTGACACATGGATACTCAGAAATTCCTTAGGAAGATGAAGGTGAAATGTTTTTTTTTCTAAAAAAAGGAGAAATAAATATAAAAGAACGATAGAGAGAAAGACCCTTTTATACATACTTCTTTAAAACCAACTTCGAATTTTTTTTCCAGAACACAAAGAGTGAACATATAGATTGATAAAGCCAGAAGGTGAAATGTGTATTTGGAGGACTACCGGGACTTTTAAAGTACACACAATTTTTTTCTTTGTATACTTTGTAGGGTTAATTTTAACACAAGTTTACAAAATAAATGTGGTTTTACTGCATCCTGGGATTTCCAAACATTTTGGTGTGCTACAGTTGCTACCTGCTTTAACCCCTTGACGACAATTGACATGCCAGGACCGGCACGTCTTTAAACGGGTGCAGAAAGCGAACTATTTTCGCTTTCTGCACCGAAACGGCGTTGCTGTAATGCCTCGACCTCGAGGCATTCAGCAACGCCATGATCGGCACAAAGGGGCCATCTCTGGCCCCTCCCCGGGGCGTCAACATCCGCCATACTTTGTATGGCAGCGGACGCCCGTTTTAAAAGCGTTTAGGAGGCGATCAACGATCGCCTCCTAAACTTAAATGGTGTCGCTGGAATGCCTCGATCAGGAGGCATCCAGCGACACCAAACACTTACCTTGGGATGGACTGTGACCGCTCCGGAGAGCGGTCACAGCCGCCGCTGCAGGTGACCTTCGCCGTCAAGCAAGATGGCGGCCGCCCTGTAAAAAAAACAATAGAGACTAAAAAGTTCGCTAGACGGTCTCCAGACCCTCTAGAGAACTCTGGCTCTACTTGCAGGTTGAATACAGGCACTGCATTCAACCATGCAAGTCAATGGAGCTCAGCTTTCTAATCACAGTGTGATTAGTAAAAATAAATTAAAAATAAAATAAAATTAATAATAATTAGAAAAAAATAGTGAAAAACCAGTAAAATGTAAAAATAATTTCCCACTGATGTCACTATCAGGGGAACCTTCAAGTTAAAAAAAAATGTAAAAAAAAGGCAAAAAAAAAAAAATATATATATATATATATATAAAAAATATATTTTTGTGAGCAAGTCCTAAAATTAGCATATTAGCTTAAAACAATTCTCGCATGGAAAGAGTTAAAATACTGGCATATTAAATGGCCATGGGGTGTCTACTTTTAAAAAATGTATGATTTGATGGGGTAAATTGAATTGGCCGGGTTCAACAACGTCCCAATTAACACGGGGGGGAAGGATGGCCACACATCTAATTTCCAATTAAAAAAAATGCACACGTACCAAATGTGGCCTTTTAGTTCCCCAAAAAAATGACAAACCCATGCATGTGGGGTATCACTGTACTCAGGAGATGTTGCTGAACACATATTGGGGTGTCGTGTGACAGCGGCATATACCAGGAGCTGTAAATTCATACATAAAGTAGGTGTGTGTGGGAAAAATACACACACAAAAATACTACTGCAAACTTTGAAACAATGCTGGTGGTAAAATGTGTGCATGCAAAGAGTTAAAATACCAGCATTTAAAATACACTGTGGTGTGTAGTTTTCAAAAATATATGGTTTTGTTGGGCACACTGAAATGGCCCGGCTCAAAGATGTACCAAATAGGGCATGGGCAGTGGATCCCCAAATGCCAAAGTTCAACAGCCAGGCAAAATCATTCATGTGGGGTATCACTGCGCTCAGGAGATGTTGCTGAACACATATTGGGGTGTTTTGTGATAGTGACATATACCAGAACCTGTTTATTCATACCTGAAGTAAAATGTGTGTGACAAAACAAATGCAAAAAAATTACTACCATAAAGTTTGACAAAGGCTGATGGTAGAATAAGTACTTGGAAAGGGTTTAAATACTAGCATTTGGAATACCCTGGGCTCTCTAGTTTTCAAAAATATATGACTTGATGGGGTAAATTGCATTGGCCAGCTTCAAAGATACCCGAAATGGCACATGGGGGGAAGAATTACCAGATTTGGAAAAAATGGCTTTGAAATAGCAAAACGCTACCTGTACTTATTGCCCCATAATGTGTAGAAAAAAGCAAAAAAACATAAAAACATTGGGTATTTCTAAACTCAGGACAAATAGTAGAATCTATTTAGCAGGTTTTTTTATTAACTTTTATAGATGAGTAAAAGATTTTTCAACTAAAAGTTAGAAACAGTCATTTTTTTCTAAATGTTTCACCATATTTTATACTTTTTTTAATAGTAAATAATACGATACAATCAAAACAATGTCATCTAAAGAAAGCCCTTCTTGTCCTGAAAAAAACAATATATAATGTGTGTGGGTTCAGTAAACGGGAAAGAAGAAAATTACAGCTAAACACGAGCAGCGCAGAAATGTTAAAACGGCCATTGTCACGAAGGGGTTAAAGAAGGGTCTACCTCCCCTATATTAGGCACAAGCCACAACACTCAGAGCCAGGTAATTTTATGGCTCAGAGCAAGGGAGGAAAAAAAACGCAGAGAGACGTTTAGGTGAGTTTCAGGAGCGCTTTTTATTAAAGGCTCCGTTTTAATTGTGAGTACGCACTCTGTAGAATATATATATTATCTACTTCTATATACAAACATACTGCACTATTATTTTTGTATTTCTGTTTTTTCCGTTACATGTTACCACCCAGCAACTACTTATAGGTACTTATTTTAGCACTCCACACTTTTCTGGTGTGAAAGCACCAGAATATATATGTTTGCACTTTGTCACTTTGTGGAATAGGGGGTCATTCCACATGTGTTTTTTGAGCTGCTATCTTTTAAACCTTGCACTACCATCACTACTGTTTGCTTTATAGAAGTTTTTATTGATATGCATCTCAGGGAATTCGAAAAAATAGAAAAAAGTAAGAAGAGACAATATAACCACTCTAAAAAAGAACAAGAAAGTCTGAAACAATTAAAAGACAAAAAACAATTAGTAGTTAAAGCTGCGGACAAGGGAGGAGCCATAGTTATTAATTTATTAGACTTGCGCATTCGTCTTCGGGCGAACATGAAAACGAGCACGAAGAGGTCCTTTTTTTGTTCGTTCCGAAGGAACGTAGAACAGAATACAGTGCCGGCAAAACGTAGGCGAAGTCTCACAAGTCGAAGATTCTTCGTGATCGTCTTCGTTTTCGCCGCGCAGCCGCCAAAATTTCAAACAGGAGTGAGCTGATCCTCGTCTCTCCAATCAGCTCACTCTTGTGACGTCACGCTAAGGGTCTCGTCCAATGCCTGTGCTGCTGTTTTTTTGAATTCTGAAACCGCCTTTATAAGACCAGAGCTTGCCGGAGAGATCCATTCATTTTTCGCTGTGACTGCTTTGGCAACACTTCTGTGATGCATCCGAGCGTTACAGAGAGAGATTGTTCTGTTCTGTGTGAGACTGGTAAACCTCAGCCTGCCATTTCTCACAGTGCACTGTGTTCAGTTCTACATCTACTGAATTAATAATTTTATTAATTTAATCATTTTTTAATTTAAATTTTTTTCAGTGCTTTTGTCTGTCATCAACTGTGTAGTGCTGTTGAGTTGACAGTGCACCCAGTGCCTCACTGGCACAGGGGTGCCTTTGCCCTGGGCTGGCACTAGTGCCTACTGCCTGTCCTGCTTAGATAAATTAAATAATAGAATTTATAAATAATTTAATAGAATATATTATTAATAATTGAATACATTATACAATTATATATATATATATATATATATATTTGTCAGTTATATATATATATATATATACTATAGTTAGTTAGTATACTAGTGTAGAGTGTACTGTAGACATTCAAGACATCTACTAGTGTCTAATCTAAAATCAGTAATATTAATTATATAATTCATTTTAGCTAGCTTAATAGTTAATTAGCTATAAATAACATTAATAATTAATTACTACTAGCTTATAGTTCAGCTATATAAGTTTTAGCAACAGCAAGAGACCAAGTCAATTTTTCTTAATTAATAATATTTAATTTTATTTCATTTGTTTTGCTCACCTCAGTCCATCAGTGAAGTGAACTTGTTGGGCTAGTGAGTGCAGGCGCATAAGTGCTGTGTTCTTTTTTGATCAGCAAGCAGTGACGTTAACTGTTTTGCAAAGATTTTCTCATTTATTTTACGTTTTATTTTAATTTTATTAAAAGGACCCTTAGTGTTTTGCTCACCTCAGTCCATCAGTGAAGTGAGCTTGTTGGGCTAGTGAGTGCAGCCGCATAAGTGCTGTGTGTTTTTGTTCAGCAAGCAGTGAAGCTAACTGTTTTGCTGTGACATTTTATTTTCTAATTTCTTTTCAAGAAAGATTGACTGTGTGACAACAACAACTGTAGTAGTACTAAAATAATTCTAATCTTTAATCTTAATCTATAATATATTATATAACATAATATAATATAAATTCTAATTCATAATCTATAATAAGTAATTCTAAATTCTAATTCATAATCTATATTCTTCTATCTATAATCCATAATATAAGTAATTCTTCTAATATTTATTATATAACATAATATAATACATTCTAATTCATAATCTATAATATATATAAGTAATTCTTTCTAATTCATAATCTATATTCTATCTATAAGACATAATATAAATAATTCTAATCTATTAATATTATATAACTTAACCTCACTTTATCTTAGTGGGCTTGAGAGCGTCTGCCTAGAGTTAGACTAGAATACTAAGGAATATAGCTTTAGGCTTAGCATAGTAGTAGGCTTAGGCTCTTAGGCCCGTGTAAATTCAAAGTCTTTAATTTTTTTATCCCCTTTTTTTTATTTCTTTTTTTAAACACTACACTACACACACAACACAAAATTTGAAATGGATCCTCCTTTTGGGACTAAGGAGGGACAAGCTCCATCTACCACCAGCACCACCACCACCACCACCACCAGCACCACCACCAGTTCTAAGATGCAGCCTTTGCGTCAGTCTAGTCAGCCAAGTAGGCCAAGCTCTCGCTTATCATTTGGGGAAGCATTGCTTGAAGGATCATCAAGTAAAGGAAAGGCACCAAAAGCAGGCAGTAGTAGTGCTGCTAGGCCCACAAGCTCTATGTTTTTTTACGGAAAGCCGTAAGCACCACAAGCACGTTCAAAGTTAAAGGGTAGCACAACTAGTACTTCTACTAGCCCAGTGAGTAATCTTCCCCATCCACAAGCAGCATGCAAGGTACCAAGCAGAGCCAAATTAGCAGCAAGACTCAGAGGGGTTTTCCCAAACCAAAGCGATCTCATTCGTTCGTAGGGAAAATCACCACCACCACCTCTACCGCCTCTACCACCACTAGTGCTGCGCCTACTGTTGCCACCAGTACCGCCACGCCATGTCCTCCTAGTACCTCTAGCAAGCCACCAAGTCCTTACAATATTTTTGTTAGAGAGAGGGCTACACATAGTGGAACTCCACCTAGTGAGGTAGCAGAGCAGCCTGAGAGGCCAAGTGCAGAGTCTGTTCTTCCTGCTCGCACTACTTCTAGTCACGATATCAGTCTTAGCTCCAGCCTAGCAGGAATTCCATTTGATCTGGCTAATGAAGAACTAGACTATGAGCCAGAGGAAGTAGAGGAGATGAGCGGTCAGGAATCAGATTCCTCAGGGAGCAGTGTCCAAATGACTAGTGCACAATTTTCCCCTGAGCATCCACCTTCTCCGCTACGATCATCACCACCACCCGCAGCAAAACCTACCAAATCTAGATGGATGAAAAGCACACTTCCCAAAATATTCTGCATGCAATGAGGAAAATGTTTAGCCTTTGGGTGGGAGCAGAGGCAGGCACCAATGTTGAAGTTGGTTTTGTGGTAACTGACGGAGGTGCCAATATGGTGAAAGCGCTGCGAGATGGTCATATTGTTGGTGTGCGCTGTGCAGCCCACATCATCCATCTTGTAGTGAAGGCAGCAATGTCAGAAGGAACTAATGTAGCAGCAGTAGTTCTGTCCCGCTGCAGAAAGATCGCTGGGCACTTTCACCATAGTGTTAAGGCTAGCCAACTTTTGAGGGAAGAGCAAGAGAGGTCAGGTCTTCCCGTATATTGCTTATGACAGGATGTCAGTACGCGGTGGAACTCCACGTTAGACATGCTGGAGAGGATTTTGGAGCAGCAGAGGACAATCCATAATCTTGCCTCAGAGCATAATATTGGGATTACATCTCCATTGAATAGGGAGGATTGGACAGTGATCGCCCAGCTAGTGGCAGTCCTTAAACCATTCAGGGATACCACTGAAAATTTAACATCAAACACTGCCAGTCTGGCCCAGGTAATCCCAGTGTTCTCCCATCTAGGCAGCAAGATGGATGTGTTCCTTGAAAACCGTGAGGCTGTTCAAGGTGGCACTCTACATCCTGACGTAGCAGCAATAGTCAGGAAGCTGAAGGATCTGCTAAAAGTACACCTTCGCAAACGCATGGAAGAGAGTCCCGAAATGATGCTAGCGTGCCTTTGTGATCCAAGAATTAAGGGAAATCTAGCAATGAAATTCAATGTTCTCAGTAGCTACCGGGAGCAATTGGTCAACAAGGTGCGTGACTGGCAGCGTAAAATGGGAATGCTGTCCGAGGAGGGAGAGGTGCAGGAGGAGGAAGAGATGATGTGGTCTGCTACTCCTAGCAGCAGCATCAGCAGCAGTGCCACAAGCATCACAACACAGCTGAGTGGAGCAGCTCCGTTTTGGGAAGAGGCACTTGGGAGCAGGGCCGGCCCAAGGCAAAATGCCGCCTAGGGCGAATTTTAAAATGCTGCCCCCCCCTTATCTACCCTTCCTCTCCCTCCGTCTCTGCCCCCCCCCATTATCTGCCCTTCCTCCCCGTACTTACCTTTCAGCAGTCCTGCGGCGAGACTCCCTGTTCGGTCTCGGTGCTGGCTTGTAATGCTGAGCGCCGGAAATCTTCCGGCACTCAGCATTACAAGCCGGCACCGAGACCGAACAGGGAGACTTGCCACAGAGGAGAGAGAGAGGGGTGCCGAGCGGGTACTGACCACTCGGTGCCCTTTCTCTCTCTTTCGCTTTAAAAAAAAAAAAGGGACTTGGGGCGGCGAAGTGCCGCCCCTTCAAAAGTGCCGCCTGGTTGTCCCACTCGGCTCCATTGTCGGGCAGGCCCTGCTTGGGAGTATAGTTGGACCATCTGACAGAGCTAGCAGCAGAAAGGAGAGTAGTGCTGCTGAAATGGTCAAACTTTACCTCTGTGAAGTTCCTTCTGCACCTAATGTTGATCCTCTTAGCTACTGGGATGAAAAGAAGAGTGTGTGACCTGCACTCTCATGGGTTGCGCAGCAGGTTCTATCATGTCCGCCAACCGCTGTTCAAAGTGATGGCACCTCATCTCTTAGCTTGGAAAGTTAATTTTCTTTCTCTAATGTTCAAGGTAGTTTCTTCCACTGGTTGCACGTGTTTGTGGTGTGGCAACGTCTGCTACCTCCGCTGGTGTAGCCAATTTACGCTACGGCCTAGTGTCTGAGTTCTGTAAGTCCTCTCCCAAATGCCTAGGACTGACAGTCTTTGATGCTTTGCCCTGGGGTGAAACAGGTGAGCGGGTCGTCAATTGCCCACTCATTCGCCTTTCCCAATGCTGCTGCTGGTGGTGGTGGTGCCAGCATCTCTTCTCTGCCAGTTCGCTTCCTGGCTAGTGTCATGCCTCAAATGTCCAAAATGTTCAAGGTAGTTTCTCCCCCTGATTGCCAGCTTACGCATTTTTCCATACACATACCAGCCAACAGACCCAACTTTTTGAGGGAGAGTCCTGCTTTTTTCCTCTCCCATCAAATTTAGCTAAACTAGGTATGCTAGTGCACATAGGTATAGCTGGGTAGGGTAGCACTACAACATTAAATAAATATAATAAAGTAAATAATAATAAATATAACTTTAAAATAAAATTAAATAAACCCATTAAAATTAAATTATTATTTAGACATAATACATCTTTAACCAAAACAGTGCACTGCTAATAATCTTAAACATGTTTAACACGTTTTTCCATTCGCATACCTGCCAACAGCACCCAACATTTTCGTGGACAGTCCTGCTTTTTTTCCAGTCCTGTGCAGTAAAAGTTGGGTTGTTGCAAAGTATGCCATTATAAATAGGTAGCAAATGTTAGGCATGTTTTAAAAGTGGTCCAAAATCGATTTAAAAATCTAAAATAATCCCTATTCTTTTATTAAACATCTATGGATGTGTGACTGTGTATGATAAAAAGGAGGCCAAGTTCCTTGGAGCATTTGTCTAGGTCTCAGACAAGACAACTGCTCGGAGGAACTTGGCCCTCAGTTTTGGTCAATGTGTATTGTGTACAGTACACCTCGGTACGTGTGGGCAACTCTATTGGTCGTTTCGGCAGGGGGCTCGCCTGCCATCAACGAATGAAGTGCATTCTGCAGTTCTGCAATTCATTTGTTGATGCCAGACCAGCCCCCTTCCGGCGACCAATAGAGTCGCACACACGTACCTTCCCGGCGCGAATGCATCTGCTGCTGCTGCTGCTCCGATGTGTTCTTAACCCCGTATTAACCCCTGCCACACAGCCGGGAGAAAACGAAGATGAAACGAGCACGAAGAATGTCCACGAATATTCGCCCGAAAAGAAGACAGAAACGGGCGAATATTCGCGGAATACAAAGTTTTTTTTGTCCGAAGACGAGCACGAAGACGAACACGAAGAGCCCCCTGGTGCCCAAGTCTAGTTATTATGGATAGAGCATGGTATATTGATGAAGCAGATCGCATTCTAGAAACATAAAATCTTAAGAAAGATGCAACAAAAATGTTTCAGGAAGAATTAAGAAGTTTATTACAAGAGGGAAGAAATAATAAGATCCTTAATATAAAATGAATTCACTTTTCTTAACATCGAATTTCCAGCCAAAAATCTATTGAAAATAGGGAGACCTATTATCAGTGGGATTAATTCCCTGACCAGTAATACCTCAAAATATGTTGATTCTTTTCTCCAAAAATACATCCCACTTGCCCCCTCGTATATATACAAGACACCAAACACATTGTTAATATTTTGAAAGATATACAATGGTCCACCGATTATATCTGGGCAACAATTGATGTCTCATCTTTATTTACAGTAATTCCTCACGATCAGGGTGTGAGAGCAATTAGTGCACAGTTCTACAAAAAGATGAAAGGATGGACCCATTACAAAACAAATTTACCTGATTATAAGACGACCCCCCAAAATCTGGATATTAACTTATGAAAAAAAGAAAAAGCCTAAATATAAGACGACCCTGTAGGAAAAAAGTTTTACCAGTAAATGTTAGTTCATGTAAACTATGTGAACAATTGTTTGTTAATAAAAGCTATGATTGAGAAAAATATTTTGTTTTTATTTCCTTTTTTTTTTCAACCTGCCCCCCCCAGTTATGCACATCTGCCCCCAGGCTTGCCACTCTGCCCCAAAAATGCCTTATACCCCATATATGCCACTGTGCCCCATGATATGCCTTTTAACCCTCTAAATGCCACTGTGCCCCATGATACGTCTTTTAACCCTCTATATGCCACTGTGCCCCATGGTATGCCTTTTGATCCCCTATGTGCCACTCTGCCTCCAGAAATGCCTTATACCCCTATATGCCACTCTGGCATATAGGGGGTTAAAAGGCATATTATGGGGCAGAGTGGCATATAGGGAGGTAAAAGGCATTTCAGGAGGCAGAGTGGCATTAAAGGGGTTAAAAGGCATTTCACAGAGCACTCTGCCTCCAGAAATCCCTTACACCCCCCATTTAACACTCCCCCTCCCTCCTCCAAACTTACCGGTGCTTCTGAGTTGGGGGGGCGCATACCACAGGAGGATCCAGGTCCCCTGCATCTGAGCCCCCGGTGCTTAGTCCGGGCAGCATTCTACATGCGAATCGCGTAGAGCTCTACACGCTACACGGACTAAGCACCGGGGACTCAGAAGCACCGGTAAGTTGGAGGGGTGGGGGCATAACACACGAGGATGCATCCTCCTGTGTTATGCCCCCCCTCCAACTTACCGGTGCTTCTGAGTCCCCAGTGCTTAGTCCGGGCAGCGTGTAGAGCTCTACGCGATTGTATAGTGTAGAGCTCTACGCGATTGTATCGTGTAGAGCTCTACGCGATTGTATCGTGTAGAGCTCTACACGCAGCCCGGACTAAGCACCGGGGACTCAGAAGCACCGGTAAGTTGGGGGGGGGTTAACACAGGAGGATCCAGGTCCCCTGCATCTGGGTCCCCAGTGCTTAGTCCAGGAAGCGTGTAGAGCTCTACGCGATTGTATCGCGTAGAGCTCCACACGCAGCCCGGACTAAGCACCGGTAAATTGGGGGGGGCATAACACAGGAGGATCCAGGTCCCCTGCATCGCTGCGGGGGATCTGGATCTTAGTCTCATAATCAGACCTATTTGAGGTCTGATTATAAGACGACCCTGATTATAAGACGAGGGGTATTTTTCAGAGCATTTGCTCTGAAAAAAAACTCGTCTTATAATCGAGCAAATACGGTATATTAGATTGTATTGATTTTATTTTGAAACAATTATTTTTGGTTTAATCACAATTTTTACCTACAAATGTGTGGGGCGGCCATAGGGACCAGATTTTCACCTAGCTATGCCAATATTTATGTGGATGATTGGGAGGCCAAATGCATCTGGTCTAACAATCTGGACTTCTGGCGTCGCTATATAGATGATGTCTTCATTATCTGGCAGGGGTGAATTTTTGGACCTCACCTTATATGTTTTTTTTTTAAGCCCACTGATGTTAATGGGTTCATTGATTTTTCTAGTTGCCATCACCTTGATTGTTTCTGGAACATACCAAGATGACAATGATTTTTTTATTCAAAGCGAACAATTACTTAAAAAATTCGAAGAAAGGCATTATCCAAAGTAACTACTCCAGAACAGTTTTAAACAGATCAAAAAAACAAGTAGGGATTTTTTGAGAAATAAGGATCAGACGTCAAAACAGGGGTCCTTCCTAACAGGGGTCCTTCCTAACAAAATATAATGACAAAGCATTTGAAATCAAAAAGCAATTAATAAATTCTGGCCTATTTTACAAGATAGTATATTAAAAAAGTATCCCCCTGAAAAACCTAGAATCAGCTATAAAAAATCAGAAAGCTTAAAATTGACCCTAGCTCAGAGCACTTTACCTGATTTAGAAAAAACTATTAAGGACGACGTTTTGTCCAAAAGAACTCCTGGTTTCTATAGATGTAGAAAGTGTAAAATGTATAAAGTATGTAATCTACAGAAACCTACCATTGATTTTAAATGTATAATTATTATCTTTTATTTATATAGCGCCAACCAGGCCCGGACTGGTTTTTGATCTTGAAACCCATGTGACTTTAGATGTTCAACAATCCTTTCCTTTAACATTGTTTCCATTAATTTCCCCACTACAGATGTAAGACTAACTGGCCTGTAGTTGCCCGACTCCTCCCTACTGCCTTTTTTGTGAATGAGCACAACATTCGCCACTTTCCAATCCCCAGGGACAACTCCCGTTACCAATGATTCGTTAAATATATGAGTTAACGGTTTTGCTAGTACACCCCCAAGTTCTTTTAATAACTTGGGGTGTATCCCATCAGGCCCCATCGACTTATTTGTCTTTACCTTAGACAACTGAAGTAGAACCTCCGCCTCGATAAACTCACATATTTCAAATGATTCAGTCTTTTTTCCCAACTGAGGTCCCATTCCCTCATTTTCGCCTGTAAAAACGGAACAGAAATATTCATTGAGGCAGTCAGCTAAACCTTCATCCTATTCTACATATATTCCTTTTGTTTTCAGTCTAACTAATCCTTGTTTAACTTTCCTTTTCTCATTTATATATCTAAAAAATGTTTTATCTCCATGTTTCACTGAGAGAGCAATTCGCTCTTCTGCATGTGATTTGGCAGCTCTTATAACTTTCTTTGCCTCTTTCTGCCTAATTTTATAGATCTGTCTATCTTCCTCACTTTGGGTATTTTTGTATCTACTAAAGGCTAACTTCTTGTCTTTTATGATTTTGGCCACCTCCGCAGAGTACCACAGCGGTTTCTTTAATTTTTTACTCTTACTGAACAGCCTAATACAATTTTCTGTTATCTTCAATAATACAGCTTTTACAAAATCCCATTTCTCCTGAACACCATTTAAATTGTCCCAGTCTGATAATGACTCCTCTATACATATTCTCATTTTAGAAAAGTCAGCTTTTCTAAAATCTAAAACTTTTGTTTTTGTGTGGTGTGACTCAGTCACTGTTCGTATATTAAACCACACAGATTGATGATCACTAGATCCCAAACTTTCACCTACAGAAATATCTGTTAACAAATCTCCATTTGTGAACACTAAATACAATATGGCCTCCTTACGAGTTGGTTCCTCAACTACCTGTTTTAAAGATAATACCAGTAAGGCGTTTAGAATATCCGCACTCCGGGTACAATCAGCTACTTTCGTTTTCCAGTTCACATCAGGGAGATTAAAGTCACCCATGATTATAACATCCCCCTTCACTGTCATTTTAGCTATTTCCTCCACTAGTAGATTATCTAGTTCTTCTACTTGTCCTGGGGGTCTATAAATCACACCTATGCGAGTTACTTTACTTTTGCCAAATTGTACTGTAACCCAAACCGACTCTAAGATCTCCTCACCAACTTGTATTAAGTTAGATTTTATGTTATTGTTCACATATAGGGCCACCCCTCCCCCTTTCTGTCTTTTCTATATAAAGAGTACCCCGGTATTGATATGCCCCAGTCATTTTTCTCATTATACCATGTCTCAGTAACAGCCACTATATCAACATTCTCAGTTGCCACAACTGTTACAAGTTCATGGATCTTATTCCCTAAACTGCGAGCATTTGTAGACATGACCTTTAGCTTGTCATTTAACACTGATGCTGCAATCGCTTTCTGTCCTTGCTTTGGGGGGCAAAATATATGCTTCTCCCTATTATCTGTATAGACCAAGCCCCCAGATCCACCCACCTGGTTACTAAGTAAATCGCCTTCCCTTTCTATACTGTCTAACCCGGTATTTATTCCGCCCCATTCCTAGTTTAAAATCTCCTCCAACTGTCTAGCCATTCTCTCCCCAAGCACATTGGACCCTCTTGCACTTAGGTGCAATCCATCACGACTATAGAGATTGTACCCCAAAGCAAAATCAGCCCAGTGCTCTAAAAACCCGAAGCCCTCCTTCTTACACCAAGACTTCAGCCATGCATTTAGCTGCCTAATCTCCCGCTGCCTTTCTGGTGTAGCGCATGGCACCGGTAGTATCTCTGAGAATACTACCTTGGAGGTCCTTTTCTTGATCTTACTACCTAAGTCCCTAAAATTACCTTTTAGGACACTCCATCTTCCTCTTACTATGTCATTGGTGCCAATGTGCACCAAGACAGCTGGATCCTCGCCAGCCCCTCCCAATAATCTATCCAACCAATCGGTTGCTGTGATCAGAGCTACAGATTTTCCTGTCTGTTTTCCTAATTATTGAATCGCCTACCACCACAACCTGCCTGGGCTTTCCTTCCTTTCGGATCCCCTGCACATTGGATGAGCTGCTCTCCTGGCTGTTAGAGAGAACAGCTTTTTCCAGAGAGCCTACCTCTGAGTCTGCTTCCCCAACGTGCTCACTTAAAAGGGCAAATTTGTTGGGAGGGAGAAACTCTGGGCTGGCTTCCCTCTTCCCTTCCCCACTGCAACCACGTCTCACTGTTACCCAGTGTCATAAATCGAGTACTTACCCCCGCCATCGTTCCCACGCTGACATCTCTGCTCCTTCCCGGCTTACTGACACAGCAGCAAGAAGGGCCTCTCCAGCTACACTCCCACGCAGCTGCAGCCGGAGGTTAACAGGAGGGAGGGGGCGCTCGCTCCGTTGCCAGGGAGACGCGTCTCTCTCTAGCTGCCGGCAGAATCAAGTGAAACGTAGGACACGCTCCACCGTTGCCATGGCAATACGTTTCAAATGCTGACGTCATTTCGGCGCCAAATTTTAACGTATTTAGACGCTTCAGTCCCAGTTTCCTTTGCTGAAGTATCAGTTGAAGTTAGATTCCTATACTGAAGCGTTCTCTGTGTTTTGACCCTTTGTGTACCAGACCCTGTTCCCGCTTACCGACCATTGACTATTTGCTGCCTGCCTTTAACCCTTGCTTGTTTTTCGACTCTGCCTCCGCTTGTGCCCTATTGTACCTCGCCTGGATTTTTGTCCTGTGTGGATTGGTGTTTTTCTGTGATTAGGAACCTTTCGCTTACCAGCTCACATACAGATCGTGACACCCAGCTATGTGCCTGACTCCCTTCTGACTGATCTCCTCCCTCATTGCTAGGGGCCCCATCTAAACTTTGCTCAGTGAGCAAGAGACTCCTCTCCAATTAGCCTCTTCAGAGCACCAACCTCAGATTCCAGAGAGACCAATTGATCACACTTACCACAGCGGTATGAACCCAGGAACTGGCATGATGCGCACTGAGTGAAATCTCCAAGCTTGCTCATACTTTAGGGAGGGACGTGAGCAATTACAGCATTTAAACAATTGCTTTATGGCCCTTACCCTCCTTTCTCTTACACTCTTGTCTTGCAACTGTTGTGGTGCACAAACTGGTCACTTACAGAAAGCAAGTCACTTAAACAAATACAAGCCCTTACTATGAGCAAGCTCTGTGAGTTTAACCACTTCCTTTATACAGAGCAACACAGTTAATTGATTATAAACCCCACCCTTAACTAATTACACTCTAGAAAATGGGAGAAAAAAAAACAACAAACAGTTAATGCAAAACACACAGTTTTTTGTTTTGTTTTTTTTTACCACAAACCCTTCAACCCTCTTGTTGCTGGTTGAGATAAAACCCCACTGTTGGTATAGTTGGGGTTACCACTTCTCTGCTGCTGCTGTGGTGCACAAACTGGTCACTTACAGAAAGCAAGTCACTTAGAAAATGCAAGCCCCTTACATTGGAAGAGCCTGGTGTGTGTGTTTGGGTGTCGGTGTGGCAGAGCCTGTCTTGGTGTGTGTGTCTGGGTCTCAGTGTGGCAGAGCATGTCCTGATGTATGTGTCTGGGTGTCAGTGTGGCAGAGCTTGTCCTGGAGTGTGTGTTTGAGTGTCGGTGTGGCAGAGCCTGTCCTGGGGTGTGTGTTTGGGTGTTGGTGTGGCAGAGCCTGTCCTGGTGTATGTACGAACACAGAAAAGAACCCCAGCACTCCAATCAGCTTCCAATCCTTAGGTTACTTTATTCAGAGAAAGCAAAACAAAAAAGCAACGTTTCAGCCAAACAGGGTCTTTGTCAAGCTCAAAAGGCCCTGTTCGGCCGAAACGTTGCTTTTTTTGTTTTGCTTTCTCTGAATAAAGTAACCTAAAGATTGGAGGCTGATTGGGTGCTGGGATTGAGTGCTGGGATTCTTTTCTGTATTTGTATACTTCAAGAGGGTTTATGCTGTCTCTTTTTTCCTGCTAGCACCCAGCTTCCTGGGAGTTGAGTGCTGAACCATTTTTTCTTTTTTAACTGTCCTGGTGTGTGTGTCTGGTGTGGGTGTGGCAGAGCCTGTCCTGGTGTGTGTGTGTTTGGATGTCGGTGTTGCAGAGCCTGTCCTGGTGTGTGTTTGGGTGTCGGTGTGGCAGAGCCTGCCCTGGGGTGAGTGTCTGGGTGTCAGTGTGGAAAAGCCTGCCCTGGTGTGTGTGTCTGGTTATCTGTTTCCTTAATTTACAGTAGGAACTATTTCATTTTTACTTATCCAGAGATAAAACACCCCCTTCTGAATTTATAGTGACTTCAGGAGACATTCAAGGCCCTGAAATCATTTAGTGGAAAAGATAAGGTATTGTGTTATTTACTCTAATACTATTTACTATAATATTTATTTCAAGGATTAGTCGCACTAAATTGTGGCTTCAGGCTTCCCATGTTGAATGACCAGTTATTATGTATGTGTATATACATACAGTGGGGCAAAAAAGTATTTAGTCAGCCACCAATTGTGCAAGTTCTCCCACTTACAAAGATGAGAGAGGCTTGGAATTTTCACCATAGGTACACTTCAACTATGAGAGACAGAATGAGACAACAAAGTCCATAAATCACATTGTCTGATCTTTAAATAATTTAATTGCAAATTATGGTGTAAAATAAGTATTTGGTCAATAACAAAAGTTCATTTCAATACTTTGTTATATAACCTTTGTTGACAATCACAGAGGTCAAACGTTTTCTGTAAGTCTTCACAAGGTTTTCACACACTGTTGCTGGTATTTTGGACCATTCCTCCATGCAGATCTCCTCTAGAACAGTGATGTTTTGGGGCTGTCGCTGGGCAACACGGACTTTCAACTCACTCCAAAGGTTTTCTATGGGGTTGAGATCTGGAGACTGGCTAGGCCACTCCAGGACCTTGAAATGCTTCTTACGAAGCCACTCCTTCATTGCCCGGGCGGTGTGTTTGGGATCATTGTCATGCTGAAAGACCCAGCCACGTTCCATCTTCAAAGCCCTTGCTGATGGAAGGAGGTTTTCACTCAAAATCTCACGATACATGGCCCCATTCATTCTTTCCTTTACACGGATCAGTCATCCTGGTCCCTTTGCAGAAAAACAGCCCCAAAGCATGATGTTTCCATCCCCATGCTTCACCGTAGGTATGGTGTTTTTTGGCTGCAACTCAGCATTCCTTCCCCTCCAAACACGATGAGTTGAGTTTCTACCAAAAAGTTCTACCTTGGTTTCATCTGACCATATGACATTTGCCCAATCCTCTTGTAAGGCACCTACCTTAAACGGCTCCCGGTCGTCCTCTTCTCACTCCCGGCAGAAACGCCGGCACCGCTCGTTGGCACATATTTATGAGGCTGACCGCCGACTGGACGCGATCACGTCCCGGACGTCGGGGAACGCCCCCCCGGGCTATTTAAACCTCTCTCTCCATGTCCTCAGTGCTCAGTTATACTGGTGCTTCCTGTATCTCGTGAGCCCCTCCAGTATTCCAAGTTGCTTATCTCGTTTATCCGGTATCCGACCCTGGTCTGCTTAACAGTTCTCGTGTACTTCTGGCATCCTGACTCTGGCTATTCTACGACTCTGTGTATCTCTGGCATCCTGACCCCGGCTCTCCCTACGACTTCGTGTACCTCTGGCATCCTGACCCTGGCTATCCATACCGACTTCGTGTACCTCTGGATTCCTGACCCCGGCTATCTCATTGGCTCCTGTGTATCTCCGGCATCCCGACCCTGGTCTACTAAACGGCTTCGTTCTGACCACCCGTGCTTACAGTTACACTGCCAAGCTCCCTGTTATCCTCACCACCCCCTTGTGCGTGTTCTGTTCTGAGCAAGTGTGTTCCATTCCTGCCTTCCGGATTCCTCCTGGTAAGATGAACCTCACACCTCTTCTGGATCACCCAAATGCTCTCTAGCAAACTTCAGACGGGCCCGGACATGTACTGGCTTAAGCAGGGGGACACGCCTGGCACTGCATGATTTGAGTCCCTGGTGGCGTAGTGTGTTACTGATGGTAGCCTTTGTTACTTTGGTCCCAGCTCTCTGCAGGTTATTCCCTAGGTCCCCCCGTGTGGTTCTGGGATTTTTGCTCACCGTTCTTGTGATCATTTTGACACCACGTGCATTTTGACTCCACGTGGAGCCCCAGATGTAGGGAGATTATCAGTGGTCCTGTATGTCTTCCATTTTCGAATAGTTGCTCCCACAGTTGATTTCTTCACACCAAGCTGCTTGCCTATTGCAGATTCAGTCTTCCCAGCCTGGTGCAGGTCTACAATTTTGTTTCTGGTATCCTTCGACAGCTCTTTGGTTTTGGCCATAGTGGGGTTTGGAGTGTGACTGTTTGAGGTTGTGGACAGGTGTTTTTTTTTTTTTTAAATATATGTTTTTTATTCATTTATAACAAAAAAACAATTTTTTAGACAAGGAAAAAAACTAGAATACATTCCTTGAAGACATACTAAACAATACAAAAAAAAAACATTTTAGACATGACAAGAAATATAATACATGCCTCTAAGACATACTAAATAATACAAAACAAAACAAATAAAAAATACAGTGAGATGCAGCAAGAAAAGGAGGAACCAGAATCAGTCATACTCAAACTTCCAATAGGTTTAGGATTCTTTCCCATTTCCTGATTTTAGTTACGTTGAATCAATTTAATTTAATTATACCCAATTCCATTTTACAATGGTAGATTGTACTTAATTTTATCTCCTCCCAATTAGGCAGTTTTTTACTTTTCCAGTTCTTCGCTATGAGTAGTTTAGTAGATACAAGGATATGGGTCATTAAACTTCTATAGAGGTTGGGAACTTTTGGCCAGTCTAGGTGTAATAGGGAACAATCTGGTGTAAAAGGTAAATAAATGCCAGTAATTTGCTCTATCTGACAAAAAACCTCTTTCCAGAGAGCCTCTATATTTTGGCAGGTCCACCAGATGTGTAAGAAACTTCCAGTTTCATTCTCACATCTCCAGCAATTGGCCTCAGTATATGCGTACATTTTTGCCAGCTTTGCTGGAACAAGATACCATCTGTAACAGACCTTAAAGAAGTTCTCTCTCATATTTAAACAATGAATCTCGTTATTAACTGATTGTATTGTAGTTCTCCAAATATCCCAAGGGATAGATCTATTCAGTTCTCTCTCCCAAATCTTAATTGCTTTTACAGGCATATGTTCATAATCCATTTTAATGAGAGTTAGACACTGAGTAATCATTCCCTTGGAATGTGTCATATTATATAAGGAATTAAGGAGAGCCCATTTTTCTCCATTATTTAATATATCATATTTCGAAAGAAACCCTTTAATTCTAAGATAGGAAAATACCTCTTTAGAAGGAAGTAAGTATTCCTCCTGTATCTGAGAAAAGCGTTTTACTTCCTTATCAAGGCAAAGATCGTGGATAGTCAGGATTCCTGCCCGTTTCCATGTTTGTAATCGGATATCCTCTATACTAAACTCCAAAACTTCCAATGGAAGAAAATCTACTATACAATTAGTAATCTTTTTCCAGGCATCTAAAGTATCTTTTACGACCAGAGATCCTAATCCCGGTTTCTTTCTGGTACCATGGGAGGGCTGCTAAGCCTTCCAGACCTATTGCTATTTCCTCAATTTGGTACCATGCTTCTACTTTCATATCTTGTATGCAGCCATACAAGCCTCATTATAATCTTTAATATTTGGTACCCCGAGGCCCCCATTGTTTACCTTCCTAGATAGAAGTGGCAGACCCAATCTTGGCTTCTTACCTTGCCATATGAATTTATTAAATGCCATCTGTACCATTCCTAACCATACTTTAGGGACCTTTAGCGGTAACATTTGGAATAGATAGGTCCATTTAGGCAATATATATGATCTAATTGTATTAATTCTACCAACCCAAGAGATTTCTTTTTTTTTCCAGTCATTTAGTAATTTGTTTGTGGATTTCAAAAGGGGTAAAAAATTTTCCTCCATTACTTTTGTCGGATCCTTCGTGATCTTAATACCCAAATACTCTATGCTATCCTTAGCCCATATAAAATCGAAATTAGCCTTCAAATACATTATATCTGTCTGATTCATATTACACGCAAGCAGAATGGTTTTATTAACATTCAATTTATAATAAGTATTTTAAATAGCCTTCAATTACTCTCATTAACTCCAGTAATGACTTTCTAGGTTCCTCTAAGAACACCAGAATATCATCAGCATAAAGACTAATCTTACTTTCCAGTGTTTTTAATCTAAAGCCATGTATGTCCTGATTTTCTCGAATGTCATGAGCAAGGGGCTCAACCATCAATATATAAAGCAGCGGTGAAAGGGGGCATCCCTGTCTCGTGCCGTTCTTAATTTCAAACCATTCTGCATCTATTCCTGGACCGATCGCCCTAGCAGAAGGGCAAGTATAGAGGGCCATAATTGCTTGGTATATATTACCACCAAATCCAAATGCCTGTAATGTATGCCCTAAGAAATCCCATCTGACCCTGTCAAAAGCCTTCTCGGCGTCTAATGACAGGGCCAGAATGGGGGTGTTTTACCGCTGAAAAACATCTATGATATCAATAACTCTTCTAATGTTGCTTTTAGATGATCTACCTGGGATAAAGCCTGATTGATCTCGCTGAAGTAAATCCGCAATTACTCCTTTTAGTCTTTTTGCTAATATAGCCGCATATATTTTAATGTCCCCATTTAATAACGAAATTGGCCTATAGTTGGACAGAATCTCCGGATCTTTATTAGGTTTTGGGATAGGGATTATATTAGTCCTTAACATATCCAAAGGAAAACTCCCCTTTACTATTGCTTCATTAAAGGTTTTAGCAAGTTTACCTGCCAACAGATCCTTATATATTTTATAAAATTTGTTACTGAACCCGTCTGGTCCAGGCGCCTTATTAAATTGCAGTTCACTTATCGCTTTTTTAACCTCTACTATATCAATGGGTCTATTAATGACCCTTAGTTGTTCTTCTGAAATTTTAGGAAATTTCTTATTCAAAAAATAATCCTGAGGTTGATCTTGTTCTTTCCTTGTTAGATTATATAAAGATTTATAGTAATTGTTAAAGGCAGCCCCTATTTTCTCGGGAGTAAGACATAACTCCCCATTTTGTCTAATCCTATTAATTCTTTTAGATTGTTTCTTGCCTTTTAATTTGTTTGACAGCAGAGTGTCTGCTCTGTTACTTTTATAATACCATTTAATTCTTAATGCAGATTTTTATTCTTTTCTTCGATAAGTAGTTCATTGATTTTATTCTGAATCTTACTTAGTTGTTTAGTTTTAGGTTCAGTTGGCAAGAGCTTGTTTTCTTGTGAGAGTCTATAGTACTTCAGATAAAGATCTGCTAACGATTCCCCTCTAGTTTTCCTTAAGATTGTGCCGAGTTTAATTAAATGACCTCTAATTACGTATTTATATGCGCACCAGATAATGGGTGAGGTGACTTCTTCCCTTTCATTTTCAAGAAAATATTTATCTGTCATTTCCGCTATATGCTCTCTATTCTCCTTTTTAAGCAATATATTTTCGTTTAAATGCCAATTTGTTCTTTTTTTAAATGTTTGAGGTAAAATATCAAGCACTATCACATTATGATCTGACCAGGTTGTTTCTTGTATCAGCACCTTTTTTACTTTCCTAACCATTTCATCATCTCCTAAAAATAAATCAATTCTGGAATAAGAAAGAAAGGTTTTAGAAAAACAAGTAAAATCTATCTCCACAGGATGATGTAACCGCCAAAGATCTGAAAGTCCGTAGCTTCTAAGAATTTTCTTAAATTGAATCGCCTGTGATTTTGTGTTTCTATCCAAGGGCTTACTTCTAAAAGTTTTTTTTATCCAATATCGGGTCTATTATGCGATTAAAGTCCCCTGCTAGCAGTAATTTACCCTGTTTTAATCTATCTATTTTCCAAAAGAGATTTTTAAAAAATGAATTAGAAGGTCCATTAGGTGCATAAACATTTATCAAAGTATATATTTCACATTGGATCTCAGCTATCAGGATTAATACTCTGGCTTCTTCATCAGCCTCATGGTAAATATTTTTTATATCTAGCTCATCACTAATAAGAAGTGCCACACCTCTTTTACTGTTGGTCTCTAACGAAGAGCAGAACACATGGCTAAACTTCTTAGGGAGAAATCTCTTACTATCTGATTTTTTTCCAATGGGTCTCTTGTAGAAAAACGATCTGAGCCCTTTCCTTTCTAATATAATCAAATAATATTGAACGCTTATTAGGAGAGTTTAGGCCCTGGGTATTTATGGAAATGATCTTAACCATAATCCTTGTTTCTCTGATTCTTACGGTTTCCTTCCTTGCGCATCTCAAATACCACATAATAAACATTTAAAACATATACATTACAAAGTGTTAAAAATAGAACGTCATTTCCTTCTATGTTCTGTGGATTCAACCCCCTACCACGGTTAAAGCATGCCATGTTCAAAATACGTAAGAATATGATATTAAGTAGAGCCGCGAGGCCGTTAGCCAGGAAGAAAAAAAAAAAAAATCCATATAATTACTCTAGATAATAGTTATATCTATAATGTTTAATGTGTCCCTATCTAAATTACCAATTTATGTGCTCTGTGTATTGCTTTCTACCTATTATGTGGGGTTTGGAGTGTGACTGTTTGAGGTTGTGGACAGGTGTTTTTTATACTGATAACGAGTTCAAACAGGTGCCATTAATACAGGTAACGAGTGGAGGACAGAGGAGACTCTTAAAGAAGATGTTACAGATCTGTGAGAGCCAGATATCTTGCTTGTTTGTAGGTGACCAAATACTTATTTTACTGAGGAATTTACCAATGAATTCATTAGAAATCCTACAATGTGATTTGCTGTATTCTTTCCCCTCATTCTGTCTCTCATAGTTGAAGTGTACCTATGGTGAAAATTACACGCCTCTCTAATCTTTTTAAGTGGGAGAACTTGCACAAATGGTGGCTGACTAAATACTTTTTTGCCCCACTGTATATGTTTTTTCATAAAAATGGGCTGCTCAGTCTGAAATGCCCGGGCCTATTTTTGTCCCAGTCCGGGCCTACTTTTGTCCCAGTCCGGGCCTGGCGCCAACAATTTACACAGCGCTTAATACAAGAAATTTTCAAGGGGTACGACAAGATGAGAATTGACAGACCAAGACAAACAGATACATTAGGTGGACAGAGCCCTGCTCGTAACTGTACCATAACAGGAAAAGAATACAAAATAAAACATTTTATTCACTATAAATCGCGTAATGTGATTTACTTGCTAGAATGCAAATGCGGGATTCAGTATAACGGCCGAACCTCCAGGGAACTTAAAGTGAGAGGTCTAGAACACCTAGGAGGTATACAAAACAAGAGCACTAAACACAGCGTCCTCAAACACTGTAACAGTTGCAAAGTTTTTTCATTTTCTGAATTCCAAATCATAGGTATTGATCTAATGTTACCCCATTGGCGGGGAGGAGATACTAAACAAGAACTCTTCAAAAAAGAAACAGAGTGGATCTATAAATTCCACACACATAAAAAAGGTGGTCTTAATACCGAACTAGACATTTTGGCATTTTATAATCCATCTATGACATCAGAAAAAGGGTTAATGCTTCATAATTAATAATAGATGTTGTACATAAATTTGCATTGTTTTTTCTTGTTTCAGACACTTCTTCCCTTATGTATGTTGTCTTACTATGATTTATAAACTTGGATGCACTTTACAATATATAATTGATCATATATATATATATATCTATTTATGAATTTAATTGTGTGTATATATTTATTAATATGTGTATTTATTATACTAAAATAATAAGCTGATATGTAGTTATATATATATTTTTAAAGAATGGTTTGATGTATTTGATTGATATATATATTTATTTAATCAATTGTGTTCGGTTGTTCCTTAAATGCATTAGGGCAATGAGGGGGTTAATCCTACATTCACTTGCTATGTGGATAACGGCGGCATTTGAATGAAGATATACGCCGGCATTTTAAATGCAAGGCTTACGTCACATGCAAAGAGGAGGTGTCATGCAAAACCAGGAAGTGTTTAGCTAATAAAAGACGGCAACACACCAAACAGGAACACAGATATATACACTTTATTTAATTTGATTTGTTACCATTACTTTACACTACAACTCTCCTGAGAAAGCCAAACTTGCATTTGGCCAAACGCATTGAGATCAGATTGGGATCATTTGGATTTTCTTTATTGTGAGCAAGATCAACTGGACTCTTATACCAAAAAGCGATTGTGCATTACATTCGGTTGTGCCAAAATTTGTTGTAAGTGAAATTTTACCCTAATTTTTACCTTTTTGCTGAGATAATGCACCATTAGGGGATGTGTTATATGGGGGGCATAAGGCTTTTCTGGAGGCAGAGTGCCCCATGAAATGCCTTTTAACCCGCTTTATGCCACTCTGCCTCCACAAATGCCTTTTAACCGCCTGGAGAGTAACATATGGCACTCCCCTCCCACACTGTACCAGGAGGAATAAGTAGTCCCAACGGATCCCTTGATCCCTTCTCCCCAAAAATATAACCCCTTCCAAGGCTCATAGTCTGTAGGAGTAGGCCGGCCCCCAGGCCCTTCCAGGAGCACAGGGCACAGTGGCTTCTGTGACATTTCTCCTCCCAAAAGGTAGACTAACTACCGTATTTGCTCGATTATAAGACGACCCTGATTATAAGACGACCCCCCAAAATCTGAATATTAACTTATGAAAAAAAGAAAAAGCCTGAATATAAGACGACCCTGTAGGAAAAAAAGTTTTACCAGTAAATGTTAGTTCATGTAAACTATGTGAACAATTGTTTGTTAATAAAAGCTATGATTGAGAAAAATTACATAGTTACATAGTTACATAGTTACATAGGCTGAAAAAAGACATGCGTCCATCAAGTTCAGCCTTTCCTATATCTGTTAATTTGTTGCTGTTGATCCAAAAGAAGGCAAAAAACCCCGGCTTCGCTCTTTCCAATTTTGCACTAACCAGGGAAACAAAATTCCTTCTTGACCCCAAAATGGCAGTCAGATTTCTCCTTGGATCAATAAGCTGTTTCCCCATAATTAAAGATTATATCCCCGAACATTATGTTTTTCCAGGTATCCATCCAGTTGCAGTTTAAACGTCTGTACAGACTCTGATAAAACTACCTCTGCAGGCAGAGAATTCCACATCCTTATTGTCCTTACTGTAAAAAACCCTTTCCTCTGCTTTAGTCTAAATCTCCTTTCTTCCAGTCTAAATGCATGACCACGTGTCCTATGCATAGTCCTGTTTATGAACAGATTTCCACACAATGGTTTGTATTGGCCCCGAATATATTTATATAACGTTATCATATCCCCTCTGAGGCGACGTTTTTCTAAACTAAACAGATTTAAATTAGTTAACCTTTCTTCATAACTATATTGCTCCATTCCTTTTATTAATTTTGTAGCCCGCCTCTGCACCCTTTCTAGTGCTATGATATCCTTCTTTAGAAAAGGTGCCCAAAATTGCACAGCATACTCAAGGTGCGGCCTTACCACTGATTTATACAGAGGCAAAATTATATCTTTATTCCGCTACTTGATGCCCCTTTTTATACACGACAATACCTTACTGGCCTTAGCAACCGCAGACTGACACTGCACATTGTTGCCTAGTTTGTTGTCTATAACAATTCCCAAATCCTTCTCATTTGTCATTACCCCTAATTCACTACCGTTTAGGGTGTAGGTTGCTTGTGCATTCGCTACCCCGAAGTGCATAACTTCACATTTATCTACATTGAATTTCATCTGCCATTTGAGTGCCCAGGCCCCCAGTCTATCTAGATCCCTCTGCAGCACTGTAATATCCTGCTCGCCCTGTATAACTTTACCTAGTTTTGTGTCATCTGCAAACACAGAAACATGACTTTCAATGCCTACTGCCAGGTCATTTATAAATATGTTGAATAAAATTGGTCCCAGAACAGAACCCTGAGGGACACCACTTACCACTTTTGACCAGCATGAAAATTTACCATTTATAACAACTCTCTGTTCTCTACCTCTAAGCCAATGTTCTACCCAAGAGCAAGAATTTGCATCTAGGCCAATTTCTTTCAGTTTGAATACTAACCTATTGTGTGGAACCGTGTCAAACGCCTTGGCAAAATCCAAGTAGATTACATCCACTGCAACACCCTGATTGACACTTCTACTTACTTCTTCGTAGAACGCAATTAAATTAGTTTGACAGGACCTATGTTTCATAAAACCATGCTGATTTATGCTAATAATACTATTCTTCCCAAGGAATTCTTGAATATTATCCCTAAACAGCCCTTCAAATACTTTCCCAGCAACAGAAGTTAGGCTCACAGGTCTATAATTTCCGGGCACAGAGTTGGAACCCTTTTTGAAAATAGGAACCACATCTGCCTTCCTCCAATCCTCTGGTACAATTCCTGAAAGAAAAGAATCCCGAAAGATTAGAAACAGAGGTTTACTTATTTCCTGACACAGCTCCTTAAGTACTCGTGGGTGAATACCGTCAGGCCCCGGAGCCTTGTTAACATTAATTTTCTTTAGTTGCTGCAGCACCTTGTCCTGGGCTATCCACTCACAGTTTGACTGAAAATTTTTCTCAGTGGTCCTATGTATATCCATTGCCATAGGTTCCTCCATAACATATACTGAGGAAAAATAATTATTTAAAGTTTCTGCTTTTTCCTGGTCCTCCTTAACCAACACTCCCCTCTCTGTTATTAATGAACCTACGTTTTCATTCTTTGTTTTTTTAGAATTTATGTACTTAAAGAATTTTTTGGGGTTAGTTTTGCTCTCTTTGGCAATCACCCTCTCATTTTCTAGTTTAGCCCATCTAATCACTTTTTTGCATGCTTTATTGGCTTCCTTATATCTTATATAGGATGCCTCTGATTCGTCTGATTTAAATGCTGTAAAAGCCATTTTCTTATTTTTAATTTCCTGCTTAACGACCCCACTAAGCCACATCGGTTTCAATTTGTTTCTTTTATATTTGTTTCCTAGTGGTACATACTGAGAAGTGTACCCTGCTAATATTTGTTTGAAAATACTCCATTTTTCCTCAGTATTTTTTTCCCTGAAGAGTTTTTGCCAGTCAATAAGTTGTAAAGCTGCCCTTATCTTATTGAAATTGGCCTTCTTAAAATAATACGTTTTAGTATTCCCCATGGGCAATTTCTTTTTTGAGTTTATTTCAAAAGAGACCATATTGTGATCACTATTACCCAAGTGCTCCCCCACTTGAATGTTAGACACAAGATCAACATTGTTTGTTATCACCAGATCCAAACAAGTATCCTTTCTAGTTGGTGCTTGTACCAGTTGTGGCATGAAGGTGTCATTTAACAGGTTCAAAAACCTGGATCCCCTTGCAGAACTACTAGTCTCTCTATCCCAATTTATGTCCGGGTAATTGAAATCTCCAATAATTAACGCGTTACCCAGATGTGCAGCTTTCTCAATTTGTTCTAACAGCTGCTCTTCCTCATCATTATTAACATTAGGTGGTTTATAACATATCCCAACCAGTAGTTATTTTCCTTTTTTTTGCCCCAAGTTGATATCTACCCATAAAGCTTCCACAAATCCCTTGTCGCCTTCAAGATGCTTAATATTTGACTTTAGCTCGTTGCTAACATACAAGCATACTCCTCCTCCCTTCCTGCTTTTTCTGTCCTTCCTATATAATGTATAACCTTTTAAGTTAACTGCCCAGTCATGGGTCTCATCCCACCATGTTTCTGTTATGCCTATTATATCATATTGGTTAGTGTATGCTATTGCCTCTAGTTCTCCCATTTTGTTATTTAGGCTCCTTGCATTAGCAAGCATACATTTAATATTACCCTGAGTCTCTTGAATTTTATGAGAATTTTTATTAATACATACCTCCTCTGTTCTGATCTTGCCCCTCCTCCCATCTCCACCCCCCTTGTTCTGATCTGAAGCCCCACTCCTTTCTGCACTATCTCCATTTTCAAGATCTCTGTGTCCCTCCCCCCTACCACTAGTTTAAAAACTCTAGCCATCCTCTCCCCTAGCACAACAGACCCTCTTCCGTTTAGGTGCAATCCATCACCGCTATAAAGATTGTACCCAAACGCAAAATCAGCCCAGTGCTCTAGAAAGCCAAAACCCTCCTTCCTACACCATGACTTTAGCCACGCATTTACCTCCCTGATCTCCCGCTGCCTTTCTACTGTTGCGCGTGGCACAGGTAATATTTTCTTCAATTTATCTCCTAATTCCCTGAAATCATTCTTTAGGACCTTCCATTTTCCACTGACTTTGTCATTGGTACCAATATGGACCATGACAGCCGGGTCTTCCCCAGCCCCTCCCAATAATCCATCCACTCTGTCAGCAACATGCCGGACCCGAGCACCCGGGAGACAGCAAACTGTCCGGTTGAGCTTATCAGAGCGGCAGATTACCCTATCTACTCTCTTAATAAAAGAGTCCCCTTCCACCACAACCTGTCTAGCCTTTCCTACGCTCTCAACCCCACTCATACTAGAGGGGCTGTTCCCTCGGCTGTTAGAAGGAACAGCTTCCTCCAGTATAGCTACTCCTGAGCTGATGCACCCAACATCTTCACTCAAGCGGGCAAATCTGTTAGGCTGCACAAGGTCAGGACTGGCTAAACCTTTCCTCTTTCCTTCCCCTCTACCACCACGTGTAACTGTGACCCAGCTACATGCCTGTTCCCCAGCTGCCTTATCTCCTCCCTCTTCAAAAAAACAGACATCTAAATGCAGAAGTATTTTGTTTTTATTTCCTTTTTTTTTTTTCAACCTGTCCCCTCAGTTATGCACATCTGCCCCCAGGCTTGCCACTCTGCCCCAGAAATGCCTTATACCCCATATATGCCACTGTGCCCCATGATATGCCTTTTAACCCTCTAAATGCCACTGTGCCCCATGATATGCCTTTTAACCCTCTAAATGCCACTGTGCCCCATGATACGCCTTTAACCCTCTATATGCCACTGTGCCCCATAATATGCCTTTTGACCCCCTATGTGCCACTCTGACCCCCTATGTGCCACTCTATGCGAATCGCGTAGAGCTCTACATGCTGCCTGGACTAAGCACCGGGAACTCAGAAGCACCAGTAAGTTGGAGGGGGGGCATAACACACTGTGTTATGCCCCCCCTCCAACTTACCGGTGCTTCTGAGTCCCTGGTGCTTAGTATGGGCAGCGTGTAGAGCTCTACGCGATTGTATTGTGTAGAGCTCTACGCAATATAATCGCATAGAGCTCTACACGATACAATCGCGTAGAGCTCCACACGCAGCCCGGACTACGCACCGGGGACTCAGAAGCACCGGTAAGTTGGGGGGTTAACACAGGAGGATCCAGGTCCCCTGCATCGCTGCGGGGGGTCTGGATCTTAGTCTCATAATCAGACCTATTTGAGGTCTGATTATAAGACGACCCTGATTATAAGACGAGGGGTATTTTTCAGAGCATTTGCTCTGGAAAAAACCTCGTCTTATAATCGAGCAAATACGGTAGGTACCTGACCTCCAACTAGTCTGGATCTGAGTTATTCAGATGGCAGACTCCAAAGCTCCTCTCCATCTTTGCTGTCTGCTACTGCGGCAGGGAAGTGAGATTGTCTACTTTGTTTTTCTCTTTAATCGCCTTCCATTACAAACTGGAGCCGCCACCTTCTGGAGAATGGTGCATTTCCGTCCTCGACTGCTGATGATCCTCAAACCAATATAATGCCCAGTACCAGTACTCAAGCTCCCTTCACACCAGTCATTTCAGTTTGGTTATCTCCTCATATGTAGAGTGTCCTTCCAGTAAGCGGAGCCACAAGTTTATCCGGTCCCAGAAGCACTGTTCTGGGGTGGGCATGACTTTGTCTCTGCAGCCGTACTAATTCTCAAGGGCATCTTTCCACATCTCTAGCCGAATCTGAGCTCTCCCTTTCAGACATGTCTCTTCTGGAAGCATCCCTCCTAGTACAGCTAGGGCGATTTCAAATTGCAGCTTGAAGTCTCATATCGGAGCCTGCCATTCGGAGGTATACTATCTCAGCGTCCAAATATTTTGATACCTGGCCATCTACTTCTCCTTGTTACCCGGACTACCGCTTGGATAGCTTTGCTCCATAGATTCCCAACCCTCTCCGCACTCTGCTATGGAATTTTTCCTCCACACTCCCATAATGTTTGGCTCTGATCATTCACCATCTGCTGCTGAGATATCTCATTTGAAACTGACGAAAACAAATTGTAAAAGTGATGTTCTGTTTTATTGTTTTGTTTACATGTCCCAGGGGTCCATGGTATCGGCTGCGCTCTTCTCAGAGCTCTCTCACTCTTCTGTATGGCCCCTCAATCTCTTAACTTGGTCTCGTTGAATATCAGAGGCCTCAATAAACCCCAGCAGCGTTCCAAACTCCTAGCGTTTCTCCACTCCTTTAAGACACATATCGCCTTTGTGCAAGAAACGCATTATTCTGCTAACAGGGAATTCCCTCTTTTAAATAGACACTTCATTCACTCGTTTCTGTCCAGTTCCCCTTCCTCCAAAAACAAGGGGGTGGCTATCCTCATTCATAAGTGTATTCGCTTCAGACCCTCTGAGACGTGGAAGGATGCTGAGGGAAGAGCTATCTTTCTCAAGGGCTTTGTGGGCTTTCATAGAGTCACTGTGGCAAATATATATGCCCCTAATACTAACCAAGCCCGATTTGTTACCTCGATCCTGTCCAAATTGGCTGATTTCCAGGAGGGTATTACCATCTTGGGGGGGGACTTTAATATGGTGTTGGACCCTAAGATTGACACTTCCTCGGGGAGTTCCCATGTTCCCTTTTCTATGATTCGTAAGGTGAACCACCAATTGCGTTTGAACCAGCTGGTGGATGTGTGGAGAGCCCTCCATCCTACTGTGTGGGATTATACCTATTTTTCCCCTAGCCACTGTAAATATTCGCGCATAGATGCCTTTTTTCTGTCCCATTTCCATTTGTCGCTCCTGCGTTCGGCTAGCATTGGTGTGGCTACGATTAGTGATCACGCCCCGGTTTTCATGAAGCTTGCTCTCTCGGGCCTCCCCAGGTCCAATTGGCATTGGCGTCTCAATGAGAATTTATTGAGTGACCCCCACCACGTTTCCCAATTGTCCTCTCACATTAAACATTATTTTGCAGAGAACGTCACCCCTGACGTTTCGCATCCAATGATTTGGGAAGCCCATTAGGCGGTCTTGCGGGGCCACCTGATAAAGTTGGGCGCTTCCGTTAAAAGGAACCGCGCGGCCACTATCTTAGATCTCACGCAACAAATAGCACGTCTGGAAGCCCGCTACAAATTAACCCTCCTTCCCTCCACCCAGGTGGAGCTTTCTGCTCTACGCGCGCGGTTAGTGGCCCTCCTAGATGATAGGACTAAGCGTAACTATCTTTTGGTACGGCGTCAGTTTTACGAATTTGGGGACAAACCTGGCAGGCTCCTGGCTCGGGCGCTGAGGGCGAAGAGGGCACAAACCTATATTCCACGTATTAGGGACCCGGCTTCACTTCCGTTCGGAGGAGGTTGCCGACTGTTTTCGACAGTATTATACTTCCTTGTATAATTTGCCGCGCCCGGGGACTCCCCCCTCTGAGTCGCAGAAGGCCCTCACAGCTTATTTATCGGAATTCATCACCAAAACCCTGCCACCCGACGCCAGGTCGTGAAAACTTCCCCAGCCGGCAAGAGTCCCGGCCCGGATGGTTTCACCATTGCCTATTATAAAAAGTTCCTTTCCGTTCTTGGCCCTCACATGGTTTCGTTTTTTAATGCCATCGCCCAAGGTGCTCCATTTGCCCCGCAGGCCCTGTCCACGCATATCTTGGTCATCCCTAAACCAGACAAAAACTTAGATTTATGTAGTAGTTTTCGCCCTCTTTGATCAATGTTGATTTAAAGTTATTCTCCAAAATTTTAGCGAATCGCCTGTTGCCCTTTTTGCCCCATCTCATACATTCCGATCAAGTGGGGTTTGTCCCCGGGCGCGAGGCCAGAGACAACACTATTAAGGTAGTCAACATAATTGCCCATGCCCAGTCTCGTAGCCTTCCGTTGATCGTAGCCTCGATGGATGCTGAGAAGGCGTTTGACCGGGTGTCCTGGTCCTTCCTTTTTGGGGTGCTCTCGAGAATTGGTGTCGGTCTTCGCTTCTTGACCTGTGTTAAGGCTTTATATGACTCCCCGACCGCACGGGTGGCCGTTAATGGTTTGTTGTCTGATCCATTCACGTTGGCGAACGGTACTCAGCAGGGATGCCCCCTTTCCCCCCTTTTGTTTCTTTTAGTACTCGAACCCTTTGCAATGCCATCAGGGCCCACCCGGATATTGCAGGAGTCCGGATTGGACCCCGTTCTTACGCCTTATCGTTGTTTGCGGATGACATCCTTTTGACTCTCACTAACCCGGTTCGGTCTCTCTCGGCTGTCCTGTCGGAGCTTGCCAGGTTCCAGGTGTTGTCCAATTATAAAATTAATCTATCCAAATCGGAGATCCTGGGGTTTCACATCCCGGCGCAACTTTGTAACCACATTCGGACTGGGTTCCCCTTTAAATGGAGGGATGACTCTATTAAGTATCCGGGTCTGCTTATTCCCACGGACCTATCGAAGTTGCGTACTCTTAATTTTGAGCCCTTGTTGTCTACTCTAGAATCGGACTTACGTAAATGGGCATATCCTCATATATCCTGGTTTGGGAGGGTGGGGGTCATAAAGATGAATCTTCTCCCCAGATTCCTTTACCTTTTTCAGACGCTGCCCATAGCTCTCCCGAGGTCTTTTTTCCAGAGATGCCGGGGGACCTTCTTGTGCTATGTCTGGAGAGGCAGGCCGTCACGCTTGGCGTTCTCCTACCTGATTAGGCAGCGACTGCAGGGGGGGGGTAGGTCTCCCGAGTTTGGAGCTTTATTGGCAGGCGTCTCACTTGCACCGCGTTATCGAATGGTCTGTTGACTCGGCTAAGCAATGGGTATCCGTGGAGGGGTCCTTCCTGACGTGCCCGATGTCTGCGCTACCGTGGATTCGCGACCCTGCGGGTTGCGTCACATTTTCTGCCCACCCCTTCCTTCTCCCCACCCTGCGGGTCTTTCGTAGAATGCTGCGGGATGGTACGGTTTCTAGGGTTCCCGGCCCATTGACTCCCTTGGTGGGGAACCCGGACTTTCCCCCGGGTCGCTCGGGTGGTGGCTTGCAGGCTTTTCTCCCTCCGGGGGTGCGCACCTTGCGCCTGTGCCATGTGGTTACTGGGGCGGCTCTGAAGCCTTTAGAGGCCCTGTCGGGTCCAGGTCCCTGCCCCTTTTCCCTCCAGTTCCTCTACCATCAACTTAGGCATTTTGTGTCTTCCTTGGCGGTTCTGCCGCATATGGAACGACCGCTTTCTCAATTGGAGAGGTTTTGCCTTGAACTGAAGGAGCCGCCACATCTTTTATCTAAATTGTACGCGATATTGCTTTCCCCCGAGCCAGTCGCCAAGCCGTATTATTTTAGCCTATGGGAGCGGGACCTGGCCTGCTCGTTTGAACCGGAGGACTGGTCCAAGATCCTCTCTATCGTCCACAAGGGATCGGTGTCTAGTCGAATGCAGGAGACGTCTTTTAAGATACTTACGAGATGGTACAGAGTTCCCCTAGATATTCACAGATTCGCCCCTCAGGTACCTCCAACCTGCTGGAGGTGCGGTGCCCATCCCGGCTTCCTGTTGCATATTTGGTGGTCCTGCCCAGATATTAGACCCTTTTGGGATTCCGTCACGACGGCGATCCGTGATGTAGCCAATCCCGATTTCCAGGCTTCTCCTGAGGCCATTCTGCTCCATCACACACAGACTTCTTTTTCTAGCTACAAGCGGTCCTTGACATTTCATCTGGGACAGACATGTTTTATTCTGTTTTTGTTTCCTTTTGTTTTACACATTGTTTTATGGCACTGTATTATTGGGTACCTAATTGCTTATCTGCCTCATTCCGTCCTCCCCCTTGGGGGTGGCTTTACTCTTTTATGTACCTGATTTGTTCCACTATTGTTCTCAATGTCTCATGTTTTCTCTGCCATTTCGGTCCGTGTGCAGTATCCTCCTATGCTGTATATGTAAAATGATCCGATGTTTTACCTCTGTACTCGATACTTTGTACCATGTCTATGTTACCATACGTGCAATAAACTGAGAATTGAGAAAAAAAAAAATACAAAATAAAAAAAATACTACCACACACATTGACAAAGGCTGGTGGTAGAATCCCATGCATGGAAAGGGTTAAAATACCAGCATTTGAAATACCTTGGGGTGTCTAGTTTTCAAAAATATATGGTTTGATGGAGAAAATTACATTGGCCGACTTCAAAGATACCCGAAATAGCACATGAGGCAGAATGACCAGATTTGGAAAAAGGGGGGGGGGGGGGACATAAAAATATTAATAGTAGAATCTATGTAGCAGGTTATTCCTAGCCAAACCTCTAATTTGTGGACAAGTACATTTTTTATTATCTTTATCTTTTTATTATCATATCATTTATTATTCTTCATTGATAAATACATATTTGTGACAAAACCAGGTATTCTACTGGGCTAAAGCACAGTGTGGCTGTCTTTCAGTTATTTAAAATTGAAAACCTGTTCCTGAGTACCAAATTAAGGCCATTTCCCATTTACACTGCCAGCTAAACCTCTAATTTGTGACAAAATATTTTTTTATCATCTTTAATTCCTTGTTGAATAATAAATCTGCCCCTTGACTGTGTGAAATTACTGAGTAGGGGGTATACCTATTAATGATTTTTTTTATTTTTACAGGCAAGTATATAAAACATTTGGAAATGTCCGTGAGGAGTGCTTCCAGTGTTCGTGGTTTGGGCATGTATGAAAAAGTAGCAGGTGACCACCAGTATGCCAGTCCCTGGGCAAAACAATGCACTAGGGCCCCTACCCCCAAAAAAGCATGATGGGAGATGAGGATTAATCAACAGAAGTATGCATATGCGTGTACACCTAAGTGAGAGCAGGGGAGGACTAGCTGCTTTGAGTCTGGCGGACAAGGATGCCCATACACACACATATACACATACACTAACATCGCTACCTCTCTCTATAACTCCACTCTCACATTTGCTCTTGAGTATGTAGCCCCAGTTACTACTCGCTCTTCACGACGCTCACATTGCCAAACCTGGCACACGACTGTAAACGGACACCTACGACGTTGTTCCGGCACTGCTGAGACTAGTTGGCGAAAGTCTCATTGACTTTCTGCACTACAAATGTATGCTACGTTCCTACTACTCCGCTCTCAACCTTGCTAAAGAAACCTACTTCACCTCCCTCGTCTCCTCCCTATATCATAACCCTAAACGACTCTCCTTAGCACTTTCAATTCCCTTCTTTGACCTATCCCTACTACCCCTTCCACTAACCTTAATCCCTCTGACTTTGCCACATACTTCAATACTAAAATCGACACTATCAGATATGACATATCTATACAGTCACCACCCTGCCCTCTCCCTCCTTCTGACTACGCGCCCTCCTACCCACTGACCTCTTCTCCTTTCACTACATTACATCAATTCTCTGCTGTCACTGAAGAGGAGGTACATTGTCTTCTTCTTTCCTCTTGTCAAACCACATGCCCCTTTGACCCGATTCCTTTCCATCTCACCCAGTCTCTTTCATCTACTCTTGTCCCTAATCTAACTCACATCTTCAACCTCTTCCTCACTACTGGATCTGTCCCATGCTCCTTCATTACTACCATTACTCCAATCTTGAAAAAGCACTCCCTTGACCCGACTGATCTGCCCAATTATCTGTCTCTCTACTCCCTCTCACCTCTTGAAAGTTTCTTGAAAGAATTGTTTATACCCAATGAACTAAGTTTCTTGACTCCAACTCCCTACTTGACCCTCTTCAATCTGGTTTTCGCCCTCTACTGAGACCGCCCTTACTAAAGTTACAAATGACCTACTACTTGTCAAATCCAAGGGCCACTACTCCATACTAATCTTACTGGACCTCTCTGCTGCTTTTGACACTGTGGACCACCCTCTTCTCCTTCAAACTCTTCATGCTCTTGGTCTCCGTGATACTGCTCTCTCCTAACTCTCTGATCGTACCTTCAACGTCTCTGTCTCCAGTAACACTTCCCCTTCCCTCGCCCTCTCAGTGGCGGTACCCCAAGGCTCAGTTCTAGGACCCGTTCTGTTCTCTCTACACTTCCTCACTTGGCAATCTGATCGCATCCTTTGGCTTTCAATACCACCTATATGCTGATGACACCCAAATCTATCTATCCTCTCCTGAGCTCTCTCCTTCTGTCTTAGATCATGTAACTATCTCGCCTCCTTAAACTCAATCTCTCCTCTTCCCTCCCTCCAACTCTAAGATTCCCCCATCAGTTTCCCTGAATGTTAATGGTGCTATCATCTCCCCGTCTTCTCATGCCTGCTGTCTTGGTGTCACCCTTGACGCCGACCTTTCGTTCACCCCCCACATTCAGTCTGTCTCTAAAATCTGCCGTCTCCATCGTTAAAACATTGCCCTCATCTGTCCCTTCCAAACACAGGATGCCACTAAGGCTCTTGTCCATGCCCTTATTATCTCCCACCTTGATTATTGTAACTCTGTCTTAGCTGGTCTCCCGCTCAACTGTCTCACCCCTCTACAATCCACCATGAATGCTCCTGCCCGACTTATCTTCCTCTACCATCGCTTCACTAGTACCTCTCCCCTCTGTCAGTCTCTTCACTGGCTGCCTGTGCGCTTTAGGATTAATTTCAAAATCCTTACTTTTACTTTCAAAGCCCTTTACAGCGTTTCGCCTTCCTACATCTCCTCAGTCATCTCTAAATACACTCCTAACCGGTCCCTCCGCTCATCTAATGATCTCCTTCTATCCTCTCCCTTGATTTCTTGCTCTCATGCACGCTTACAAGATTTCTCAAGGGCTGCCACTATCCTCTGGAATGCTCTCCCCCGGCCTATCCGCCTTTCTCTGTGCCTTTATTCCTTAAAAAAATCCCTCAAGACCCACTTCTTTAACCCCTTAATGACAATCGCCGGTTCTGGCACGGCACGGAAAAACAAGTCGATTATGACAAATGACGTGCCAGAACCGGCACGTCTTTAAACGGGTGCAGAAAGCGATCTACGTTCGCTTTCTGCACCCAAACGGCGTTGCTGTAATGCCTCAACCTCGAGGCATCCAGCAACGCCACGATCGGCACCATGTCTGGCCCCTCCCTGGGGCGTCAACACGCCCGTTTTAAAAGCGTTTAGGAGGCGATCAACGATCACCTCCTAAACTTAAATGGTGTCGCTGGAATGCCTCGATCAGGAGGCATCCAGCGACACCAAACACTTACCTTTGGATGGACTGTGACCGCTCCGGAGAGCGGTCACAGCCGCAGCTGCCGGTGATCTTCCCCATCAGCAAGATGGCGGCGGCCCGGGAAATAAAACAATAAAGGTGAAAAAGTTCGCTAGACGGTCTCCAGACCCTCTAAAGAACTCTGGCTCCACTTGCAGGTTGAATACAGGTACTGCATTCAACCATGCAAGTCAATGGAGCCCAGCTTTCTAATCACAGTGTGATTAGTAAAAATAAATTAAAAAATAAAATAAAATTAATAATAATTAGAAAACAATAGTAAAAAAACAGTAAAATGTAAAAATAATTTCCCACTGATGTCACTATCAGGGGAACCTTCAAGTTGAAAAAAAATTTTAATTTTTTTTTTAAAAAAGGCAAAAAAAATAAAATATGTATATAAAAAATATATTTTTGTTAGCAAGTCCTAAAATTAGCACATTAGCTTAAAACAATTCTCGCATGGAAAGAGTTAAAATACTGGCATATTAAATGCCCATGGGGTGTCTACTTTTAAAAAATGTATCATTTGATGGGGTAAATTGAATTGGCCGGGTTCAACAAGGTCCCAATTAACACGGGGGGAAGGATGGCCACACATCTAATTTCCAATTAGAAAAATGCACACGTACCAAATGTGGCCTTTTAGTTCCCCCCAAAAATGACAAACTCATGCATGTGGGGTATCACTGCGCTCAGGAGATGTTGCTGAACACATATTGGGGTGTCGTGTGACAGCGGCATAAACCAGGAGCTGTAAATTCATACATAAAGTAGGTGTGTGGGGGAAAAATACACACAAAAAAATACTACTGCAAACTTTGAAAAAATTCTGGTAAATGTGTGCATGCAAAGAGTTAAAATACCAGTATTTGAAATACCCTGGGGTGTCTAGTTTTCAAAAATATATGGCCCGGCTCAAAGATGTACCAAATAGGGCATGGGCAGTGGATCCCCAAATGCCAAAGTTCAACATTGAAAAATGCACATGTCCCAAATGTGGCCTTTTTGCCCCCAAACAGCCAGGCAAAATCATTCATGTGAGGTATCGCTGTACTCAGGAGATGTTGCTAAACACATATTGGGGTGTTTTGTGATAGTGACATATACGAGAAGCTTTAAATTCATACCTGAAGTAAAATGTGTGTGACAAAACAAATGCAAAAAAAATGACTACCACAAAGTTTGACAAAGACTGGTGGTAGATTTGGTGCATGGAAAGAGTTTAAATACTAGCATTTGAAATACCCTGGGGTGTCTAGTTTTCAAAAATATATGGCTTTATTGGGCATACTGAAATGGCCCGGCTCAAAGATGTACCAAATAGGACACGGGCAGTTGATTGCCAAACGCCAAAGTTCAACATTGAAAATGCGCATGCCCCAAATGTGGCCCTTTTGCCCCCAAACAGCCAGGCAAAATCATTCATGTGAGGTATCGTTGTACTCAGGAGATGTTGCTGAACACATTGTGGAAGTTGAATTTTGCTGATTCTGGATGTCAGCACAATGATCTTTACCTCATTGCTTATTCTGCTGATAGCAGATAAGATAACACTACAATCACTTGTCTACCTCATTTCTTAGTTTACTTATGTCTTGTTTGTGTCTCTCGGAAAAATGTGTACATAAGGTATGTTTTCGTATGTTTTCTTTGCTCTAAGTGCCTTGTTGCAAAAGAATCAGAGTCCGCCACGACAAAGGACAAGTTGTCCCTTTCTTGACCTTCTGTAAGTAAAGATTGCACATGTCTGGGGGGGGCTATTTTTTCTTCACCTCTTTAAACCGTGTGTGTCAGCAAATCAAAGTAAATATACCAACAGATGGCTAGACAATATGCTAATAACTGTTTGCGCTTCTTTGCCTATATATTGTTAGAAAATTAAGGAGGGGAAGAGAAGTCTGCGAACTGGACTCTCCCCTGTGCGCACTTGAATAAAGAAGCTCTTGCTTACTCAACTCATTGAACTGGTGTCGTCAGATTTCTTGCCGACATTCACACTTGGGGGCTCGTCCGGGATCCCAACAGTCTCGGAAGCGGTAACCGAAGGAGCGGACTAAACCTTGATCCACCTAATCCTTGGCCATCAAAAAGAGGTAAGGCACCTTTTGAAATGCCTATAGTTTAATTATTGGGTGGATGAGGGTAAGGTCGTCCTCGGTATTCCATCCGGGTGACGGGATCCAGAGTTGAGTAAGTAAGACCTATAAGATCTTGAATTGTTTAATTGTAACTATTGTTTACTACATGGTCAGGGACCATTGTAAAGTACCTAGTTGTGAGAAACTAGTGTAATTATTGTTTACTACATGGTCAGGGACCATTGTAAAGTACCTAGTTGTGAGAGACTAGTGTAATTATTGTTTACTACATGGTCAGGGACCATTGTAAAGTACCTAGTTGTGAGAGACTAGTGTAATTATTGTTTTCTACATGGTCAGGGACCATTGTAAAGTACCTAGTTGTGAGAGACTAGTGTAACTATTGTTTACTACATGGTCAGGGACCATTGTAAAGTACCTAGTTGTGAGAGACTAGTGTAGCTATTTGAGTACATAATCACAGGCTATTGTAAAGTAACTAGTGGTGAGAACTAGTGTAAATATTTTGAAGTACATAGTCACGGATTATTGTAGCGGTGGAGATGAGGAGTTTGTTGTCAAAAAATGTGCCTAAGGGGACGCCCTTAGAATATATGATAAGGAAACATGGAAAGGAGGCAGGAAAATATGTCTCATTGGAAGCGAATATCTGAAGAGGATAATGAAAGCCGTTATGTTTGGCCAGCTGGTGGTAGTTTGAATGTAGAAATATTAGATAATTTGAAAGAATGTTTGAATATGTGTGATGTGAAAAGGAATGAGAGAATGATTTTCTTGAAATGGTATCAAGAAGGGTAGGATAACGTTAAAAGACAGAAACAGCAGAAGTTACTAGATTCCACATGTTCTGCCAATTCCCAATATCCTTGCCGTCCGGCAGGTAACTTTAAGAATCAAAAGGGTGCTCAAACACCTTAACCTGTTGAGACTTCTAAGAAAGCACAGGAGGTGTCTGTAACCCCAGGACCACCTAAGGTCCATAATTCGCTATATCCATCCTTAGATCCATCTGATCTATGGACTCAAGAATTATTTGACCCACCCCATATAATGGACCTCAACCAGCAGACCCTAATATGCCTGGTTCTAATCAACACCCTGCAGGTCCAGAATCAGAGTCGCCACTTTCTTTGGAGCTTGTCCCATTTGTACCACCAGCTCCTATTTCACCCCTAGACCAAGAAAGGCAACCTGATCCTCCTAAAATATCAAGGTCCGACATTCAGCCCACAGGACCATCAAGTAGAACCGGATCCAGAAAGCCCAATTTAGATCCTCATTCAGATTCTGATGCTGAGGAAAAAACATTTGTGCATGCTATGCCCATGAGAGAGACTGGGGGGGCTAGAGATGAGAGAGGTGTACCTCTATCTGTCCATCATCCATGGACACCAGGGGAATTATTGCTGTTGAAAGATCGATTCCCCAGACCTGAAATTGTTGGTCAGTTTTGTAAAGAATTACATAGTGTGTCTATTCCTTATGATCCAGTGAAAAAGGATTTTATGCAATTGTTTGATTTGGTTATGACTGACGCAGAGAGAAAACAGTTAATTGAAGCTTATAACAGAATTCCTGATGTAACACCTTGAGCAAATGAACTGTTTACTAAGAGATAGATTACTGAGTGACAGCAGACAATAGATTGTATAATACACGCTTGTGAGACTGCATGGCTACAGTGACCTGACTGGAGAAAGATTAACTCTACAATGCAAGGAAAGAATGAATCAGTCAGTGAATTCGCTGACAGAGTAGTGAAAGTTGTAATAGGACACAGTGGTGTGACAGATCCAGAGGAGAATGCAAGACAGTTGATTGTATCTTGATTTGTAAAAGGGTTGTTACCAGACTTCCATAAGGGTGTCACTAATAATGTTTTACAATGGGAAGAGAAGCCGCTTTCTGAAATGATAGCAGCTGCTAAACATTTTGAAAAGCAAAAGGAAGTGAATAAGGAACGTCAAGAGAAAGTTAGAGAGAAAGAACAGAGAATGTTGATGGAAAGTCAGAGACAGTTATATTCACAGAACTCTCTGTCTGATGTAGTGGGAGATAAAGGGACAATCTTCCTCTAGAAAGGAAATTAGAAAGAATGTTATTTGTTTTAATTGTAACAAGCCAGGGCATTTGGCTAGAAATTGTAGATCTGCTAGACAAACTGATAACAATTTGCCGATGCTGGCTGTATTGAACCTAATACTGACGATGCTGAATTGGTTTACCCTTTCAGTTAAAATAGGCTTTGTGTAGTGCCCTGCTCTTGGGCTCCCTAACTATGATATGCCATTTACTTTGTTTTGTCATGAAACACAGGGTAATGCCTCTGGAATACTAACCCAGAGCCACGGAGAGGGACAGAGACCACTTGCCTACTATAGCACTCCACTTGATTCTGTGGCAGCTGGATTAACCCCTTGTTTGCGGGCTGTGGCGGCGGCTGCTGCCTTAGTGGAATCAGCACAGGTCATAGTTCAGGGACAGGAACTGAAAGTGATGGTTCCTCATGCAGTGAGTGCATTGTTAACCCATCGATCGACATAATTTACTAATAGTAGGCTGACTAAATACGAGATTGTTTTGCAGGGTACACCCAATGCCACCGTCCACCGGTGCACAGTGTTAAACCCTGCCACTCTTTTGCCAGATCATGATTGTGTGATTTTGACAGAACAATTACAAACTACTTGCGACCGATTGTATGAGCGACCTTTAACTGACCCTGATATCGAATACTTTGTAGATGGTTCCTCATTTATGGATATTAATGGCAGGCATTGTACTGGGTATGCTGTAGTTACATCAGAACCTCACTGTTCTCGAGGACCCTTCCAAAATTTGCAAATTGATTTCATTGAAATGCCTAGATCTCTACATTATCAATATGTACTAGTGGTGGTGTGTACATATTCCCGCTGGATAGAAGCCTATCCTTGCCAACATGCGGACGCTCTAACAGTTGCTAAAAAGTTGTTACAAGAGTTCATTCCTAGGTATGGAATTCCTCAGCATATATACTCTGATCAAGGTACTCATTTTACTGCTGAAATAGTGCAGGAGATAGCACATAGGCTAGGAATTGTGTACCATTTACATTGTCCCTACCATCCACAAAGCGCAGGAAAAGTAGAACGCGCTAACGGCACGCGTTTATTAGCAAGATATGTGCCGAGACAGGTTTAAAATGGCCAGATGCACTACCTATAGCCTTAATGTCAATAAGAAATGCCCGACACTCAGCTATTAAATGTTCTCCTCATGAACTCATAATGGGTCGACCCATGATAGCTGTTAATACTCTAGAGTTACTAAGACATGATCATGCTCTAACTGATGACACAATAGAAATGTATTGTAAAAAACTAATAAAATCTCTTGAGCAATTTAAATCCCAGGTTGCTGCTGTGCGCACGAACACTGAGGACGGAAAAAACCAATTCATCACATCCAACCAGGTGATTACGTCCTGGTAAAGCATTTCCAACGGGAAAAGACTCTTCAGCTCAGATGGAAAGGTCCATACCAAGTAAAGGTAGCTGAAATTACACCATGGATTCATTGCATTCATCTTAAATTGGTGCCAAAACCCAATCCACGCTCCTAAATTAACCATTCCATCGGGCACAATAATCCCAGCTGGTTAACCAACATAAGACGAGATTGGCAAGAGCCCCTCGTGAAGATACGAAGAATGAGGTCATCAGGAGATGCAAAAATGTTTGAGTATATTATCGTTACTTGTTTTATACTAAATGTATTTGCTATTTTTTTTCTTTTTTCCTTGCAGTCCTTTTCAGGTGTTCAGATCAGAACCTACTAAAAATATAGCAGAAAATAAATTACGAATTAAACGTGATCTGCATGCTTCTCCTTGGGAAAAAGATAATACCTTTTGTAGAAATGTTGAGAAAGGTGTATAATGCTTCTATTGTCTCGGAGCCTTGTTGTGTTTGTGGATATATTCCGCATACTCAGCAGAGCCCTGCATAGGAATACCTTTTACAGGGGAATATTTACATTGTAGACAATAGTGTATCCATAGAACATAATATAGAAAAGGTGAGCGAACTTCAGGAAAGACTTAGATCTAGGGAGATTACTTGGGATCCTTTTGGTCTGGGCGGACTATTTGGTTCACTTGGAGCAAAGCTGATGTCTGGTATGTTTTTGTTGCTTGTGGCTTTTGTATATATCTATGTAATTGTTGTTTGTTGCAAAACACTAATTCAAAAGTGTCTCGGACCAAGAAGAGCAATGCCACATATACAGGAGGAGAAATATGATGATGACTTCCCACTTGATGAGTTTCCCCTAGAGACTTTGCACCATGACATGTTTGAAGATCAATATGAGAAGGAGCAAGTCTCATGGAATTGGCCAACTGGACTCTGAAGAAATTGATTCTTACAGTGAGTCCGTAAGAATAAAAAGGGGGGACTGTGAAAGTTGAATTTTGCTGATTCTGGATGTCAGCACAATGATCTTTACCTCATTGCTTATTCTGCTGATAGCAGATAAGATAACACTACAATCACTTGTCTACCTCATTTCTTAGTTTACTTATGTCTTGTTTGTGTCTCGGAAGAATGTGTACATATGGTATGTTTTCGTATGTTTTCTTTGCTCTAAGTGCCTTGTTGCAAAAGAATCAGAGTCCGCCACGACAAAGGACAAGTTGTCCCTTTCTTGACCTTCTGTAAGTAAAGATTGCACATGTCTGGGGGGGGCTATTTTTTCTTCACCTCTTTAAACCGTGTGTGTCAGCAAATCAAAGTAAATATACCAACAGATGGCTAGACAATATGCTAATAACTGTTTGCGCTTCTTTGCCTATATATTGTTAGAAAATTAAGGAGGGGAAGAGAAGTCTGCGAACTGGACTCTCCCCTGTGCGCACTTGAATAAAGAAGCTCTTGCTTACTCAACTCATTGAACTGGTGTCGTCAGATTTCTTGCCGACATTCACACTATATTGGGGTGTTTTATGATAGTGACATATACCAGAACCTGTTTATTCATACCTGAAGTAAAATGTGTGTGAAAAGACAAATGCAAAAAAAATTACTACCATAAAGTTTGACAAAGGCTGATGGTAGAATTAGTGCTTGGAAAGGGTTAAAATACTAGCATTTGGAATACCCTGGGCTGTCTAGTTTTCAAAAATATATGACTTGATGGGGTAAATTGCATTGGCCGGCTTCAAATATACCCGAAATGGCACATGGGGGGAAGAATTAGCAGAGTTGGAAAAAAATGGCTTTGAAATAGCAAAACGCTACCTGTATTTATTGCCCCATAACGTGCAGAAAAAAGCAAAAAAACATAAAAACATTGGGTATTTCTAAACTCAGGACAAATAGTAGAATCTATTTAGCAGGTTTTTTCATTACCTTTTATAGATGAGTAAAAGATTTTTCAACTAAAAGTTAGAAACAGTCATTTTTTTCAAAATTTTTCACCATATTTTATCCTTTTTAATAGTAAATAATATGATACAATCAAAACAATGTCATCTAAAGAAAGCCCTTCTTGTCCTGAAAAAAAACAATATATAATGTGTGTGGGTTCAGTAAACGGGAAAGAAGAAAATTACAGCTAAACACGAGCAGCGCAGAAATGTTAAAACGGCCATTGTCACGAAGGGTACAAAAAGTAAAATCAGCCTTTGTCACGAAGAGGTTAAGGACGCTTACAACATAGCACATTAACACCCTCCCATATTCCCTTAGCTCACCTTTCCTAGTCCCTCTCCTGCAATACTTTTACTAGTGTGGCTGGTCCATCCCTAACAACGGCACTTTTACCTATTGTGTAATACACCCTAAATCCCTCTAGATTGTAAACTCGTTTGAGCAGGGCCCTCCTCACCTGTTGTCTCAAGTCAAATTGTTATGTTACATACTACGTGTTGTGTCCTGTCCACCCATTGTACAGCACTATGGAATTTGATGGCCCTATATAAAACAATAAATAATAATACACTGTCGTTACAAACACCTGCTAATATACACACATATGCACTGCCCATATACACACTTGCCCATATATATACACATATGCACTGCCTTTACACAGACATCTACATCTACACTGCCCTTACGCACGCCTGCCCATACACACACATATGCACTGCCTATATACACTGTCTTTACACAGACATACGCAACGCTATTTGGGAGAAGTACGATCTTTGATCACTTGATCATCTAAAGCCTTTTCACCCCATAATGTGCCACGCACGTCAATTGTGCTTAAAGGGATGCATCACACTTGAACCTTAAAAAAAAATAACACAATTTTGTACATGTTTATAAAGGTATATTTAAATCGACACATGATTTAAGTTTTCCCAGGAATCGCAATTAAATGGAAGCAGAAGTAGTTGCAAATGTCCTGGCCTAAGGTACTTTGTGAGTACTTACGTATGCATTCTTACAAAATGAATTAAAAAAATGTAAAGTAGTGAAAGAGCTCTGATTGAAATCAATATCAATACAAATGCACACTAATGTCTAAACAGACCCTTGAACACAGGTGTCAGGATTCTATCCTGACTGCAGGATCTTTCAAGTTTAACGCTTTGTTTGTTATGATTTATCTATTTCGACCACCAGGGGTCACTCTACCTGGCAATTGTCTGGTCTGACTTTCATCTGGATTTACCTGATTATCAGGCCTATATCTGGATACTCCCCTGTTTGTTAGGTGCCTTTACATTAAGACTGTGATGACCTTACAGTCTGCCTGTGTAACTGTCTTGGGTCTCTGTTAGTCTGCGTGCAGCTGGAGAGCCTTTGCTGTGCAGTGTGTTTGGGCCCTGATTGTTTTAAAGCAGCAGGCTGCCTAACTTAAGCCGGAGTAATTTATTGCTCTGGTGAAAGGAAAATGCCTGCAACCATCAAGTTTGTGTTTGTTATGGACAGGAGACTTAGAAATTCAATCGAGAGAGAAGGAAGGGAAAGGAACAAACTATGTTGTAGAGGAGGTGCTAATGAAAACACTGGGCCTGGATCTTCAAAACACCTACTGCCTGCAAGACCAAGTTAGAGGTACATATATAGGGGACATACTAAAACGAATGACAAAATGGAATGCTCATAGACCAGGGGCGTGCCGCACTCATTTTTCACTGTGAGAAAATATGGCCTTTAATAAGATATGCAGATTAAAAAAAAGTAAATGACACAAAACCTTTACTTTTACCTCTCACTGATTTCTGGGCCCAGAAAGTTTTGTGGCTACAAATTCAGGATTCTGGATAAGTAAAAATAGTTCTATTTATTTTAGCGATGCACTAAAATGAAAATTCTGGACCAAAACCGAAAATTCAGGGTTCACCAAAACTGAAAATGACCCCCCACCGGTCATACCGGTATTTTTTTGTCCAATTTTAGTGTGTAACCACGCTTTTATTAAAAGTAACACACCACAATTGGACAAAAAAAATCAACAATATGACTTGGCATGATAGGAGTGTGATTGCTAACAGCAAACACAATTTTTATACCCAGGCAACCAGTAAATGCTGGAACCTAGGCATGATGGGACTGTGATTGCTGTTAGCAGATTGCTGTTAGCAATCACACTCCTATCATCCCAAGTCAGCCAGTACATGCTGGTACAGACCCCATAATGCTGGCAGCATCAATACACAAGGGGGACAGCTAGCCAGGTTTCAGCATGTACTGGCTGACTTGGCATGATAGGAGTGTGATTGCTAACAGGCAACCAGTAAATGCTGGAACCTAGGTATGATAGGACTGTGATTGATGTTAGCAGATTGCTGTTAGCTGTTAGCAATCACACTCCTATCATCCCAAATCAGCCAGTACATGCTGGTACAGGGTGGCTGTAAGTGCAGACCTCATAATGTTGGCAGCATCAATACACAAGGGGGACAGCTAGCCAGGTTTCAGCATGTACTGGCTGACTTGGCATGATAGGAGTGGGATTGTTAACAGCAATCACAGTCCCATCATGCCTAGGTTCCACACTTACACATCCATGCTATCTCACACACACACACACAAATTCATTCATTCACAGATTCATTCCCTCAATCAGGCATACTCATTCAAACACCCTCCCCACCCCCTAACCTGCACTACAGCTCTCTCAATGCCGATCAAAGACTTCAGCAGGGGGCGCGGCCTCCCTTGTTCTCCCCACAGAGGAGGCAGGACTGGAGCAGAGAATAGACCCTCCCACAAGTAAGCAGCAGGGCTCTTGTGATCCTGGCTGCCGATCTCACGCGGGCCGCACCTAGAGGTCCTGTGGGCCGCATGTTGGACGCCCCTGCCATAGACTATAATGGGGAGGAATGCCCATAGACTATAATGGAAGGGAAAAGAATAATTGATTTTGAAATAAAAGTTTAAGACATATCATTTAGATCTCTGGCACACATACTCCCCTAGTACACACACATGATCTAGAACTCATACTATGTGGGATTATATCTGTTTTCTATGGAATGACAGGTGAATGACAGTATTGAGTGAATGCCCATAGGATAGAATGAGAGAAAAATGTAACTTGTTTTGCAGAGAAAACCATCAGACATATGATGTAGATCTGTGGAACACATACTCCCCTGTTACGGACACATGATGTAAGTGTCAGATTAGGTGGAATTATGGCTGTGAATTATGACAGTTGAATGACAGTGTTGAAGGAATGTCCATAGGATATAATGGAAGAAAAATCAAACAGTTTTTTCCATAAATAAAACCATCTGACATATCATATAGATCTTTGTCATTTTGAACACTGGTGACACTTGTAATATGTTGGCAGTTTTAAGGTGCTTTGTAAAAGACATGCTGCATGATACCATTGGCGACAGAGGCAGCATAAAACCATGCAATCAGAGGGAGAAAATGTTCCTGGGCATGCATCCTCTGCACATGTGGACCATCTGCTACACTCGTTTTGGAGAAGAGATGACAGATATGTAACCAATGGTCTTTCAAAGACAGCGACATTCATGTTCATTTTCAGAAGTGCTTTGTGCTTCTTAGAAACATAGAAAGTGACGGCAGATAAGAACTAGTAGGCCCATCCAGTCTGCCCTACCTCTGAGTACTTTCCTTTAGCGCCTGCCCTTATCCTATATCTACTTTAGCCTTATGCTTATCCCATGCTTGCTTAAATGCCTTTACTGTATTAACATCTACCATTTCTGTTAGAAGGCTATTCCATGCGTTCACTACCCCTTCCGTAAAGTTATATTTTTCCCTGCGTATAGTGGCAGTACGTATGGGTGTGTTCCTTCCCCTCAGGACAAGCTTCTGAAAGACCAAGTAAGGGTTAAAAAACTCCTCCCCCCTTACCAATAAAAGCCGGCAAACAAGGCGATTCCTCAGTTCTTTCTTTTCCCTCGTAGGGTTAACAGCTTCACGGAGGAGAGTGTTCGGGTGCAGCAAATCTTCCCGGGTGGAAGTTCAGTGCAGCACGCCTAGGAACAGCCTTACAGAGGAGGCGTTTCACTCTGTTTTTATTTGTACAGAGAAGGAGCATGCGCAGCTACGTGGAACGCACGCCTGGGTGGCTATGCGTTCCACTGTTATCCTGTAACGCGATCTGAGCATGCGCGGGACGGATCGACTTTATGGTGCCAATTTTGATAAATGGATAGCCTATTTAAGCTGTGCAAACCTGACTGACCACAAGAGTGTGTGTCAGGTCAGGTTCCCGTGTCACCTAACTCCCACACGGTTGTCTTCCAGTGGATTTATATTTGGGTCTTATCTACTAATGGTGTTGAACCCTGCATCTCCAGATAAAGACAAATCTGCTCCTCCTGTTAAGAAAGCTGCTTGTAAAGCTAGACATCTAGCCTGTGCAGAGTGTAATACGCCGCTCCCGGACGGCTATAAGAAAAAGACTTGCCAACAGTGTGCTGCGGACATCATGGCAAAAGAAAAACAAAAGGACATGCAGTCATTCTTATGCTGGTTTCAAGATAATTTATCCCAGACCTTTCAAGCTTTTAAGGATGCGGCTAAAGCTCCTGTACCTGAGTCACCTGCTAGGACGCGTAAAAGGCATTTTTCGTCAGCATCGTCAGATCGTTCTGGAGAGTGCTCCCACTCATCTTCTGAGGTTAATTCGTATGATTCAGAGGACGAATTTGGCTTTCCGCCTCAAGAAATCGGCAAGTTTATTAAGGAAGTTAACGGTGCCCTTCAGTGTGAACCTAGAGCAGCTAAGAAAGGTTTCCCTCTTTTGCCAAAAGTGGTGGAATTGATGCAGAGGGAGTGGAATAACCCCAGCAAACAAGCTTTTATTTCTAAACATTTTAAACAATTGTATAAGTTTCAAGATGAAATCAAATGGGATAAACTTCCAAAAGTCGATGTGCAGGTTGCACAATTATCCAAAAAAACCAACGCTTCCTATAGGTGAAACAGCGGGCCTCAGGGACGCTATGGATAAGAGAGCTGAAACAGCCAGTAGGAGAGTGTTTCAGGCAGCTGCGTTTCAGTAAAGTAGGCCTCAGCAGGAGCAGCTGTTGTAAAGGCTCAGGCTCTTTGGCTACAGAGAATGGAGGAATACTTTATGGAAGATGCCGATAAATAAATTGTAAATCTTTTCAAACATTTAAGATTATCTAATAAATATTTAAGCGACAGCATGGAAGAGGTTGTTAAGCTTTCCTCCCGCTCCATGGGGCTGTCATCAGTGGCCAAACGAGCGATATGGTTGAGATATTGGAATGCGGATACAGCCTCTAAAGCTGCCCTATGTGACCTTCCATTTGAACAAGGGAGACTTTTTGGTTCACCATTGAAAGACCTGATTAAACAAATGTCAGAAACCAAGAGAGCTCTTCCACAGGATATCAAACCTAGATGGCCCAGAAGATATCCTTACAATAAGCAGAGATATGCCAGATCTTCTGATAAATCCTATTCCTTTTGAAGGCAAAACAAAGATGTCAGATTTCGTCAGATTTCGTTCCAAGAGGAAAGATAAGCAAAGAAAATTCTGACATAGTAGGAGGTCGCCTGCAACACTTTCAGGAAGCATGGTTTCTGTCTACAGAAAACGTTTGGATAAGACAAATAGTTTCTGTAGGATACAAGATCAGGTTTTTCAAGATTCCTTGCGACCACTTCTTGTGTTCTGCATTCCTCACAAAAAGAAAAAACAAAGTTTTATTGACAGAAGTGTTCAAATTGTTAAAAAAAGGAGTCATCAAACAAGTTCCCATGGAAGATCAATGGAAAGGAGTTTATTCCCGAATTTTTCTTGTTCCCAAACCAAACAGCAAATTCCGTCCGGTTCTCGATTTAAAGGCTGTCAACCGTTGTATCGCTTATCAACGTTTCAGAATGGAAACCATTCTATCCGTTACCCACATCATCCAAGAGGGAGATTTTATGGTCACCTTAGACCTAAAAGATGCATATCTCCACGTCCCTATTGCAAGAAGTTCCAGGAAGTATCTGCGGTTTTCGATAAGAACAAACAACGGCCTGAAGCATTTTCAGTTCAAAGCTCTTCCTTTCGGTTTGGAAACCGCTCCGCAAGTCTTCACAAAGCTCCTCTTTCCCCTGGCGGCACAGTTGAGACTTCATGGCTTGGCCATCAACCCGTATCTCGACGACTGGCTTCTCAAGACATCCTCTCCAAGTATACTCAACTACCACTACAAAAGCATTTTTGGAACAACACGGATGGATCGTAAACATAGAAAAATCCAATCTTACTCCATCCAGGAGAATCAATTTTTTAGGTCTCATAGTGGACTCAGTTTCCTTCTCTTTGCACCTTCTTTCTCAAAAGATCACGCGGATCAGACGGGCAGTGAACCATCTGCAACTAAATCCAATTTGTACCGTCAGAAAAGCTATGAGTCTTCTGGGTCTCTTAACATCTACCATCCCAGCAGTAAGATGGGCCAGAATAAGGATGAGACCACTTCAATGGCAAATTAGTTCCAGCTGGTCCAGGTCTCGAGAGGAATTAGATTCAAAGCTCCAGATTTCAAGAGAAGTTTTACACCATCTCAATTGGTGGAAAGTAAGGACAAACCTTTGCAACGGGCTTTGTTTTCGACCAGTAGACTGGTACATTGTCACAACAGATGCTTCAGAGACAGGTTGGGGAGCTCACCTTCGGTTTCACAGAACCCAGGGCAGATGGTCTCCAGAATAGGCCAATCAGTCATCCAATTACAGGGAACTGAATGCTGTTTTTCAAGCGCTAAAGTCGTTCAAACCTTGGATAATCAACCGGCATGTAAAAGTTCAGTCAGACAATATGACGGTAGTGTCTTACCTCAACAGACAAGGAGGCACAAGAATTTGGAAACTTCAGTGTCTGTGTTCGGAGATTTTTGCGTGGGCCCAAAAGTTTCTGTCGGATCTGTCGGCATGTCATATCAGGGGGACTTTCAATACGCTGGCAGACGATCTAAGCAGGGGCAGATGTTCTCAGGCGGAGTGGTCTCTAACCCCAGTCATCTTCGACAAGTTGGTCATCAAGTTTGGTCGTCCAGAAGTAGACCTCATGGCTACAAGACAAAACAGGAAAACCCCTCTGTTTGCTTCCCTTTACATAATGGACTGGACGGGCTAGCAGTTACATGGCGTTTCAGCCTAGCCTATGTGTTTCCGCCGGTAGCTCTTATCCCGCGGATCCTGCAGAAGATCAAGAAGGACAAAGCCAGGGTGCTTGCAATCCTTCCCTTCTGGCCAAACCGAGGCTGGTTCTCGGATCTGCTCCAGATGACAATTTGTTCATGAGAACTTCCAGCATCTCCAGATCTTCTGGAAAACTGCAATGCCCATCTACACACCATCCAGATGTTTCACTTAACAGCATGGATGCTGCAAGGCTGATTTTTGCAGGTTTCAGGTATTCACGGGGCTATGGCCAGTCTGTTGTTAAAATCTGTTAGAAAGTCTACATCTTTGATTTATTTCAGGACTTGGAGAAAATTTTTAGAATGGTGCCAGGATCAAAATTTGCAGAGTTATCCTCCATCGGTTCCTGTCATCCTGCAGTTTCTCAATAGGGGGTTCGATGCAGGTCTTCAGGTGGCTACATTGAAGGGGCAAGTGTCCGCCTTGAGTCACTTCCTACTTCTGGATTTGGCTTCGGATCCTTTTATTAGGAGTTTTTTCAAAGCTATTTCTATACAAAGGCCTCCTTCAAGATCATCCGTTCCTCCCTGGGATCTTTCTCTGGTTCTTCAGGCTTTATGTGCTGAGCCTTTTTTTTTTTATATATTTATATTTATTTAAATTTTCAAACAGTTTGACACAAATATAAAGTACATCGGTAGGGTATTACAATGTCAGTTCTTTCTTGCCAACAAAGAAATATATAATCTTTAATGAATTTAAACGCTTATTCAAAACAAAACAAAATGTCCAGTCCTTATTCGTTACTATATTTAGTACTACAATAGATTGTATATTTGTTTAAGGACTATATGAGCAAACAGACACTATATTTCTGGCCCCACCGAATAAAAGAAAAACAGCAGAAAAGTAAGTTACAGGATATTTAATATAAGCTGTAAATATAGCAGCCAAATGTCAATCACAAATACCACATATATCATTCATACATCAGTCATACTTGGGAGGAGATAAGAGACATGTGGGGGCTAGCTGTTGGTCATAGATTGAGTCATAATAAATTGTCCGCCCAGGGGTATAATAAGTAATAGAAAGAGAGAAAAAGAAATAATTAAGTAAATAAATAAGTAAGTTATATATATATAGAAAGAGAAGTAAGAACATTAATCCTCAAATAGAATCTCTAACATTCTAAGAGTCAATATCACAAAAATGTTTCCAGGGTCGCCAGATGTTGTCAAATTTGGCAAGTTTATTAATTTTGATATACCGTATTTGCTCGATTATAAGACAAGGTTTTTTCCAGAGCAAATGCTAGCCATGAGGAAGCTAGCACAGTCCTCACATAACTCTACCTCCCCCCTCCTTCCTCTGGGGGCGGGGCCAGAGAAGTTGCTCGCACAGCCGGGCCCCTGCAGAAGTCTGCGAGTGGGAGATCTGCAGATCAGGTAAGGGGGTGGGGGCTTTGAGCATGTGTGTGTATGTGTGATTAATGGAATGAATGAGTATTTAAATGTTTGTGAATGAGTGTGTGTGTGTGATAGCATGGATGTGTAAGGGGGGTGGGGGTGGTAGCATGGCATAGGGAGGCTGTAATCACACTTCTAACATCCCCAGGTTCCAGCATGTACTGGCTGCCTTGGCTTGATAGGAGTGTGATTGCTGTTAGCAGTATATATATATATATATATATATATATATATATATATATCTCCAGAAATGCATTTTAACCCCCTATATGCCACTCAGCCCCATGATATGCCTTTTAACCCCCTATATGCCAGAGTGGCATAAAGGAGTATAAGGCATATCATGGGGCAGAGGGGCATATAGGGGGTTAAAAGGCATATCATGGGACACAGTGGCATATAGAGGGTTAAAAGGCACATCATGGGGCACAGTGGCAAATAGGGAGGTATTAGGCATTTCTGGGGGCAGAGTGGCAAGCCTGGGGGCAGATGTGCATAACTGGGGGGGGCAAATAAAAGGAAATAAAAAATATATTTTTCTCAATCATAGCTTTTATTAAATATGAAAATTAGTTTACATGAATGAATATTTACTAGTAAAACTTTTTTCCTATAGGGTAGTCTTATATTCAGGCTTTTTGTTTTTTTCCTAAATTAATATTTTGATTTTGGGGGGTCGTCTTATAATCAGGGTCGTCTTATAATCAAGCAAATACGGTAATATCCTCTTTCCATTAGGTTCTGATGGTTAATTTGATTAATAACTAATCTCCAGTTAAATAGACCTGCTTGTCTCCAATGCATATCTTTGCGGCCATAAGGACATGCGTAATTAAGATTCTTGAGAAAAATTCTCAAGTCCCAGGTGGAAGAGGAACACCTGTGAATCTAGTTGTTCCTGACAGTGGAATGCAATTCGTTTGGCCTATGTGTCCTGTAAAGTTGATGTACCCTCTCATATTAATGCTCACTCTACTCGATCTATGTCGGTTTCCTGGGCTGCTAAGGCTTTGGCTTCCCCAGAAGAAATTTGCAAAGCGGCTACCTGGTCTTCGTGGAATACTTTTATTAAGCATTATAGGTTGGACCTTTCTGCGGCTTCAGAAGCTGCTTTTGGCCGTCATGTTCTTCAAGCGGTCAATGCCTCTATCCCACCCATGTAACGGATCTTTTTATATCCCATACGTACTGCCACTATTCGCAGGGAAAAACAATTTAGCTTACCGTAAATTTTCTGTTCCCTAGTATAGTGGTAGTACGTAGTTCCCTCCCTATGAAATGTGAGTTGGTGGTGTCATCTATGTGGCACAGTGTCAAATGCCTTACTGAAATCCAGATACGCAATGTCTACTGCACCCACTGCACCCACTACTGGTGTTTATTGGCAAGAAAACTCTACTTTCATCCGACCATAGAACCTGATCCTATCTGAGGTTACAGTAGTGTCCGGCAAACTGAAACCAGTTGAGTTTGTTTTTGGATGAGAGTAGAAACTTTTTTTCTTCAAACCCTTCCAAACAACTTATGCCTATGCAAATATTTGTGTCGTCAGCAAAAAGACATACCCTTCCATCAACAATATCTGTAACGTTGGCAACAGAGAAGGAACCCAGTATGCAGAAGATGGTGGTGAATAAACAGCTTTATTAGAAAGCAGGACTGAAGCACTAGACAAGAAGGTACAGCAAGTCAAAGTCCAGAAGTATGCTGTTTAGTCACCCAGGCCTTACGGAGAACAGGAACACCATGTAGTCACGGACTGTGCGTCCTTTCGTCGCCATGGAGGCAGGGGATAAGAGGAGGGCATGGTGAGCGTGCCCGCCCTCTGTTCCCCTCCCGGTGAACGAAGAGGACACACAGAGGAGGAGTCTTCGCGAGCGCCCTCTACACGTGGGTGCTTGGAAGAACAGCAGTGGCGAACAGGCGGCGGATGAGGTAAGTGCCGAGTACCCGCCAGGAGTGGGTACTCGGTTGACGAACTGCGCCGCGGGACATGACAATATCACTAATAAAAAATATTTCCCATTTTGTGAAGCTCAACAATCTTTTGCCCCACATCACATATTTTTTGGTTTTACCCATTATGATCAATGACTAAGGGAATTTGGCCTATGTGTTACCTAATATTTATACCCCTGTGAAACAGGAAGTAAGGGTTGAACAACTTCCTATTCCAAGTCACCCAGATGTACTAAAAATATCAATGGAAACATGCATCAAGACAAATTTTCACAGCATTTTTTGCTCATATTTACAAAGGGTGCCGATATTAGTGGAGGGCGCTGTACCTTTATACAGCAGTATAAATTTTTCCTGCATATAGTGGCAGTACGTATGGGTTGTTCTTTCCCCTTAGGACAGGGGCGTCCAACCTGCCGCCCTCCAGCTGCTGTAGGACTACATCTCCCCTACTCCTCAGCCAGCCCCTTAGCTTAAAGAGCATTATGGGAGATGTAGTCCTGCAGCAGCTGGAGGGCCGCAGGTTGGACGCCCCTGCCTTAGGACAAGCTTCTGAAAGACCAATCAAAAAGTAAACTCCTCCCCTCTTACCCATAAAAGCCGGCAAACTGGAAGAGTCCTCAGTTCTTTCTTGTCCCTCGTAGGGTGAACAGCTTCGTTGATTCTTCTGATGGTGCGGCACACGGGTTGTTGACTGCGGTTTAAACTTCCCTGGTGGAAGTTCCGTGCTGCGCGCCTCGTAACTGGCTTACAGAGGCAGCGTTCACTCTATCCTTTTTGGTTACGGAGGAGGAGCATGTGCAGCTGTGTGGAACGCACGCCCGGGTGGCTATTCGTTCCACTGTGATCCTGTAGCGCGATTTGAGCATGTGCGGGTCGGATCGTTTTTAAGGCGCCAATTCTGATGATTTGGCAGCCTATTTAAAGCTGTGCAAACTTGACTGACCACAAGAGTGTGTGTCAGGTCAGGTTCCCGTGTCACCAAGCCCCCACACGGTTGTCTTGCATTGGATTTAAAAAATGTTTGGTTGCGGTTTAAATTTCCCGGGTGGAAGTTCTGTGCTGCACGCCTCGTAACTGGCTTACAGAGGCAGCATTCACTCTATCTTTTTTGGTTACGGAAGAGGAGCATGTGCAGCTGTGTGGAACGCACGCCCGGGTGGCTATTCGTTCCACTGTGATCCTGTAGCACGATCTGAGCATGCGTGGGACGGTTCATTTTTATGATGCTTTGGCAGCCTATTTTAAGCTGTGCAAACCTGACTGACCACAAGAGTCCACACGGTTGTCTTGCATTGGTTTTAATTTGGGTTTTATCTAAATTTAACCCTTAGTCTCCAGAAACAGACAAACCTGCTCCTCCTGCTAAATAGCTGCTTCTAAAGCTAGATATCTAGCCTGTGCAGAGTGTAATATGCCGCTCCTGGACGGCTACAGAAAAAAGACTTGCCAACAGTGTGCTGCGGACATCTTGGCAAAAGAAAAGCAAAAAGACATGCAGTCATTCTTATGCTGGTTCCAAGATAATTTATCCCAGACCTTTCAGCATTTAAAAATGCGGCTAAATCTCCTGCACATGAGTCACCTGCAAAAAGCATTAAAGGCGGCATCGTCTGACCGTTCTTCGGGGGAATGCTCTCGCTCATATTATGATTCAGAGGATGGATTTGGCTTTCCACCTCAAGAATTGACAAGTTTATTAAAGAAGTTAACTGCGTTCTTCGGTTTCAACCGAGAGCAACTAAGAAGGGTCTCCCCTATTCCTCCCAAATTAGTGGAATCGATGCAGAGGGAGTGGAATAACCCCGGCAATCAAGCTTTTATTTCTAAGCGTTTTAAGCAATTCAAGTTTCAAGAAGATATTAAATGGGAAGAAAAGGTAGAGGTGCAAGATGCACAGTTATCTAAGTAAACCGCGCTTCATATCCGAGAAGGAGATTTCATGGTCACTATAGACCTAAAAGATGCGTATCTACACGTCCCTATGGCAGTAAGTTCCAGGAAGTTCCTGAGATTTGCTATAAGAACAAAGAATGGCCTGAAGCATTTTCATCTCAAATCTATTCTTTTCGGTTTGGCTACCGCTCCACTAGTCTTCACAAAGCTTCTCTGTCCCCTGGTAGCGCAGTTGAGACGGTTTAGCCGTCATCCCGTATGCCAACGACTGGCCTCTCAAGGCATCCTGTCCAAGTCAACTAAATCACCAACTGAAGACTTCAATAGGCTTTTTAGAACAACACGGATGGATCATAAACATAGTAAAATCTAATCTTACTCCATCCAGGAGAATCAATTTCCTAGGTTGCATTGTGGACTCTGTATCCCTCTTTTTGCACCTTTCTTCTCAGAAGATCACGCGGATCAAACCATCTGCAACGATATCCGTTTTTTATAATCAGGAAAGCAATGAGTCTCCTGGGTTTTTAACCTCTAACATCCCAGCAGTAAGATGGGCTTGGTCAAGAATGAGGCCATTTCAGTGGCAGATGCTTTCCAGCTGGTCCAGGTCTCAAGAGGAGTTAGATTCTAAGATCCAGGTGTCAAGAGTGGTTCTCCTACAGCTCAATTGATGGCTTTGTTTTCAACCAGCAGACTGGTCCATTGTCACAACAGACGCGCCAGAGACAGGTTGGGGTGCTCACCTTTGGTTCCACAGAGCCCAAAGAAGATTGTCTCCAGAAGAGGCAAGCCAGTCATACAACTAAAGGGAACTGAATGCAGTTTTTCTAACCCTAAAGGTGTTCAATTCGTGGATTATGTTCCCCCACGTAAGCTTCAGTCAGACAATGCGACTGTAGTAACTTACCTCAACAGACAAGGAGGCACAAGGGCTTGGAAGCTTCAATATCTTTGTTCGGAGATTTTTTTGATATGGGCCCATAATCATCTGAGAGATCTATCGGCATGTCGTATCAGGGGGCCTTCAATACACTGGCAGACGACCTGAGCAGGGGAAGATATTCTCAGACAGAGTGGTCTCTGAGCCCAGTTATTTTTCTACAGGTTGGTCGTCAAGTTTGGGCGTACAGAAGTAGATCAAAACAGTAAACCCCTCTTTTTGCATTTCTCTAAAAAAATAGACTATTCTCATTTTCTAGATGGACTAACAGCGATATGGCAAATCAACCTAGCCTATGTGTTTCCGCGGTAGCTCTGATCCTGCATAGCCAGAAGATCAAGAAGGACAAAGCCAGGGTGCTTGCAATCCTTCCCTTCTGGCCAAACTGGGGCTGGTTCTCGGACCAGCTCCAGATGGCGATTTGTTCTTGGAAACATCCAGTATCTCCAGATCTACTGGGAAACCGCAGTGTCCATATACACACCATCCAGATGTTTCGCTTAACGGCATGGATGCTGCAAGGCTAATTCTACAGGAGAAGGTATTCACGGGGCTATGGCCGTGTTAAGACCTTCTAAATTCGGTTAGAAGGTCTACATCAGAAATTTACCTCAGAACTTGGAGCAAGTTTTTGGAATGGTGCCAGGATCAAGAGTTCCATGGCTATCCTCCCTCTATTCCAGTCATCTTGCAGTTTCTCGAGAGCGGGTTCAATGCAGGTCTCCAGGTGGCTACCCTGAAGGGACAAGTGTCCGCCCTCGATCACTTCTTGCTTTGGTCTTGGCCTTGGATCCCTTTTCTTAGGTGTTTTTTGCAAGGCTATTACTCTACTTAGGCCTCTTTCCAGGTCGTCCGTTCCTCCTTGGGGTTTAGCTCTAGTTTTTCAAGCTTTGTGTTCTGCGTCATTTGACCCTCTACAGGAGATATTTTTACTTTTTCCTCCCTAAAGTCTTGTCGCGGACTAACATTAACCAGCCTTTAGTGTTTCCCACCTTTTTTCAAAATCCTCCTTCTCCAGAAGAGATCATGTGGCATTCTTTTAATGTGGAAAGAGCTATTTATGTCTATTTACAAAGTACTGCAACAGTTCGTGCGTCAGACCACCTGTTTCTTCAGTTTCATGGGCCAGGAGGTGTCCAAATCTACTCTGGCTAGATGGCTTGATGATACTATTAGTTTAGCCTATGTATCCTGTAAAGTGGATAGCATTTTTTGTCGCTTTAAGTACACTGAGCCTGTAATGTGTGTCAGACATGAGCAACACAAGCATTCCCAACAGCATCAATTTATTGTGTATCCCAATGCTCAGCGACACCTAAATGATCATTGTGTAGTAGTGTATATGATTTGTGCATTTTTTACAGTGTATAACACAATCTGTATCCTGTAAAGTGGATATATCGACTCATATTAATGCGCGCACTATACTACAGCTATGTCCGTTTTCTGGGCAGCTGAGGCCTTAGCTGCCCCAGAAGAAATTTGAAATTTCCACTTGTTGCGTATCTAGCGCTATATACATAATACACTATTGGATTCTTTTCTGGTTTGTTTCCTCGGTATATATCCCTGTATATGGACCTCAAGGCCATCTCTATGACGCACTGAACCCCATCAACACACTGTGAGTGGGAAATCTGCGATACGCAGGGCATAACACACTGTTTTACTCCTACACTATATATTTTTTCTCTGTTTTATTTTTCATTGAATGGAACACACGAGCGCCCCCTAGTGGACTTTTTGCTGTATTACTTCAACACCCGGAGAGTGTTGCTTAAGGGTTGCAGCTGTGGTTCCAGATACACAAGGAAAGCCATTAAGGTTGATTATTCCTACCATTCACTATCCTATTCCCTATACTGGTTTTTCTCACCTTCTTCATGGAATACTTGTTAGCCATTATAGGCTAGACCTTTCTGCAGCTTCGGAAGCTGCCTTTGGCCTTCATGTTCTTCAAGCAGTCAATGCCTCTATCCCACCCATGTAAGGGATCTTTCTATATCCCATATGTACTGCCACTACGCAGGAAAAAACAATAATTTTCTTTTTCCTATTATAGTGGCATTACGTAGTTCCCTCCCTTATACGTTGGAGTGAGTAGTATTTCTTGTTATTACTGAGGACTCTTCCAGTTTGCCGGCTTTTATGGGTAAGAGGGAAGGAGTTTACTTTTTGATTGGTCTTTCAGAAGCTTGTCCTAAGGGGAAAGAACAACCCATACGTACTGCCACTATACTAGGAAAAAGAAAATTTACGGTAAGAAATTATTGTTTTTTTCTATACTTTTGGGGCCCAACTCTATATTATATATATATATATATATATATATATATATATATATATATATATATAGTTTTTATATATATAGTTTTTTGGAAAGCATTGTAAAATAAACGCTGGGGCTAATCACATCCTTAAAGAAATCTTACCAATTTAATTATGTATTATGCAGGGCTAATTTGTCCAATGTTTTAACAGCCAAATAAACCTAGGTTGTTCCAGTTTAACACGTCTAAATCAGCATATTGAAATATCCACCTCTATTCAGAGGCTTAAATTAATCTATCTCAGTTTATTGAATACATTTTTAGTTAAAAAAAACAATAACTGATTTATCTCACATAATTAGGGATTAATCTAGCCTTGGTGCAGTATTAATCTAAATTTTATTAAAGACAGGAGGCGAGTATTTTGCATTAAACCTTCTTTACTGTTAACCTCCAACAGCAAAACAGTTAACAGAGAAACAGTAAAAACAACCAATAGGAACACAGGAACAGTCTATAAATGTCAGCACATCCAGAAACTCCTCCTCTTTCTTTGCGAAGAAGCTGAAACGACAGCAACAACATCCCAGCAGGAAAACTCAGGAACATAGGAACGAAGCAGAAAATGGGCACCATCGCTCCCACACCTCAAACAACTGGAGGACGACCTGAAAAGACAGAGATCGTGACAGTACCAAGCAACATATGTCGAGCATGACACAAAATAACAGGCACAGAAATATAAGTAAACAAAGAACCAACTAACAATCCCCCAAATCAGCTAGAGCGTAGTCAAGAAGAAGGGAGGGAAAAGGTCCGAGAGGGAGCAGCCAGCCGACAACGCCGCGGAGGCGGCCACGAACCGAATGTGCCCCGGAGGAGCCCTCAATGCCAGCCAAAAGGAGAATCCAACGAATCTACCTGGAAAGCGTGGGAACAGAGACAGGGCAAAAGGGACTCAGCCGACCTGGCCAGGTAACATTGAACACACCGAGCCACACAAAGGAGTGGCCGGTCGGGGAAGTAAGGGTAAGACACCGACGTAGAGTTGGATTTTGTCCGACGAAAGACGGAGACCAAAACACCTTCGGGAGAAAACACAAACGAGGAAACATCAAAAGCACGAACATCAGATCCCCGTCGAAACGAAACGAGGCACATCCCAAAAGGATTCATAACGAGCCCTAGGGGGCCTGGAGAGCCGAACACCCCGAAGGAGACGACAGACCGCCGGATCCTTACCAACACCGAGTCCCTGCACTGGAACATGAGGCGCCGAAATGGCCGAGCGAAACAAATTAATAGTGCGGTAGGACCTGCCCAGGGAAAAAAGATGGGCCAAAAAAATAAGGACCGCTGTCACAGGTGCCGTAAGGGGATCAAGGTGTCGAACCAGACACCAGCGACCCCAGGCGTGCCAAGCCTGGAGATAAGATTTCCTGGTGCCCGGGGCCCAGGATCCCCAGAGCAGATCTCGAGCTGACTCCGATAAGCCTAGCACATGCCAGGATCCCCGGAAACCGTCTAAGCCAGAGTCAAACGATTCTGGAGGATGAGAGGATGAGGGTTCCCCTCCGGATCCCGAAGCAGATCTCAGGATAAGGGAAGGATCAGGGGATCCGCACACGACAGTTCCAGAAGTAGTGGGAACCACGGCTGTGTCCTCCACAGGGGCGCTATCAGGAGGATCGAAACACCCTGACGACTGACGGAATGGAGAACCCGCAGGATCATGTTGAACGGGGGAAAGGCATAAGCTCCCTGGAGTGGCCACGACTGCAGGAAGGCATCCACCGCTGAAGACAGTGGATCCGGAAGGCAACTGAAAAACACGTTGGTCTGATGATTTGCCCTGGACGCGAACAGGTCCAGATGGAGTGGACCGTGACAACGGTGGAGAGAGTGAAACACGTCCAGACGAAGACGCCAGTCGCTCACGTCCCTCCAATGGCGAGAGAACCAATCGGCCACGAGATTCTCCTTGCCAGGCAGATATTCCGCGCGAATGGACAGATGGTTGTCCAGGCAGAATTGATAAAGCTCCTTGGTGAGCTCCGAGAGAAGCCTGGATCTCGAGCCCCCCAGTCTGTTGATGTAGCGGACGGCCGACACGTTGTC